>NW_012138191.1:2638990-2678122 GCF_000956105.1 Propithecus coquereli | reverse complement strand
TATATATATTCTATATAATTCTTTGAGAATGCTAATATCCTTCTTGAGAAACATGGTGTTATGGGAAACAGTGTTATGCATAGCTTTGAAAATGATATTGCACATAACTACAAGAAAACTAGCAGATAAGCTTAAACTGAGCATCATTCTACAGAACAACTGTCTTGTAATCTTCAGTGATAACAATTGGATGAAGGACAAGGAAAGAGAAGGATTAATGCAGATTAAGGGAGAGTAAAGAGACATAGCAACTACAGGGAATGTGTGATCCTACACTGGATCCTGCATCCTTGAGAGGAAAAAAACAATATTGGGACAATTGGCAAAAAGTAAATTCAAACTATATATATTAGATCATATTATTGTAACAGTGCTAAATTTCCCAAGTGTAATCATTATATCATGACTGTGTAAGAAAATACCCTTTTTCTGAGAAAATGCATATGAGAGGACTTACAGGTGAAGAGTCATGGTGAATGAAACTCACTCTTAAGTGGTTCAACATACAAAAAAAACATACAAATAAGTACATGATCCAGGGGCAGTGTGGCTCATGCCTATAATCCCAGCGCTTTGGGAGGCCATGGTGGGAGGATCCCTTGAGCCTAGGATTTTGAGCCCAGCCTGGGCAACACAGTGAGACCCCATCTATACCAAACATATATACATGCCACCATACTCCAGCCTGGACAGCAGAGAGCCCATCTCTGAAAAAAAGAAGAAGAAAAGGAAGAAAAGAAGAACTGGCATATGACATTTATACTCACATTGATACTGGTAAAAAAAATGTGACAAATAGTAATTTGCCACTCTAAGTTAAAAGGATACAGCCATTCATTGTATTCTTCTTTCAACTATTTCTGTAGGTTTAAATTTTTTCTAATTTTCTTTTTAAAGAATGGGTTTGGGAGATAGCTTTAAGTGCTGCAGCATAGCTATAAAGTAAGTCTACTTATGAAACATAACAATTATAATGTGATGTATGACATAAGATGGTTTTAACTAAATGGTCTTTTGGAATGGACTATTAGAGCAGTGACATTTCTAACA
The DNA here is from genome assembly GCF_000956105.1 of Propithecus coquereli. Lineage (NCBI taxonomy): Eukaryota > Metazoa > Chordata > Mammalia > Primates > Indriidae > Propithecus > Propithecus coquereli. The sequence goes on along the minus strand of NW_012138191.1, from coordinate 2,677,072 downwards.
CCCAGGAAACTGACTCATCACCAGTGTTTTAGAAAACTTTTCCGAAGTCTATATGACCCTTTAAAATGTTGTTAAAATTAAAATTCAATTTTAATGTACTAAAACTGGTTGTCTACAAACTTAACCAAAATAACAATAGCTAGAATGAATTTTTTAATATCTGAAATATTGTTGGGACTTATGTAGGCTATTCAACCAATCCAGATTGTTGGGTTGGGTTGAATTTAACCTGGAGTTAATCTAGTACTATTTATTTGACTAGTGTAGACTCAACCAGACATTCCCGATTCATGTTGGTTCATGATCAGGTTATTACTGTTTCGTGGTTAAGTATGAGGGAAAAGAAAGGTCCTAAAACAATTTACTTTTCATCATCTTAATCTCTGATACCCCACACACATCTTGCCCTCTCTCTCCTACTGGGTTAGTACTCATGTGAGTACTTGCTCTTTGTTTTTATATACTGATAAAAGTATATTTGAAGTATGACTGTCACTTCATGCTTTTTTTGTTGCTTGGGGGAAAGCATACAGCATTTGTGGCTTGTGGCCCTGAGATGTTGTAGCCTCTGCAGTTAAAGAGAATTGGCAGCAGACGACACGTTGTTCTGTACAGTGTTAAAACGTTGGGTTTGGCCAACCTTCGTGAACTTCCGTTTACTTCAATGGCAAATGAAACATTTGTGAAAGAAAGAAAGAAAGATTGTCTTCAATGGGAAATACATTCCATGTGTGGTGTATATCATGTTATGACAGATTTTTCTTGAGCCTATACTACTTTTATTCACAACGTGAATACATGACTTTTTTCAGGGCTCAGTATTTTAAGGCAACTGTTATTTGCATTTGTGGGAAGAGATGATAAATATTAAATATTTTTACAGTTAAATGCCATTTTTAACTTAAGAGCCCAATAAAATACTTCCACCTTTTTTATGTACATTTCCTTTCAAGTAAAACAAAGTCTGGTTTTCTGAGGCACAGGAACTGTAGCTTAGGAATGGAAGACAAGGGGACGTGTCAATGCCCACATGCTGTCCTTCTCACGAATCTTGCCAATCCGTGTTGGCTTTGTCGTTCCACTTTGATCTAGGCTTACTCAGCAAGTGACGTTATGAGTCCAAGATTCAAGAGGACCATAGCTAGTGGTGTCTCAGAGTGGTCTGACATGCTTAATACTTGGAGAATTTATAAGCCATTGGGCAGAATCCTGGAAACTTCGATTTGCAGTGAGAATGGAAGTCTTGTAGTTACATAAGTCCCAGGTGAGGGGAGGGCGGTAAGAGTTGCAAAGGCCTTGATCAGTTAAGGCCTTGTCATTAGATAGAACCATAAAACTCACAAAAGGAGAAGAAAAGCCAAAAACATGCAGACCGATTCTGACACCCTAATGCAATGTTGGATTCTGTTCTCAGAAGCGTGTGTGCCCATCTGCCTGTTGAAGGAATTTGCAGATCTCTGAGGACTGTCCCTGGACCCCATGTTTAGACTCTCAGCAGGTGACAGTAAACTAACTAGCTTTACAGAGGCCTTTGGCCTTTCTGCCTCCTCTCCTTTCTTCTTTATAAAGCATTAAGTTCTTCCCAGTCATTTTAAGAAGTCAATGCCTAGCCCTGTGGAACTTTATTAAATACAGTAATTCCATTGCCCTAAACATAAACCCCTTGACACATCCCCTGACGGTAATCCATTTCTTGCAGAGCTTAGAGGCCTGAGCAGCCACAGAATGTTTTCATTATAGAGCTCTGGGCTTCCTCTTGTCTGGAGCTTTAAGTATTGATGAGATCCCTTAAGTTCAGCCACTTCACAAAGACTGCGTTGCAATCCTAAGCCCAGATTGCTACAGGGAAGTACAGTGTCCTGAGTTTATGATCAGGTTGTTTCTAAGAAATCTTGGATTTAATATCTATCTTCCCCTTTTCAATCCCTCCGCCCCCACTAAAACATTCTGAGCCTGTTTTCTTAATTGTTTCAATGTAAGCCTAGAAAGTTGAACTTCATTAACCAGAGGGTGCCTAGCATTTGTCTATTACATTCCATCATGACTTAAGGTAAAAGTGATTAGTGTGATAGATTTTGTGTTTTTCTCAATGTGCATCTCCCATTTATTTTTCTGTGTTTTAAAAATTCTGATTAGCTCAGAGATTTACCACCTACAGGGCAGCGTAAACAGAGGTATTCCCCGGAAGCTGGTTAGAAACACAGAGTCTCAGGTCCTACACCAGAGCTGCTGAATCAAGACCTGCACTTTCCCAAAATGCACAGATGATGAATCTAATGCCTTTTAAAATTTGGGAAGTTCTGGTTAGAGAGGATTTTGTCCATGCTTCTGAATTGCTTTGCCTATGAAGTGGGGATCTAATGTATTTTTCTACGGTACAAGACTGTTCAGCATAAAAATTATTCTGATAAAGAAATTTTTTCCTGCTAAATTTAAACTTCATTTGGGAAACTATCATATTTTTTATGTAAAACTGTTAAAATATATCAAAAAAATTTTATCCACTAGTCATAAATCTCTAAGAAATCTTATAATCTATACGTACAAGAAAAATACTCAGCACCTAGGATAATGACTTGGTGCCTTCATAGGAGTCTCAGGGGGGTTACTGAGCTCACCCCCAGCAGGACGCTCACTGGTCCCACACCCAGATCTCTTCACCTTGAACCTCCTCCTCCTTCCACTATTCCACATAGGAGACAATTCAGAAAAATAAGTGCAGGGTTTCTCAGACTCAGAACTATTGACTTTTGAAACAGGAAAATTCTTTGTTGCAGGGACCAGTCCTGTGCATTGGAGGATGTTTAGGCCATCGTGGCCTCTGGATACCACACAACCACCTTCCTCCCCAGTGTTCCACCTTGTTTCCCCTGACTTCCTCACCCCAATCAGGACCATAAAAAAGTCTCCAGACATTGTGAAATATCTCCCGTAGTTGAGAACTGACCTAGAAGTACGTAAATAGGTGCAGCTTTATTTATTTCTAGCTTTAATGTGATTTTCTCTGTCTTCTAATTCTTCCTTATGAGACTGCCCCCTTCTGGTTAACTAGAGGTTCCAGGTAACCAAGGCTTTAAGCCTCCCAACAATAGATGCCAGTTTGTTTTCTCCACTTTCGTAGCGTTCCGTACTTTCGCACACGAAAAAAGGACATTCACCTTTTGCTTAATTATCTTACCAGGTGTGTCCACAAGTTTATGAGCTGTGTTGTTCTTCAGTGGTTGCATTATAAGAATTGCCTACGGGAAGGTAAAGGGGCACTGAGAGCATGGAAATGGTTTTAGTTTAGTGGGTAAAAGTGCAGGCTTTGGAGCCCACTTTCCCTTCTGCCACCTCCTAGCTGAGTGATCTTGGGTAAGTTATTTCTACTCTGTTTTCTCTGTGAACAGGAGGCCTACCTGATAGGGTTATTGTGAGAATTAAACCACATGTCCCATCAATACTTAGAATGATGTCTAACGATGTCTAATGATGTCTAATGACGTCTAGAAAATCAATAATTATTTATTATTATCCCTTTGAGTATTAGTTATACCTTGGGATCTTGTCAGAGACAGAAGGAGGTCTAGGCTCTCTTGAATAAATACGTACTCTGTGCTTTATGAATTTTATTATTGTCAAAGTTTTAACCCATATTTTGTATATGTAAATTATGTAACTTTATTTAATTTCTACCTCAGGATTTTCTGTCCCGGTGGTGGGAACATGCTGAAACATGCATGTGAATTGATTGTTAAAATGGGCTACCCTTGATTCAATTCATTAAAAGTTCAAAAATGGACAAAACTAATTAATATGTAAGAGAGGTACTTTGGGGGTTTTGGGTAGGGAGGTAAATGGAAGCAATTTCAAGATAGTTTCTTGGGCTGCTCATGTTTTATATTTTTGATCTGGGAGCTGATTACATGGAAGTGCTCAGTTTATAAAAATCCATTGAGCTGTTTACTTACGATTTAGGCACTTTCATTTATCTATTTGTACTTCAGTAAAATTTCAAATATACACACAGATCAATTGTAGAAAAAACTTAAAACCTTGCTCTACACCTAATCATATTGTTTTGAGAAAAGTAGAGCATCCCAGAGATAATATATTCTTGGTGCTTTGTTGAATTATGGTTTCTGAATTATTCAAATGGTTTTCTTGAGAAGTCTGATTTCATAAACCCTATCTGCATTTGTGTTATAAATATGGAATGGAGCGTGAAAAGAAGTTATTATATGGTTGTTTACATTAACATAGCCAAACATAAACCTGATTTTTTTTAACCTAGACATAATATTGAGAAGTGCTACTTGGATGATTTCAACTATATTTTTAGTTACTCATGCTATTGTTAATGTGAAAAATATAAAACTAAATTATAGGTCCCCCTATTTTCATTATGGAACAATTTTATAGCTGTCAAAAAAGTTGTATTTCACATTTCCCACATTCACAAGGCTACATTAGTACTAAAGTTTGTAAGTTTTTATTCGGCTTTTGCCTCAGTAGCTGGAAAGTTGATATAGTAATGATTTTGCTGTAAGGTTGTCAAAACAAATAGACCACACAAAGCAAAGACAAGGCGACTGAAACACCAGAAAAAGGTAAAATTTAGTTTATAACCAGGAATGGTAAATAGAGGAGTTGTGGGTGGAATTGCTGTATTATGTCAAAACCTCTTTCAAGCCAAGTGTTTCAACTTTTCACCCTACATTTTTTTTGCCCCGGAACTGCTACAGAGGAGAGAATTTGACTGATGGGGTCCCATGCCTTTTTATATCTTCTACCCTGTCTCATGTGGAAATGTCAATAATCAGAGAACCAATGAATGGCAAGATCCGAGGCACAGAGCAGGTGGAGGGGAGAATAAAAGAAAAAGTAGTTGCAATCCTGGCTAAACCCTCAATAAGACAAACAGCCCATAAAATGGTGTGGAATAGATTGTGAAAATTTAGTAGACTATGACAGCATTTTTACATGAATAAAATTCTCTAGGATGATATAGAAAATATAACATGATTCACAATTCAAGCAAAAAAAAAAAAAACTGAAAAACAACACATAATTCCACAGCATAAAAACAATTAGAAAGTTTCTGATAGTAATAACGAAATATCCTTGGTCCATGTATTTATCATGCTTACATTTAACAATAGAAATTTTAGGAGGAACTTGTTATAATCTATCTTTACATATAGGTTCCGTCTATTAATTTCACTCATAAGAAGAAATCATTGTGAACTTCAAGGCTGATATAGGCTGAGGCTCAAATCAAGGAAGATGTCATCATGAATGTCCTTTCTCTTCTTCTAAATCTAAGCCATGTTTTTTTCCCCCAAAGAGCACAATGGCTTGGCATGAGGGGTTTCATTGATCTAGTCAAACAAAAATTCCTGTAACTAACTTCCCTTTTAATTTCTATGCCTTTTTCACATCCTGAGAATGTTAGGCTCTTCAAACCCTTTTCATAAAAGAAAGCAGAGTAGTTAGTAAAAACTATACCTGCTTTGCTTTGGGATCAAAGGCTAAGTCCTGGCTTCTTCCCTGGGGTAGAGGGTGGAATTCTGGTGACAGAACTGGGCACGTCCTTTGTTTCCTCTACTCACTCAGAGTCTTTGAAAGGTTCTCATTAAATGCCATTAACAAGCATTAATACAAAGCATGACTATGAAATTCCAGAGAGAGTCAAAAGGCAGAATGAATAGCCAGGGGAATGTGAGACAACCAAAGTCACTGAAGTCAGACATCCTTAGCTAAATAAAACTGCCAATGGCATATATGTCTTGTGAGTAGGAAGATTGCTTCTGAGTTTGACATAAAGGGTATAAAGGGATTAGGACCACCCTCTACTGCACTTGCATCTATACCATAAAAATTCCCATACCAGAGAGATGTGTATATGTATTAGAACCAGGTGATATGCATATGCCCATAGAACTAAAGGTAGCAACTATAAAAAATAGCACCAAAAGAAACCAATGAATAAAAGCAGTCATGTAAGGTAAGGGATTTGGCAAGGGGCATCATTAAAACCAATGACAAATTATTCTCTAGTGGAATTAAGCCAGTTATGTCATTTGTGAGATGATTCCAGGTGGCATTCCCAGGAATATTACCTTCTGGATCTCCTGGTTCTGCCAATTCTTCCATCTCAGTCTGGACCTTCCTAATCTCTATTTATTGACCCTCTCTATCAGATAACAGCTTAATGCACATGTGCAGTTTATTTTCTAAAAATAAGGGTCAACGTAAAACAAGCAAAGCAGTCATGAGACTAACTTTCCTCCTAAAATGAAGACAATTGTTCAGTGACCTGCTCACAACTTTTGGGTAACTTACAGTTGTGCAGTCGGCCCCTGGAGCTATCTCCACGGAGCTGAATAATCTCTGTCTCAGCCTGCCAAAAGGTTTCTCAGCTCAGTGCTACTCTTGAATGACACTCTGTCATTATGCTATATTTAGGCCATGAAAGTTGTAATTAGCTTTGTTCTCCTGCAAACTGCTCCAGCTTCACATGCAATATAAAAGGTAATAAAATAGGTAGGCAGATATAAAAATCTGTATAAGCCTCATATACAGGAAAAAGTCATTATTCTAAAACTGATAAAAGAATCAAAGAAAGGAATATTCCATGGCTCCAAAAGCTGACAGAGAAGGCTGTTAGTACAAGCTATGTAAGAAGCCACACTTGGAACAGCTTGGAACAGACTTTTTAATCAACCCCCTCATTTGACCCCCACTCTATCTCCTACCCTTACCCACTGAGATGACTGTTCTGTAATTTAATTTATTTGGTGGAGTTGCTTTTCTTCTATGGGTTATCACATCCCTTCAAAGAGCCAGCTTTGTCTAATAATAAGTGGATTTTTAGAATTCCATTATTCAATATCCCTGTGTTACCCTTTCCAGATACTGTTTGGGGTCTGAGCCATCTGTTTTCCATGACACACAGTCTCGTGTGTTTGTAGGAGTGGATGCTGCTTATGAAAAGAGAGCTGGAAGGGAGGTACCAAAATATGAAATCTACAGTGCCCAAATCACCATGACTAATTCATATAACCCCTTTCATTCTCCAACTTGGTTATAAGCTCCTTGAAAGTGAGAACTATTGTGTCTTTCACAGGTTTTATTAATAGTTACACATGGGCTAACTTTAGATTATTAATAAGTGCTCGTTGAGTCATTAAGGGGATGCACTTAGAAAAAAAATGCTTTCTCAAGACCAAAGTTAAAGATTTTTAATACAATCTTTACTTAACTGTTGACAATGGTTTTGCTTTTTGACATCATATATGATTTGGGGGAACCCTTTATAATTGCCAGTTTTGTTCAGTGAAAAAAAGTTCAAATAAAAAGAACAGGTGGAGAAACATAAGATTTTAAAAAATACAACAAGTATGAACTTTGTGTATTCATAATTAGAAAGAGAGAAAGAAAACTAAAAGAGGTTCAAAATAAAGTAATGACAGTATATTTATGAGCTGGAATATGATACGTAAGGATGAACTTGTACGAGCAAATATTGTGGTTATCATGTTGTTTTTAGGAATGGGCCAAGAGAGTGTTATTTTTCGTATTCTGTGGATTATAGGAGGTAAGGTAGATGGTGAAGGGGCACTTATCTAACTTAAAGGAGAGTCCATTGTGTAGAAAGAACAAATGGTGTTACGCAGATAGGAGGAAGGAACCCAGATACTGGGTAGATACAGAAATTTTCTCTCTCTCCTCTTCCAGCATTGGGTTTGTAGGTAGTGACATGCACTAAAAGCAAGGGAACATCTAAAATAAAAATTCAAACAATACCTTATATTCAGATATCTTTTAACAGTTTATCTGAATATTTTTGCATTGATCTTCACGTTCAATCTGCACAGCGCTTTGGAATGGGAATGCTCAAACTCATTTTGCAGATGAGTGAACTGATTGACCACGTTCTCAGCTAGTTAAAAGCAGAGCCGACATTGAAAGCGAGATCTGCCTCCCAGTTAAATGCTCTTTGAGGTCCTTCACTCCTTGATCTGAAAAGAGCTTCAACAGTCTTGAAGGGAAACTAGATATCGAGGACGTTTATAGTTTCCAACAGGGTTCTTAAAGAAAATAGTTGTAATTCATGACCAAAATTTCATCTGCATTTTTATAAACAGAGTGTGCAAAACGCCAATGCTAGAGTGTCAGTTTTCATTTCTTACCAGCATCAAGAAGCAAAACTAGCTGATTTCCTTCTTTTGGCCATTGACTAGAAAGTGTGGTGTTCAGGGCTGATGAAGTAATTATAAAGGAAAATCAAGGACCTTGAGAGATTGAGGGTGAAATAAAGACACTGGGTGCTGTCTACTCATTTCTCTGATGACTGGTAACGCTTATGCCCTTGTTTGTAGGGGAAGATACAGAAAATGCTAGCGTAAATTTCTTTGTGCTTAGTGAGTGGGTTCATATAGTTATAATAAATATGCTTTTTTGGGGGGTAGAGGGGAGGCTTGTAATTGTATTTTATTTTCTTTTAATTTTCTTATTTTAGGCATTGAATTATGGTTCAGTTTGTAAGGAGAAGAGAAGAAAAAAATAGAGTAATGAAAGTTTTAATTACACGTATTTTATGGAACTTAGTCTTGAATTTGAAGCTCACGGATTTTTTTAGTCAATGTGTAATATTTTTAAATATAAAATTTTTTATGCCATAGCATTATAACAAAACATCCAGTTATAAATGTTATTCATATTATTCACAATAAATGTCACCTTTTTCATTTGCTGCAGGCTTCGTTAAAGGATTTGACATTTTACACTTGATGACAGAAAATGGGAAAAACACAAGCTTTTTTATTTTGTGCTCTCTCTCTCTCTCTCTCTCTCTCTCTCTGCTTTAATAATTCTATCCTGGCTCAACATAGTATTCCTCCCCATCAAAATTTTCAAAACTGTTTTTACTGTTGCGATAAGACCAAAGTTACTGAGTTTAAGACTGGAAGGAATTCTCCTTAGGAAAATGTTGAAGGTGTGATCGAAAGGAAGCTGGATTCAGAGAGAGAGAGAGAGAGAGAGAGAGAGAGAGCACACACTTGTGATGCTGTTTCCTTGACAAGGTGTCAATTCAGCTCCTTCTGTACCATTCTAAATAAGAAAAAGCCAATCCAGCTATTTTGTGTCAACTCAACTCAGATCTCAATATTGCACATTTTTCTTTAAAGGGGCACGGAAGTTCTCTTTAAGAGGGCACACGTGTACTACACACATGTATTATACACACACACCTACGCAGCTGCTGAATGCTTTCAGCCAAAATCCAAAGAAATCAACTTTTAAAATGTGAGAGGTGCAGGCCTGATACAAATAAAATGAGTCTTGAGATTCAATTTTGTTGTAATCATTATGAACATTAGCTTTCCTTCTCTCTCTTTGACACAGATTCTCCCAGGTGGTTCTAATTAGACATAAGTAGTGACAGTGGCCAGTTTGACTAAATGCAGATCCCGGCCAAGAGTAATGGAAAAAAGTCTCAGCTTGCCTTCTTAAAAAAATGGAATCTATATTGAGACAGTTCAAGGAAATGACGCCTCTGGCGAGATGTAAAAACCATAGCTTGAGACCCTTTGTGCTTTCTTCCTTTAGGGAGTCAAAATAGCGTAAAACACCTAATGCCATGTTTCTTGCTGGGCATATTAAATTCCAAGTTTCTCAAAGAAAGCTTGTATTCTTCTATCTAAGACAATCTCTGTCTACTTTGGCATCTAGTAAGAAAAGAAAAGCCATGTATGCTGTATATATTGTCTGTAATCTTTATCCTTTTATATGGAATAGTTGAATGACTATGTGATAATCCTGTCTAGTCACTTCCTAAATAATTCACTGTTTTCAGAAAAACTTTCATCACGTTTAGTTCAGGTGGGCAATATAGAAAAAGAAAAAAGTCTTTTTAAGGAAAGTTTCCAAAAATCAATAGGTTAGTAAAACTTACATTGCTCAGCTTGCATGTTCGAGCATAATATAATTTCTTCCTGGTCATGTTCTCTTTCTTCCTAATTCACACTAATGTTCTATGAAGCTAATGCTCATCCTTGACTAAGAAATGTCTATCAAAATCTATTCAGGTGTTTAATGAACAAGGTGAGTAATTTTTAGATCTTCTTAAGCAGGACCATTGCATATAGTTGGGCCACTGCACTAGGCCACCCACCCAATGAGTGAGCTTGAAATCCAGCCCATGTGCCTCTCACCAAGCCTTACCCTCTTCCTGGCAAGGGGCTGCATCTGTCCCCTGGAAGAATTGGCAAGTTTTCTAAATTGCATAGGCTGGGTTTGCTGCATCCTACTGATAAGTCATTTTGCAAACTTGACCAAAAAGAAAAAAAAAAGAATTACTTATATAGTTATTTTCTTCTTTTTGCCTACTCTCTAAATATCTGAACATGTTATTATCAAAAAATCTGAACACTTAATTTTTTTTTCCAGAAATATGATAAGACATGATATATCAGCTACTGATATCTTACTTTATGGTTTCTTAAGCACAGGCACGGAAAGCTTACTGTGACCTGATGTTCTTGATTGATTGATTCAATGCACATTGAGATTGATAGATTGGTTAAAAATTGGGGGAGGAAGGGGATAGGAAGAAATACCTAGAGAAGCCCATATGTACCACCTTCCTATGGTCATAAACTTGCTCTTGACTAAATTTTTAGATCGGTTGGTGATGGTCCATTTCGACTTTCTGTATGCCTATCCCTAAAATACAGGGAAAAATAGCAACAGTCTAAGCAAATAGTCTTTACAAACTCTATCTTTTATGAAACGTGTCTTCATTTTTAACATTTTGATGATTATTATCATAATTATCATTACTATTATTTTATCTCATACAAAACTATACTTGAATTCAGAGTGCTTACAATCATGCATGGATATTACCTTGGAAGAAATATTTCCCCTGAGTCAACAAGTATGAAAGTGTGAAGAAGAGAAAACAGAACCAGCAGTTTATAAATAGCATACACTTACAAAGCTTATTTTTTAGCAGTTGAATCTGATCTCAAGCGAATATCCCTTGAAGTTCTTTCCAGCTCCTGTTTGCGGATCCAAAATAATTTTTATATCAATGCAAAAATGACTGCTTTTTATTGGTGGTTAGTTTACTAACGAGGCTATTCTACAGCAAAAGGCCTAGAAGTTCAGTTCCATCCTTTTAACCAATAGTGGCAAAATAGATACTCCTGTTTTATTGCATAGGGGAATGCCTTTGATCATAGTAGGGGATTCATAGATAATGAGAGGAGTCCTGGAGAGAAATATCCATCTCAGAAGGTAGAAAATATTATCCATTTTGGTCATATCACCACCAATCTAAGGAATGCCTAGGGGCCTGCAGGAGTTATAAAAGATTCAGTAGCTTATCTCCTAAGGCTTTTCCTATTCAGGGAGATAGTTTATACACAGAAGAACTAATTGTCCTGGGATATCACCTGGATTTAAAGAATGTTGCAGGTGAGGCTCAAGATTAGACAGTTCCAGAAAGGAATCGTTTTGAGCAAACTTGGTTTTTAGGCTGCAGGTGACCTCATGAGGCTGTGAGAGATCTGCGACTCACCCCAGAGAAATTTCAGACCCTAATTCCTCCATCCCATGTGTTTTACCCAAACCTATCCTTAACAAGTAAGAGAAAGTTTCAAGAAGCTGATTTTGGAATAAGAAATCTTAGCGAGGAGTCTTTGGGATGGAAGATGTTCTAGCCACTCAAAATAAAGGCACTTGGGCCATATTTTTTTATTTCAACTACTTCACTTCCTCTTTATCTTTGTCATTTTCTCTGATTAGACTTTCTATTTTATATTTTTTCCCTCTCTCTTGTCAGTGATAGCAGTTAGAAAAGTTCCTCGACCGTGTGGCAGCCTTTGTCTCCATCATCACCTCATAGAGAGCTTTGATTAAGTGTCCTCCCTGCTCTTCCAGCTAGCAGGACACCTGCTGGCCTGGCAAGATAGACCATCCCTATTCAAACTCCCAACTTCGCCACCCCCCACCCCGTTGCAGTTCATATTCATTCTTTTATCTGTGGAGTTATCTATTACTGTCTATACTTGTTGACCTTAGAGTCTTGTATGCAACTTTTAATCACATCAGTACAGCTTTCTCTTGTGCTGAAAACTGCCCTGTGGGGCCTCTATTTTCCTGTTGACTTCCCTATTGTCTCATGCAAGAAGTGGGGATGGGGCTTCAACCTGGCAGGGTAATCCTAGATCTATTCCTCCTTTTACTTCAATAAATATACTGATCATTTTTTTTTTTTTCATTTGTAAGTTAACCATGGCTTCCTTCCCTTAATTTTGGCATGGGCTCTCCTGAAACACTATAAACTTCGTCTACTTTTTTCAGACTGTTCACAATAAATCACTATAGGTAATATGAAAGCATAGTTAACAAAATGGAATCCCCAAGCACAATAATTAAATTCTTTTCCTTCTGCTGGGCAATGAGACTAGCTTTGGGCCATGAATAAGAGCCTTCTCTGCTCGGGTCTCATTTATCCCCTTTGTAATCTTAATGGTTGGTGATGATCGTCTCAAGGAGCTCTTCCAGTTCCAAGTGATATGTCATTCTAGAACTTAAGTGTGTGCATTTCGTTTGAATCTCTCTCTAAAGATGAAATAATCTGAATATTTCAATATAACGATTTTACGGTGGCTGACATAGTAGCAACTTTTTAAATGACTGTGTAAATATTTGCACTAGTAAGGTGATCCTGACCATGAAGAACAAAATCCACGGAACTGGAAGGTTAGGGGAAGTCAGTGTTCTCTGTGTCCTAGGAGTCTCCTTGGCTACAAGCTGATGAGTGGATTAACCTGATGATGCCAAACTGATTACTAAACTAGCTTCCAGCCTGCTTGCCCCATGGCCAGGGGCCCAGCCCCTGTCAATGGTCAAAATGCTTCGGGGTGCACCTTCTTACCATCATAATGAATATCTGCAAGTAAAGATTGAGGAGCCAGTGTAGTGCCCTAATTTCATAATGAAAAATCCCCAGCTCTCAAATGGGCAGGGAAGGACCAGAGCTTGGGAAAACAGGGTCCCAAGCTTATCTGAGGACTGGTGGTTAGAGACAACAGGCGCACACACCTTCCTGGTTATTTCCCCTCCTGTCCTAGGTGTAGACAAGCCTCATTCCCTTCTCTCTCCTATGACCTCTTCCTCTTGTCATTAAGCCAAAGTTACAACCAGAATTTTTTTTTTTTATTTCAGCATATTATGGGGTACAGATGTTTAGGTTACGTGTGTTGCCCTTGGTTCCCCTCCCCCCAAGTCCGTGTTTCAAATATGTCCATCCTTCGGGTAGTGCGCATTGCACTCCTTGTGTATACAAATACCCGTCCCCTCCTCCCTCCTCCTCCCACCGCCCTCCCCCTTCCCCAGCATCCAATAGATGTTGTTCTGATATGTGCATTTATGTGTTGATTAGTTAATACCAATTTGATGGTGAGTACAATGGAACCTGTTCTTTTGCTCTTGTGGTGCCCCACTTTGGATAATGGGCTCAAGTTTAATCCAGGAAAATGTAAGTGGTGCTAGATCACTGTCATTTCTTATAACTGAGTAATATTCCATTGTAAACAAATACCAAATTTTGATAATCCACTCATGGATTGACGGACACTTGGGTTGTTTCCACATTCTTGCAATAGTGAATTGTGCTGCCATAAACATTCGGGTGCAGATGTCCTTATCGTAGAATGTTTTGTGCTCTTTTGGGTAGATGCCTAATAGTGCTATTGCTGGATCGAATGGTATTTCTATTTTTAGCTCTCTGAGGTATCTTCAAATTCTTTTCCACAGAGGTTGCACTAATTTGCAGTCCCACCAGCAGTGTAGAAGAGTTCCTGTCTCTCCACATCCTCGCCAACATTTGTTGTTTTGTGTTTTTTTGATAGAGGCCAATCTCACTGGGGTTAGGTGATACCTCATTGTGGTTTTGATTTGCATTTCTCTAATGATTAGAGATGCTGAGCATTTTTTTATATGTTTGCTGGCCATTATTCTGTCTTCTTTTGAAAAGTTTCTGTTCATTTCGCTTGCCCATTTGTTGATGGGGTTGTTTGATTTTTTCTTGTTGATTTTTTTGAGTTCTAGATAGATTCTGGTTATAAGCCCTTTATCAGATGTGTAGAGAGCAAATATTTTTCCCATTCTGTGGGCTGTCTATTCACTCTAATGATAGTTTCCTTGGCAGTGCAGAAGCTTTTTAATTTGATTAGATCCCACTTATTTATTTTTGTTGCTGTGGCAATTGCTTTGGGGGTCTTCTTCAAGAATTCCTTACCTAGGCCGATGTTTGAAGGGAAAAAGGCAAGTGAGACCTTCTCTGTCTATTCTCTTTGTTCTCTATTTAGAAATAAATTTAAAATCTAGCTCCTCTTCTCATCTGATAAAGAGATGGTACATACCCCAACACCTGGCCCGATAGTTAATATATAAATTTATCAGCAAGGGAGAAGGGAAGGGCACATCCCTAGGTTCTCAGATAAATTGGTTTTTTAACCCTTGGAAGTGAGATAAAAGGCACATTAAATCAACTTCGAAAGCTGTGCAAGAAGAGTTTTGATTTTTCCTCATAGATGTTTCATCAAAACAGAAAAGAATGCTAAAACTCACTCCCGCTGATCATTACAGATACCTGTGAGGAAGGCCAGCTGCCCAGCAGGCTATGTTAGAGTGTAAGCTTCTTGAAGGCTGCCTTCTATTTCTAACCCCAAGAAAATTGCCTGGCAAAGAAAAAGCTAAATGTTCACTGAAAGAATTGATTCCCCCCAGTTGGTGCCAAGTGATCAGAATCTGACAGCATGAGAGCAGTGAACTCAATTTAGATTGTCCAAAAATGATGCAGAAATCCTATGCAAAAAACAAAGTAAAATAAAACAAAATACAGAGGCATCTTTTCTAGTAAAAGTTATCTGCTTAATAGTACCAAAAGGCCACTTTGATAAGTTTGAAAAGCCATTTTTTTTTTCAGTGATTTTCCAATAGCTTTCTTCACAGGGTTAACCTGTCCCATACATGCTAGGTGACTGTGGAAATCTATGTATTTCTAGACTGTCCTTTCCAAATAGGTGGATGTCTGATGAGCTGCATATAATCTTAATAATGTTCAGATTCGATTTAAACCATTTTAATAGAGAAAGACTCTTTGAAGGTAAGTGAAAGGGATAATAACTCCTGGCAGTATTGTTGTTCAGGAAATTTCAATTCTTTCATAGGAAACTGAAAATACTTAGGGGATTAAAGTGACTGCAATGTACAGATGAAAATCCCCATTTGGAAGCCGGTTCTTGTCACAGTTCCTCCATGTTGACTGTTTTCACAATTGTCCCACTTAACCATAGGCTCTTCATGCTGTAGAGCATAACATTGTTCAAAAGATATTTTAGCCTGATAAATCAAGTGTTGCCAGAAAACATGATGTGTGATATTCTCCTATGTAGTACAAGTACTTGGTTGAATGCTAATTCCTCATCAAGTATTTTTTAAAGTACTGTATTCGTTTACTTCTACATAAGGACCCCAGATCCATCCCATTTCAGCAGAGAACACCATACATAGAGATAATGATCAATGACCCAAAGAGTGAACACGTGTGCTATTTAGAGCAAGGTAATCACCACATTTCCCCTTCTTAAATCTGTTTGGGCTGGACATTCAATGGAACAAAGCATCATTGGTGATTTCCAAGAATTTCAGAATATTTTAATTTCTTTCCCTTGTGTCATATTGGCAGTGGTTTGTATTCAATGAGAACTATAGATTCCAGGAATTGTATTTGAAATAAAATCATGGATCATCAGCTTGGGAGGATCTTGAAGATGTTCTAGGATTGTGGTTTGTAAATATTAATGCACATCAGAAATTCATGAAGACCATGTTGAAATGCCAATGCTTGGCCCTTGTGTTCAAACCTATTTCCGTGATATGCAGTTATTGATCTGATGACACTAATTGCATTTATGTTATAGTTATTTTCTATGCTCTGGAAGATTTATTTTCTCTTCAGTTAGTTCATTTGTTCTGCATACTTGTTTCTTCAACAGATTATTCTGACATATGAGGTAACACTGCCAAACAATGGTTTGATTTATCAGTATCAGGAATTGAAGTAGGTCCACATGACGAAAATGGGAAAAATTGTACTCTGGGGGTAATTATAGCTCTTGGGCTCTGAAGGAGGCAGGTGGGGAGCGCGTAGGTAGCAGGTTGGGCTTTCTTCAGGGGCGCATGGAGAACCTGCCTTAATGAGGTGTTAGTAGAAGCAGCTTCTTGTCCTTTGCGGCAACAGAAACGTGCCTGGGTAATGCTTCCCTTCTCTTAGCTGCAGTATGTCACTGAAATTACTGCCTGGCACATCCCCAACATTATTCAGAAAGTCTGTCTTTCAGCTTCTGCCTGAGGATCATGCCTCAGTCCTCACTACTTTGGAGACCTGACTTTCCTGTTGTTCACCAGAGTTTCCACTGCTCCTCATCAAGGTCTGCTTCTGAAGCTTTAACGTCAAATTAACGTGAAGTTTTAATGTGAACTTTTATTGTTTTAAAAAACAGATCTGTCTAAGTCTGTGTTTTTCTGTGGGTTCTTCATCATTTTGGGCTCCACCTCTGCGTGGGCCATTCTGGACCCCCCTCATTGTTTGAGCCAGCCAATGCAACCCTCTGCATCTTCTATCACTGCCTTAAATGTGTTTTTTATTCATTTTCTTTTCTTATGGGATTTTAGATGGGAGGAGAGAGAAATGCATGTGTATAGTAGTTGCCTCCAATCTGAAACTGCCAATTAACCTTGACTTATGGTTGTTCCTTTATTAAAAACAAATTCTGACACAAAAGGATTTCCCTACTGGGGGCTGCAATTCAATAACACTGCTGATTCTATAGTTTAAATCAAATGCTAGTCCCTTCAATAGATACAGTAATCCCCATCAGCCAATTATTAGGGCTTAACCCAATCTCTAGGTGGTCAGGTCAGAAAGGACTAACATGACCAAACCAAGCTATGTATACCCTCAAGTGGCCCCATTTTTTTATGTATTGTTGGGAGTAGAATTGGGGCTGGGTGCTATAAACCTAGAATTCACCCAGCAGTAGTCATCAATACATCTGATACAGAGAAGTCACGTGCTAAATAGCCACTATTGTCATTAAGGTTCCAATAAAAGGATGAGACGGAAGGATTGCAATGTTTTGGCTTTGATGATGATGTCAAAAAGTTTCATTCTGAGTCACCTTAGGTGAGCCATTAGCTTTACAGTGTCTATGGGCTTCTGTCACTGAGTAGAATAAAATTATCTGGTAAATATGTGTCAGAAAAGTGCCTCAGACCTTTTAAGTTTCATTTTTAAACTCACAGAAAGAGAAAGAAGCAGAATATAGTAATATAATATACTACAGAATATAATAATATCAATTTAGTACTATAGTTTGTTGTAATATATTAATGCCATATTATGCTTTAACATAGTAATATATAAATAGTATAGATATATAGTAGTATAGAATAATATAACAATATAGAATATAATGATAGAAATGTAGTGTAGAAATGCCAACTCAACATTAAACAATCTTGGTATTTTAGAACTAACTGTAATTGTTAACTAATTTTAATGTCTCTAGACTCAATTTGTAATATAATATAAATGTGTATATATTTTTTTCCTTACTCTGAATTTTCAAATTATGGGGAGGGAGCCCTCTTACATGTTCTGCACAATAAGTTCAGAAGAACAACTATGAATCTATAACACTAAAAATTCTTCTGTTCATTTTTGTAACTTATTATAGCTCGAAATGTGATGAGAGCAAGGAGTGCCACAAAATCATGGGATGCTCTTAGTTAAATCCATTTCATGGAGCCAGTTGCTAGCCACTGACCCACGTGTGGTGGTGGCCTTTCTCTAACATGTGATTCATTTTCTATCCTTTACTTACACTTAGTTCTATACTGGGAATGCCTTGTCCTCACATGTCTTAGAACAACATTGATCTTTTTATAATTTCTTTGATAGCAGCATGGAGCTTCCTCTGTAACCTAATGTTCTTTTTCTCAGCGATTCTCCATCCTTTTGTCTTTTGACCAAAAGGATCTTTGTCCTGGTGCATGATGACATAGAGGTATGGAATTAGGCAATCCTCAGCCGCAGGAAGTACCACAAATGTCCTTGTCGTTCAGGAGGCATGTTTTATGCATCTATGCACTGCAATATAAAGCAGGGACTTACCAAGAAGTCTGCTGGCTAATCTGCAAAGGGTAAAAGGAAGCTCGGATTAAAAGGAGATACAGTTCATGCCCCACCAGAGTGACGAGAGAGAGAGAGAGAGAGAGAGAGAGAGAGAGAGAGAAGAGAGAGATGCAGGGTCTATGAAGTCTGGAGAGAGGTAGATGTTGACATTTGTAGCTACACAAAGCTGGATGAAGAGGATAATTGTACTCAACTCTCATCACCCCTGTGTGACTCGTAAATTATTTGAATGACCCCTAAATTGATTCTGAGCTTTTCGATGGGAATTGTGACTTTCAGTGGAGTTTACCTTGGGGATTTTCCAAGATCTTGCAAATGATGCTTCCCTCATACAGTGTGTTAATCAGAGAATTATCCATCTTAGTTGTAACCAACTAGCTTAGGAGGACAGAATAGACTTGTAATCTACATAGGAAGTGAGCTCTAAATGAGTGATGGGTGATCAAAACAACTTACAAACTTCCCACTTCCCATGTCAGGAACTCAAAAACAGCTGCTCTAAAGACTCTGGACTCTGTCGTCAAATGCAAGAGGTAGTTTGGGTGACTCACGAAAGAGTAACTATGTCCTCCTTGATAAAGATGAGACTTCCACCTCAGAAATTCATCATGACCTCAATCCTTGTCATTATTCCAGCATCTGCGAATTAGTAGAGGGGATTGTGACTAACTCAGGACTGTAAGGACTTCAGTCATCCAGGGAACTTGGGGAAGGTAAAAATAGTATCTAAATGATGATACAGTAAAGTCTGAAATGTCTGAGCACAGCACATGCCATAGCCACATAAGAATAAATCTCCTAAATATGATTCTGCCTGAGAAAATGCCAATGTATTTTTCTGGATTACTTTTGTTGGACGTGCGAGCATTTTGGCTATGCTTTATTAAATCTTTTCATATTTTAGATACTTCCGAAGGGTTAGGTGATGAAGGTTTCATCATGCTCTACCAGCAAGTGATTAAACGTATTTATAAAACTAAAAAAGTGCCATTTAGTAACCACAAAGTATGTGTCCTTCCAGCAAACTGATCAGTGGCAGAGAGTAGTGTCTCATGTTTTTCAGCAACTGGATTTCTTTTTAAAATGTGCGCTGTGCTGTGCTGAGGCATAAGAAATTCCCAACTTGTAGGAATATTGCTAGAATATGATATGTCTCCAAACATCTCACTTCTTCTTTCAATGCCAACATTTTTTTTGTGACTTCTTTGCAATATGCAGTGCGACTAAGATGATTTAACATCTGACTTAACTTGATGTGAGATATTTGGAGTTTGTCAACTATTTTACTCATTTAATAATAGGGACGGGAGAGCTGGGTGCAGCAAGAAATGAGGGTTCTAGACATGGAAATAGGTTACTTCTTGATTTTTTTGTAGATTGTTTTTGATGTTTTTACTCTGCTGACAAAAAAGAAACCAGCCAGGGCAGTGACTCATGTCCTGGGCTGTCAGCTGACACACTGGGTCACCTCTGGCAGTATTCATGCACATGTAGACACATCTCTTCTGCTCCTACCTGGTTTTCTATAGGAAGGTCTTGGTTTAGTATTTCTCAGGAAATATTAAAAAAAAAAATCAAATCACAGAAGGTATGCCACTGGGGCACATTGACTCCAAGAAACAACAGTGACAACAGATCCATATTCCTTTTTCTTCTCTCCAGGCTTAGTGGTAAAAATTGTCTATATTTAAATGAAAATGAATATGTACCTTCCTTTCCCTCCTGTTCTTAGACAATTAGGTAACACTCCCTGAAGGCCTGCCACTCAACAGGACAGTCAGTTTGGAGACCCTACTTGCACTGTGATAGTGATATTTGCGTGTCTGGCTCTGTCTGCTTTTGAGACAACAGGGCTGTCGGTGGTCTGTATTCCCCCCCATTTTGAAATCTTATCATTGTCAACCTGGCTAAGATAAAGTTCATTCCTAACTTTTTTTTTTTTTTTTTTGAGACAGAGTCTCACTGTGTTGCCTGGGCTAGAGTGCCGTGGCATCAACCTAGTTCACAGCAACCTCAAACTCCTGGGCTCAAGCGATCCTTCTGCCTCAGCCTCCCTAGTAGCTGGGACTACAGACATGCGCCACCAGGCCTGGCTAATTTTTTCCATATATTTTTAGTTGTCCGATTAATTTCTTTCTATTTTTTAGTAGAGACGGTGTCTTGCTCTTGCTCAGGCTGGTTTCGAACTCCTGAGCTCAAACAATCCGCCCGCTTCGGCCTCCCAGAGTGCTAGGATTACGGGCGTGAGCCACCACGCCTGGCCCATTCCTAACTTTTTGAAGTTGTGGACGTATACTCACAGGGGATTGTCTGCTGGAAAGATTTCTGGACTTGTTTATGTACATTGGCTACTCAAAAGCCAGGTCCTACAACTCAAGTAACTATATTAGGCCAGAAGAGAAAGAAGTTTTCTTTAAATTTTCACTTAACTGTTTTTTTGAAAAAAAAGTTTTTTAAGTTTCAAGCTCTAACTTTTGGTAATTTAGAAGGCTACACAAGGTTTCAGAGTTTTTATAGATGATCTGTGCAATTTTCCACTTAATTTCTAAAATTATGTAATTTTGAGTATATGCAAGTAAAATATTTCTACTGCCAATAGATTTATGTGAAAGTTGAGTGTGAATGTTCATACGTGTATACGTATTTATGTAAAGATCAGGACTAAGTGCATTTTCCAAAAAAAATTAAATTATTGAATATTATATTTTAAGTTGTAAAAAAACTAAAGGTTATTCATAGATATGTTCTGAAAACTTTATTGGATGTAAGTTGCTTGAGATGTTTCAGAACTGAGCCCTTCAATGGGGAATAAAAGAATAAAGCCATTGGGAATCATTTCTGAAAAATAGCTAATGTAATTTAAAGATCAGAAATCAGAAGACAGATCAGATTTGAGATCATAAGTCAATGATTTTCTGAAATTTTTGGAATAACAAACAAAAGGATTGCACATTAAGTGGAACAAAGGATTATATATTAGAAAAACAATTTTTTTGTTAGCATTTGTGAGGCAAATCTGACTTGTAAAACATGAATGAAATGATTTAGGAATTAAAATATTTGCCCCTGGACAACCATATTTTACAGTGTTCTCTTAGAAATATGGTCAACTTTGTCCACATGAGCAATTCAGTGCTGGCCTTTCCATACAACCTACCAATAAATTGTCCAAAATTCTCCTAAGAAGATATCCAGGATTTCATTCTCAGGTCCAAATATCGATATTCAAACAAACCGTAGAGTGACCCTAAGTAAAAGACCAAAGCCAACTCAAATGGCCTACTTCTTTGATAGGAAGTCAGAAACAAAGTATAAGACGAACATTCATTTTAATTTTTTTCTGTACAGTTTGCACAGAAACCTAATTTCTACTTTTTCTCTTTTATTTTGGACCACTAGAAATTTAGAAATAGCTATTTTATTTACATTAGTGGAGATATGTGAGAGAATTAATCAATAAAGGGACTAAGGAGTCTCATGAATAGTGACAATGTGCCAGGCATTCTGTAAGCTCCTTTACTGCATGAATTTTTTATATAATCCTTGCCATAATTGTTTGCAGTTTACAAATGAGGAAACTATCCTTTGAATGGCCTGTCCAAGATTATACAAACTAATTAATACAAAACTAGATTCAGATCTAAGCCAATTCAACCCTAAGCCTACTCAATTATACCAAAAATTCAGTGAGGCTCAAAAGTTTTATTTCAATTTTGCACCATTTTCTTAATGTAAGTCAACCTTCTTGATATGTTATTGGCTATTTGACTTTGAATGGAGAGATGGAAATAAGTTGAAAAATAAATTTTTAGAGAGATGTGTGATACCATTTTGGACATGGTAGAAAAATTCATTAATAGTATATATTTGTAGTTATTGTGGCTGCTGTCATTTCAGGTAGAAAGGCTGGATTTGAGGCTAAAGCAAGACTTCCTTTAAATCAAAAGCAGATTGGCTACAACTTTACCCTGCATGGCTCCGGTCAACATTATTCCATAAAAGTTTACAGTAAATGAGGAATTTAGGTATCCTACTGCTAATAGATATTGAAGGAATAAAAATGTAAAATACATTTGAAGTATTTGCTTTGGGTAAGAAAAGGCCAAAACCTGAAGTTTGCAGACATACATAGAAATTTGAAATTGGATGTAAAATGATGCATGAGTTACACAGCTATCTAAGGCAGGCAGAAAGCTAATGGAAAAATAAAACGGAATTAAAGGTATAATACTTGTATTAAATTGGTATTTTTCAAGAGATATCATTCCTAAAATGATTTAGACCTCTCAGATATAAAAATACTGTGCATAGCAGTCTACTGGTGAAAAACATTTTACCTGTATCACAGGTATCTACTGAGTGTTCCTTTGTGTTTGACCTGTGGTTTATCAGAATCTCTGCAACTGGCTTTCCTCCCTCTACTTCCTCCTGCTGTGTCAACGGAGATCCCCTACTTTACTTCTGCTTATCTAGACTTGTCCTCCTCCACAATCTTCCCTACATTTCCCTTCCTTTCTGTGCTCTCAATTTTATTGCACACAGAGATATGGGCTCCTCTTAGTAGCTAGTTTTTCCCTAATTGTTAATTCTGCCTTTCTCCTTAAACTGCATTGTTCTTAAGTGCTGGAATCATGTCATATACTTGTTCTGTGTTTGTCAAAGCTCTATTCAAGAGTTTAGAATGAGGAATCATCTTTGTCTGTAAAGTACTAAGAACTAAGGCCAGTGAGTGTTAGTTAAAAGTAGAAACAATTTGACTTAACGCAAGTTAAAACTTTCTATTGAATAGAATTCTTCGATGAGAGGGAAAAAGATAACTATTTTGAGAGATAGTGAAGGTGTACAAGTAGAGACTGAATTTTCATTTAGAAGAGATTGAGGGGATCAGAACTGCAATTGACAATCAATAGAGTTTGCTAAGCTTGGGGTCCTAGGAGTCAGTGATGTTATTACCACAGATATTCCAGGGGAAAGAAAAAAATGAATGAAGGAGAAAGGATGATGAAATCACTTGCATCTTACTAATTGGATAAAATGTAAATTATCTTTCCCCCAACAGCAATGCCCTAATGCAAGGCCATGTTCTCTGGACAGTACACTTAGGAGTGGCTTATTAGTTATACATGGCAAAGAGTATTTGTGAATGGAGATGCTTTTATTTCATGTTTATTATCTTGGAGAGTGCAGATTACCAAACAAAACTTGCCACCATATTCAAACTCATTTTACTTCGATCTGTTTCTTCCTTCACTGAAAATATTCTTTGGTATATTAAAGGTTTCTTTAGGAAAAGAATTCTTAATTCCAGTATTTAATAAAAAGATTTTGTAGTGTGGGCTGGGCTCATGACTGTATGCTTCCTTAAGTTCCCACAGGAGGAAGGGAAAAATCAGAGTGGAAGTGCTTCCTTATCTCTGCATGGGGGCAGCATGTGGTCTCTTGGCCTATCTGTGAGCTTCAGATACTGTCTGCATGTGTTCCGGTGCCCAAGTGGTTTCCTTCAGGGGAATGGAGTTGGGCAGAAGAAGGAAATCTTCAGCCCACCACACCATGCACACAAATATGACCACCTAAAGAGGTGTGATAATGAGTATCGAAAGATATCCTTTAAACCCATGAAGTAAGTGTGGTTCCACAGGAAATGGAAGAATGGGCAGTAGCTTCTCCCCAGCCAGGTACATTAACTACCAAGTTGTGCTTTTGCCTCTGCAAACCTCTATTCCTTGTGAAATGCATCTGCAGTGAGGTAAAAAGCTTTTAAACCATGGCTAATGCCTCACCCTAAGTACTAGTATGTATGTATTCATTCATTCACCCATTCATTCATTCACGTACCATAAAATGTTGCTTTAAGAATGTGGGGAGTTAGCTACACTCCTAGCAAAAAATCAGGTCCCCTAGGTAGGGGTCGTCACAAAGGATAAGAAAATAATAGAAAATGGAAAATAATAGAAATAAAAGAATACACAGAGACAAAGGTATAGTTTTATAGATTTACAAAGATAAAAGGCAAAAAACGGGGTACTCAGGGGTCCTTACGCTATCCCCGTGAATCATAAGGCCACGAGTGAAGTTTTACATGGGTATTTATAGATACAGTGATTGGTTGCCAGGGGTAACAGATTTACATAACAGGTAGTTTGTTTTAGGTTACAAGTATTTCAAAAGGCTTCTATAGATCCCTTAACTAACTCTGGTTACAAAAACTTTCAAGGATGAACTTCTAAGTTCTAAGATAAAGCTATCACTTAACAGAAGGATTAAACAGAGATATAGTGGCTCCATATTTCTTTATCTAGTTATTGCAGATAGAGACAGGTCATCAGAAGTCAAGCAGGAACCGTTCCTTGGGCTAATTGTTTTTAGCTGCAGGTGTCTGTCTCTCGGGCAGACATTTTTTGATTAGCTCTCATCTCATGATTCCATGTAGACCTTGCTTTGTCCTACAAAGCAGGTGAGAACCATGGGGTTGAGACCACAGCGTCACCTTGGAAAGCAGCTGCTACTGACCTTTGAGATGCCTTCCTGAGGTGGAGCAGCTTTTGATATGCAAACTAACATGTTCACATATTCTTTCAGGGCAGAGCCCTGCAAAACTCCTAAGACCATTTCTGTCTCTAATATAGTAATATTAATTTATGGAGTGACATAAGAACAACCATTACTCCTTCATGTCCTTATCTGCCAGGTAAATACATTTTTACCTGTCAGTATTAGGATGCCAAAAAATTTGCTTCTGACTTATTGTCACTCACCACTATCACCCTATAAGAGTCTTCCAGGCCCTGGAAAATAGGAAAGTCCTTAGCTGTACTCCTAGAAAATGCATTTCACCCATCACAGGGAGAAAAGGTGCTCTCCAATTTGAAAATTCTGTTTGTCATCAAAAAGATAGTTGGATTCTTCCTTCCATCTGAGGGGGTTTCTACCCCTGTGACACTGTTCCTTCTTTTCAGGG
This sequence comes from Propithecus coquereli, assembly GCF_000956105.1. Taxonomy (NCBI): domain Eukaryota; kingdom Metazoa; phylum Chordata; class Mammalia; order Primates; family Indriidae; genus Propithecus; species Propithecus coquereli. The sequence continues at coordinate 2,651,855 of NW_012138191.1, read as the reverse complement.
TGAGCTAGTTCAGAAGGTACTGTGTGTTTTCTATTCACTTAAATCTATCTATAGTTGGCAAGAGTTCCTGCAGTTTCAGTAAATTGTCATTATAAATATGTTTAGGTTGACTTTGGGAAAGTAATTAAATTGGCATCATCAATTCACGTCACCTTACGTGGTGAGAGATTTGCAAAGCCACTCTGCCTGTGAAGACCTTGGTCCTCATTTACATCTCAGAGCACACAGGATAACAATGACACTAATAATGTGGATTCAGAGAATGGTGTTAGGAGGCTTGTATATGCCATATCTAGCCTCCCTGTGATGCCAGAGGGGTCCTCCCTGCCTGCCCCACCACCATGATTTTCTTATGTGCAGCCTGACAATACCAAAATGCCTCTCTTGGCACACAACTGAAATGTTAGCATATAGATTCTCTTCCCTAAGAAAGCAATTGTGATAATTGTAATCATGTAAATATGAAAGGGTAAGTCCAGACATGGACATTCAGGGTCCCAGACAAATATTTTAGCAATAATTTTATTGCCCCTTTACAACTTCACTCTTGACTAACTGAAAGAACAAAAATAAAATGAACAAAAACCATGGAATCAAAAATAACAGCTTTAAATTTTTGTTTTTTCTATCTTCCTTCTTTTGTTTCTTCAAGCATAATAAAGCAAAGAGCTAACACTTTATTAAATAGCCCAAATGAAGGCATGGCTCATTAAAATGTGGTTGTAGTTTCTCAAAGGTCAAGGCTGCCGTTTTTGTGTTATAGTATAGCATATTTTGGGGATAGTTATTAGCTGCCTATTTATAAACCACAGTGGATGGGTCATGTCTATAATCTGACATTGGTTATTTTCTTTTTGGACATTTGGAAGCAAATTGTTGTTAACAAGATATATATATATATATATATATATATCATAAGATATATCTTAACATATTTTATACATATACGCATACATATAAATAGATTATATATGTGTATATGTATGTATACACACACAAAGCTGTGTGTCTAATACAGCAGCCATTAACCACATGTGACTATTAAGTACTTGAAATAAGATTTGTCTAATTGAGATGCTAGAAGTATATACTACACACCAAATTTCAAAGTTTTAGTAGGAAAAATAATGTAAATATGTCGCTAACAATTTTTATATTATCTGTTGAACTGATTGTATTTTAAATGCACTGGGTTAAATATGTTATTACATTATTTTCTACTTTGTTATACTTTTAATGACTACTAGAAAATGCAAATTTACATATGTGGATCACCTTTTGTTTCTACTGGACAATACTGTTTTAGAGAGTAAAAGCCATGTGGCCAAGCAACAAATAAAGCATTTGGGAACATCTAGTTCAAAGGTGGCAGAACACCTTCCTGTCCACAAACTCCATGAGGCTCAAGATTGCTCAAGGACCCGTGGATCCAGGCTATACATAAATTTATTCACATAAGTGGTTCTCATGGCATGCCTCCTCTGCTCAATGCTGATTAGCTCTACATGAGGACCATTTTTCCAATTTCCACAGTTTATGGCCAGAGTGAGCATCATTTTGGTTTTCTTCCTGCTGAACACTATGCCATTTAAAGGAATGTATTGGGAAGTGAAATTGCTTGTGTCTTGTGATGACTGCCAACCTTTTACTTGAAAATTTAAAACAGCCACATAAATCATGGTCTTTTATTGTCCTTAGAGGAATATACCATTCTTATTTGAAACATATTATATGATGTGAAAAATTCTGTTGAAATACAAACTGCTAAGCATTAAGAAAAAGACTCCACAAATGCAGTTTTCTTAACTTTTCTACTGTCAGTTGTTAGGATAGGCAGAATAGAACAGGTAGAAAAGAACCAAAACAGTCCTTCTCAAATCTAAAACCTATGAATGCTACCTCCCCTCATGTCTGAAATTCTATTTATCAACAAAAAATTACCTTTGTTACTAAAAATATATGTTACATACATTGACTTATTTTCACTGCCAAGATTCCTGTATAAGCTGCCATCTTTGCTTGCCTGTATCCTTGCAATAGTCTCCCCTCCTATTTTTACCATGTCCTCTTTCAATACATTCTGAAACAGCAACAGGAGTGATTTTGGAAAATTCTGAAAGATTCTAAATTGTTATCATGTCATTTCCCAAATTAAAACCCTCAGTACTCCACCCTTGAACTTAAAGCAAAAGCCCTTACCTAGGCTGGTGACACTGCACACACAGATCCTTGCTCATCTCTCTGACCTCACCTGGTGTCATTTCTCCTTCCTCACTAGACATAAGTCACTCTGACATGCCTTTTATTCCCATTGTGTCTTCCCATTCCTGCCTTTAGGCCTTTGCACTGTATGTTTCCCCTGCCCGCCATCTTCCCCCAGCTGTTCACAGGACTCACGCCTTCTTGTCATTTATGTCTCAGTTTAAATGTTGCCTCCAAGAAAGGCCTTACATGACCACTCATCTGTAACAGTCATCAAGCCACTTTCTTGCCATAATGCTTTTCTTTTCTTTTCTTTTTTTCCTTTCAGAGTTTTAGAGACAGTGTTCTCACTCTGTTGCCCAGGATGGAGTGCAGTGGTGTGATCATAGCTCACTGCAGCCTCAAACTCCTGGGCTCAAGCAATCCTTCTGCCTCAGCTTCCCAAAGTGTTGGGATTACAGGTGTGAGCCACCTTGCCCAATGCACTCTGTTCTTAATAGTCCATGTCACTATATGATTTGATCTTGTTGGTTCATTTGTTTGCTTGTTTACCATCTATTCACCATCACCCTTGCAAACACTTCAGCCCACTTGAAGGAAAATCCCAAGTGCTTTATCTCTCTTATTCTCTATAATAGTTCCAGAAAATAATAAAGTGCCTGGGTGTATAATATACCCATGTGATTACTTACAAAATGAATGAAAATATAAGTAGCAATTATATTGAGACAGAGTTTCCACTTGCTTCCACATCCACAATTTTCTCTGAGGAGTTTGAAGTCATCATGTTTCAACATCTTTCATCTCTTCGTCACAAGCTGATGAGCTTCTTTTTCAGAGGAGACTTCATGCCAGAAAATAACATGTAGAAATTTTATGCAATGTCAAATGTCTAAGTTCAGGTTGGGTGATGAACAGGTTAGAGAAGGATGAAAACTTTGGTTCTCTCCTGACTATCATTCTCCATTAGACACACTCAGGATCTATGTCTCTACAGTATCCTTGGCTCTGTCCACCTGGGACTTGTGGTATCTACAAGTGTGAGTCAAGACCACTCAGTGGTTATGCTCTAATATTTTAGTCTGAGTTTGAATGATTGTGAGGAGTGCAAACCTCCAAACTTCTTGGTTCGTTGCACTGTCTTATCCAGCGGCCCTGCTTCTGGTTGCTATTTAAATGACAAATAGTCAAATAAACATTAAACTCTCAACACCCAGGCGACTACACAATGAATTCAGCTTTATTCCTGCCTTTTTATTCTCATGCATGGTTTCTAGTGAGTTCTGAATCCCCCTCTTGCCCACTCCACCATAAAGGCAGAAAAAAATTGAAATTAAGTAGGCAGGCATGTCTTTGATTACAAGAATGCCTCATTTGACATGAATACTTTGAATGAAAGTGCATATACTCAGCCACTTTTATTAGTCTGCCCAATTAACAGTAAATACATTTCATCATTCATCATTTCAAAAGATTTTTTCAGTATATCATTTTGCAGGGCAGGGGATTCTGTACTTTGAATAGCCGACTCCATTTTTACAGTCAGTGAGTGCAAATTTAGACATGTAACTACAGTGTCAGTTGTTATGGGCACCCGCGAACAGAAAACAGGAAATAAACAGGTTGACAGAGTTGCACAATTCAACCAACTCTATCTGCATAGTCTTATTTGAACTTGATATATATATATCACCAAGTGATATATATGTATATATATATGTAGCATTTTAATTCTAATTTTAATTTGGAATTGTTGTTTTACTATTTGTGAAAGCATCTTTATTCTATTTCTGCAGAATCATTTTCTCCCCAACTTAGTAAATCGTCTTTTCAAATATATCCTGCCTGTAGCATTTAGTGAATTCATAAAGCAGATTTTTGATCTACAGTGAGTGTCTGCTCATAAAATCTAAGAATAAAGAAGTCTCACAAATGCCAGTGAAGCTGGCATTTTTTTTTTAGATTTCTTAAAAGACAGCAAAAAGGAGAAGCATGTAGTTTTATTCAGATTCCTAGATGAAGGCAGTGAATCAGATTTCTAAGAAGAGAAACAAGATTTTTAGCTTCAGAATGTAACCCAATTTTAGCAACATCATTTTTCTTAAAATGTAGGGAATGTAAAAAAGTATCTTGTTCCAGGCAACGTGTTGATTAGACACGAAGAAAATTTCTGGTTTATTTATAGACCCTGAAATGTTTGGTACACCTGAGGAATTCAACTACCTCTCAATTAAAGGAAAAAACAAAGTCCATAAAAATAAAGATTTGACGGAGGGAAAAGAGCTGTCCTCTGAAACATCTTCTGACTGTCTAGTAAGGCGTTTTTGTTTTATTTAGATTTTAATGGCCACCAACAGTGGAGCTGGCTTCCAGGCTGTGCATAGATTCATGGAAAAAAAACAAACAAACAAAAACAAAGCAACCAATAAACCACAAAAAAAAATCCGTGTATACTGTATAAGTGCATTTGTAATTATTTTGTACATTGGCTTAACGCTGAAAAAGAAACTGAAGGGTTCTTTGAAAGGTTCTCTTTGGCTTCAATCCCATCATGCACTTTTGGCCAGATTATTCTGTCCCCTGGTAAAGAACCCTCCAGCAACTTCAGGCTGAAATGAAGCCAATTCACTCAATCCCCACAAACTGCCAAAAATGTGCATCTGTAAAAGAAAAATAGTGACAGGGATTGAGTCCCAGAGATATTCCCCAGGAACTCTACCCAATCTGTGGCACAATATGTGGTCTGACCCAGCTGGGCGCTGGGGCAGGCTTGGCCACCAGCCCTTCTGGCTGGACTCCGCCCCAAGGTAGGGCTTACCCTCACATAAAATTGCCAACCAGGGCCCACTGGGTATAGAACTAATTTAGCCTCCTGTACACTTGATGAATGAAGAATTTCCTCTGGGGACTAAATTATAGGGCTTGTTGGAGTTACTCTTTCGTGATCTGTTATTTGGAGGTAATTTTCCAAAAGGGCTGGAACACATGGCCATGAGCTAGAATAGGATTCACCGTGAACGGTTGCCACGTGCTGGCCGGCACATCCCCCTGGGCCCATCCTCTCCCCCAGCCTCCCCCACCTCTGTCCTGCTTCCCCAGAGAGGAGATCAAGCCAGCAGAGCTGGACTTAACGTTAGATCTTTACTTTCCTTCTTAATTAAACCACAAGAATGGAATCTGCCCACCTTTTTCTGCACCCAGGTTTCCCTGTAACATCTTGTCGTAACACGCTTAGAAACAGATGAGCAGACCTTCCCCTCATCCTCCAATGTAGCTGATTACAACCTTCTGTCAGATTCCACCTACCCCTCCCCACCCCCCTCTGTTGGCTGGAAGATAGGCTTCTGATCTTCCCTTGGCTTTTTGAACTGTTGGAAGCTGTATAAACACAAGCTGCAGGTTAGTCAGATTCTATTTGACCCAGGGCCTGCTGAGTGCAAAGAGATTACACTTGCAAACTCCCTTGTCTAATTAAGAAATGGGGCGACCTATTGCGGGGTGGTTGCTGATGAGGGCACATAGCAAGGGATTTTAAGCTGAGCTGTTGCAGCTGGTCATTTGCTGATACATAAGGAACAGCTAGTTTTTAGGGAGCCAACTTCTCTACAGAGGTTTCTTTTCATAAAACACCTGAATTTGGTCTTTTCTTCAAATTTCTCATGTGAGTTTCAGTACTTTAGAGAAGTTGCCATCACCAAGGGCAACAGGGACTTGTCCGATGATGGCAACCCTTTTTGTCATGGTCTTTACACAGCAGTGCACCTTTGAATGATTAATGGACTGTTGTGCTGTGCCTAAAGCTCTATTTGGACCATGACTTTTTCCAAATTCTGAAAGGCAGGTAAGGGCCACTTTGAATGTTGACATTTGGATGGGGAACGGTGGCGATGGTGGGAGAGGAAGCTCCAAGAAACAGGTCTCAAGACCTGGACCGAGCTATATCATCATAACCAATTATTGAGCATCTACTCTACAGTAGACACTTTTGGGATGTCTTAATCTTCAGTCCTTACTAGAACCCTCAGAATAAGTGTTATTATTCCCGTTTCACTACTAAGATTCCTAAAGCATGCAGAGGTAAGCAACTTTCACAAGGGCTCACAGCTACCAAGTGAGAAAGCTCGGAAATGACCCCAAATACATTTGGCTTTTAGGATTGCTGATTTCAGGGAGCTGCATGACTTCCCTGTGGAAATGGAAGTGCCTGGAGGCCCCTTACTGGGGGAAGGGTAGGAAATTTGATAGAGGAAGACTTTCCCTGTGAATAAAAAACAAAAGCGAAGAACTTTGGAACCATAGATGCTGGCAGAGTTATCAAAGAAGCCCTCACATTCACCATCGTGCCCCTGCTTAGGTTATCCCTAAGCCTCTATAGTGGGTATCTGTTGTTTCTGCCAACAGCATCTATTTCCTGGAGTTCTGGGAAAATGTATGAAGAATCCCTCCTTCCCCCAAAATTCAGCTCATGTACTCTGACAGAGTCAGAGTCCTTAGATGCCTGGCCACTGTGACTACATTAGAGGCAATCAGAGTCAATGAAATAAGACACATATGTTTGTGGAAAGTTCTTCCATAGACACAGTTGGTTTTTCCCGCCATCCTTTACTTGGGACTCACAGGCCAGAGCTACACAGCTGTCTGGAGAGAAAGAAACTGGGTCTTGGTGATACTGTTGGAATTCTGATCAAGCTGCATGCGATCTTCCTCAGAACTTCACTTAATATGATTTGAGAATAATTTGGATAGCTTCAAATCAAAAAGCTTAAGAATTTAGGTATTACTACCTTTCGAGATCCATACACTCAGCCAGTGATGAGCTGAGAGTATAACAATGTCTCTGTGTCTCCAAAGCCATTCCTTCCCCCATGGAATCACACTACTTTCTGAGTTAAAAAGAAGACTCTAGAAAGGAGAGACCACACATTTTTATCAAAGAATTTTTTTGCTATTATATTTTATTTTTTATTATCTTTAAATTTCAGAATATTAGGGGGGTACACACATTTTGGTTACATAATTTGTTTTGTACAGTTTGAGTCAAAGTTACAAGTGTGCCCTTCACCCAAACAGTGTGCATTGTACCCGTTAGGTGTGAATTTACCCATCTCCACCTCCCCCCTCCCAACTGCTTGATTTCCATTGAGAAAAGATGGAGAATAACAATTCTCAAATCACACCTCTTGTAAAATCTTTCAACATGACCCGCAATTCATTTTTTAGCATTCTTACAGGTTCATCATATCAACAATTATAAATATGTCTGTTATTCACCCCCAAGAAAACTATACAGACTCTCTAATTGAAAACACTTTCTGGTGCCTCGGTACTTCAGTGTTAGATAATTCTGAACAATGTCTTACATACATTTCTCTGGCTACATTTTCAGCCAATGCTCTATCTTCAGCTTCACATGTAAAACAATTTTACACATTCCTCAAAGATTGTAGCAAGTTCATAATTCTCATGAATTATTAGAATCGTGAAAAATGTCTTATTCCCTATTTTTAATGAAAGAACCTAGTTTCTAACGTGGCAGACATGAATTTTTGCTCTCCTTGAAAATTCTTGCTAGTTTCTCTGTCATCCACCTTCAATTACAGGTTCACAAACTAGACAAGGGACTAACATAAAGACCACATCAACTCTGGATCTAAAAGGAAGTTCACTCCCCTTTCAGGCGATACTCTTCTGCTGTGTAAAAGAAAAACGTGCTGAAATTACTTAGCTCCCTTACGGATAGCTTGTTTTTCAACCAAAAACCAATGTGTGTCTCATCTATTGAGATATTTGATAATATCATAGACATTTCAAACCGAATAAAAACCTGTTTTATTTGTACAACGTTTCAGAGTTTGTAGAGTACTTTCATATATTTTATGTCATTTATTCCTCTATTTGACCCTACAAAGTCGATATTATTATTATACCAATATTAGATATTCATATTAGAGAGTTTAGGGATTAAGTGATTTGGTTAAATCTCCCCAACCTCTTCACAGGTGGGACTGTATTTTACACTTAAGTATTCTGATCTGAGTTGAAATATTTTGTGGATCCATATAGCTTATTTGGTACCTGAAAATCTTTGGATAGGAGGAGTAGAACTTAGAATACCTCCATGTTGCTTCTTTTCTGTAGGTTAAAGTAAGCTGATTCTCTAAACATCTGAGAATAGCTTATAATGTTTTCTGTTTATAGTGATCCCTTCTGGGAACCACAGACATTTTGATTTTCCTGACCATTTGTCCTCCATCAGGTCCCAATGTTTAAAGAACATTATTTTTATGTGCCAATGATTGCAGTATTTGCATGTGCAAATCATATAATTACTTAACTACCTAAATTGTGCATGCAACTAAGGTAATTATGAACTTAGAAAATTGCTTTAAGAATCTGACCCTGGAAAAATTATGATGGCAGAAAATGAATGTTGGAGTGGAAATTTCTTGTGAGGCTGATTTTGTTGTTGTCGTTGTTTGGTGGAAATCTAAGTTAAGTTGATTAAGTTGCTTTCCTTGCCTCAGTTTTGACATCTGAAGGATGACAATATTTTCACTACCTACTTTCAGTGGGACATGAGGAGGAAATTGAGACAATGTATACAAGTGGTTTGGAAAAAAAACACAAAACATTAAAAAGGGGGATATTATTTTTAAGTGGACTCGTTAACCTCCACCTTTGAAGTAAAGAGATTGATATTTTTATGTGAATCTTTTATTCATCTACCCAGAGATTAAATGTCATATTATGATAAAATAAAATGTGAAAAATAAAATATTGTTACTGTTTATCTCTAGGATGCGTAACAATTTCTCAATTGGCTCTCCTAACAATCCTATGTGGCATATAGAGAAGATTACAGTTACATATATGGACACTGAAACTCAGTACATTTAAAGGATTTGTACCAGTTATATGAGCTTTCAAGACACAGATTGGGAATTTAGCACCAGCGTGTCTAACTCCAATTACCTTTTTCCAATAACTTGGGCATTCCTGACAAAGAGACGATATTGTATTGCCATTGGTAGTTATAGACATATATGAGTCAGCTACTAAATGTACTTAAAATTTATCTGCTTCTCAATAATTTGAGGAATGTAATAATTTGTCTTGAATGTGCAGATTACTACTGCATTATATATTAGAAAAGGTTTTGCTAAGGAAACTAATGATATACTTAAGAAGGCAGGGGCTCTTAAAACTTAATTAAGAGAATGAATCAATGGGCTGTGATTTTACTTGGTCCATTTTTTGAAAAAGACACGAAAGGGTAGAGGCTAGACCCAACTCTGTGAGCAGTTAACCTAGGTTCCTGTTCCACTGAGAAGAAGAATCACATTACTCTCCAAGTTTTCTATAATTTGTCTAACCTCTCCTTTCAATCATTTATTACAGTGAAGTCATTATTTTAGTTGTTATAGTATCATCGGATAAGAGCATGCATATATTGACATAGTTCTTCCAATGGTATTTTCTTTTTTTAAAATTATTTTTGCTTTTATTATTATTTTTAATTAAAACAATCATTATACATATTTGTGGGATATAGTATTATATTTTGGTGTATATATGTCATGTGTAATGATCAAATCAGGGTAATTAGTATATCCATCACCTCAAACATTTATCATTTCTTTGTGTTAGGAATATTAAAAATTAAGTCTTTTAGCTATTTGAAAATATACAATCAATTGTTATCAATTATAGTCACCCTGTAGCACTATTAAACACTAGAATCTATTCCTCATATGTAGCTGTACTTTTATATCTGCTAACCAACCTTTGGCTATCTTCAATATTTTTTTTTATTTATTTTTATTTCAGGATATTATGAGGGTACAAACGTTTTGGTTACATTTAATGACTCTGCCTCACCCAAGTGAGGATTAGAGGCATGCCCTTCCCCTCTACAACACTCACCACGTCCATTAGTTGTGAGATTACTACCCCCAACCCTCTAATCCCTGGAGAATATTACTATCGTGTGAGCACCATAGCGTTGATCTGTTAATGCCAATTTGATGGTGAGTACATGTGGAGCCCATTCTTCCGTTCTTGTGATCTCTTACTTCGGAGGATGGGCTCAAGCTCTATCCAGGAACATATGAGAGGTGCTAGATCACTGTCGTTTCTTATAATTGAGTAATATTCCATTGTATACATACATACACCAAATTTTAATAATCCGCTCATTCAACTTGGGTTGTTTCCTCATCCTTGCAATAATGAATTGTGCTGCCATAAACATTCGGGTACAGATGTCTTTATTATAGAATGTCTTTTGCTCTTTTGGATAGATGCCTAATAGTGCTATTGCTGGATCTAACGATATTTCTATTTTAAGCTCTTTGAGGTATCTCCAAATTCTTTTCCACAGAAGTTGCACTAATTTGCAGTCCCACCAGCAGTGTAAGAGTGTTCCTGTCTCTCCACATCCTCACCAGCATTTGTTGTTTGGGGATTTTTTGATAGAGGCCAATCTCACCGGGGTTAGGTGATATCTCATTGTCGTTTTGATTTGCATTTCTCTAATGATTAGAGATGTTGGAGCATTTTTTTTATATGTTTGCTGGCCATTATTCTGTCTTCTTTTGAAAAGTTTCTGTTCATTTCCTTTGCCCACTGATTGATGGGGTTGTTTGATTTTTTTCTTGTTGATTTTTTAAAGTTCTAGATAGATTCTTGTTATCAGCCCTTTATCGGATGTGTAGAGAGCAAATATTTTCTCCCATTCTGTAGGCTGTCTATTCGCTCTAAAGATAGTTTCCTTGGTTCCCAAGCCGTTGAGCTACTGTGAAAGTTTTAAAGAGCATGAAAGATGGAAGGGGTTTGAAGTCTCTAGATCCAAATGATGTTTTGAAGGTGATTCAAGAATGTGTGGCAAGAATGGAACATCAGTCATTGAGTCTGACTCCACATTCTGTTCTCTAACCACAGGGTGTTGCCATCTCCCTCTGGCAATACAGATGTCCCCAGACAGAAAAGGACCACGGATACCTTTGACATTAAATAAGGGTGTTTCAAAGAATATGTGCCACTAAGTCATCTATACCCAATGAGTAGGCAGGAAGTAGAATCACCACCTCTTTTTAGAGTCATAATATGTCTGAAATTGTGTTTATTCTGGTAAAATAAACAGTCATTAGCATGATTCACACTCTTCAGCTTTAGGAAAGGGCAGATAAATTATCTACCATTATCCTTCTCTACCTTTTACCTCATTTTTTAGAAATCAAATGTGCTTATATGAATAGCTACCCCACTTCTTAAGCATTTACCAAGTGCCTGTCCTCTTGCTAAACACAAACCTATGCCTTATCTAAGTTAGCATCCGCAATAGCCCTGTGAGTTAGGCATTATTCTTTTCCTAAGCTTACAGATAAGGAGGCTTAAAGAGCATAAGTAACTTGCCTAACCTTAACACTGATTGGCTTTTATTTGTAAATACTCCTTTGAGTTACCTCTGCACCCTGAAAATTCTTCATTGATGACTCTAAGATGAACATACCAAAAGCAAACATACGTATACCTACACAGATCTACTTTCATCTCTATATATGTCCATCAGATGGAGACATGAAGCCACATGTTGCCCTCTCATTGAAAAATCATATTCATGCCTTTAATTTTTCCACAGACTAATGTAACATTGATATATTAATAATAATTGATAACATTTTTCAGCACCCATGAGATATCATTTTGAGTGCACAATTTTGATAGAAAAGGAATGCTTTGATAGAAGGTAAATTTGAACTATTTAGGAGGTAAGTTTTATTTTCTGCCGAGTAAAATTATATGAAGAGGCTGAAGGAAGCTTCTGACGTGGAATAGACTTGATATGGAAGACTTTCTTGAACACCCAGTGTCCCTGCCAATTAATTGTAGATAGGGTAAAAGACCAATATATCTACAGAATAAATTTTTTCTTAATTGAAGGGATGCCAAGTTCTTTCTCCACCACTCATATTTAGAGGTTCTAATTAGCTCAGATCAGTGCAACAGACACTTACAGGCACCCATTAAGAGGCAGCAAAGTTGCTGGGGGCTAGGAATACAAATATGATATAATTCAACAGGAGAGGCATAAACACAGGGAGTAGATAGAATTTTGGAGCTAGTGCTGAGAAAAGGCTCCCAGGCCAGATTTGTCAGCTAGGGCCAGGTAAAGGAAATTCAGCCTAGATCAGTTACATATAAACACCTCCATTTCTCTAATTTGGGTTTTTCCACTTGATTTCTACATAACAGCTTGTTGATGAAAATTAAGAGGTAAAGGTTCTTCACTATCTCCCTCTGGGTTCAGTGGTGGGAGGCTGGTTCATGTGCTCCCAGTGGGCTGTTGTAGTAGTACATGGGTCTTGACTAGCTCTAAAGTGGCAGAAGTCCTGGCAAGCTCATGATTTACCAGAATAATTCACCTAGGGTGATGGTAGCCATTAGCCACAGGTGGCTATTGAGTGCTTGAAAGATGGCTAGCCTGAGTTAAAATGTGCTGTTGATGTAAAATACACATGGGATTTCAAAGACTTAACACGAGGAAATAATGTATAATTTCTCTTTAGCATTTTTATACTGATTACATGGTGAAATGATAGTAAGTTGATTGTATTGGTTTAAATAAAATATGCTCAAAATTAATTTCCTTTTTTCTTTTTAA
>NW_012138191.1:2601352-2637910 GCF_000956105.1 Propithecus coquereli | reverse complement strand
TAAACTTGCCACTTTTTAAATGCAGACATTAAGTCTACGATTCAAATGTCTATAATGTTATACTTTTGTCATCCCTTTCATATTATACACACATAGTGGAAAAGTATATTAAAATAATAATTCTGTAAAACGGCATCTCTTTGTATTCATAAATATGCACCAAAGTATTCTTTGAATAAGGATTTGTAAACAGCATGATGCATTTTGATAGCTTCAAGCCATAACAGTTTAATTTTTTTAAAAAATTAAGGTGATACATCCAATGTTCCTAAAGGGTTTTTCTCTTTAAATGTAGATTAATGACCAAAGAAATGCTGCAGCTGTATTGTTCCGGCTGTGTGGTTCTAACTTGCTGAGATAATGAAGCCGGCTTACAACAGAGTAAAGAGAGGGTTTGGGCCCTGGAAGTTTGTTGCAAATTTTAGTTGCATTTGAATTGTGAATGCTGAAAATAATTTCAAGCATTTGAATATGAAATGCTTCATCCCCATCCCGTTACCCGGGGATGCATGCATGCTCTGCTCAGCTCAAGTTGTGTGGCTTCAGTGTGTGTTCTGAAGTTGTTGAACTAAGCATCCGTACCAAAACTCTTAGTTATCTGTACAATTTAGAGGCCTGGCTTGGTATTTTTTGCCAGAATTGAAACGGTTTTGACAACTGAGACCTATTTGGACAATAAACAATTGATAAAAACAGAATAAAGACTGAGAGGGTTAAGCTGAGTTTCCTGCTGATGACAGCATGGAAAACTCATCCAATATACAGGAGTATGGTTCTGAGGGATGGACCTTCAGTTTAAGAGTCAAAAAATAAGTAAGAGAGAATTGCAAATTAACTTGTAAATGGGTACCTGAACAGGAAAACAGTCCCTGAGGATACCCTTTCAGTGATCAAAGCAAGGGTGTGACTTACAAAGCCTAAAGATTTCACAAGGAAAAGAAATTGGTTGGTTCAAACACATCTTTGCCTGGTCAGTCAGTTCTGGATCGGTTGATTGTAGGGTAGCTTGGTGCTGGCCAATTGCTGAACCCCAGATCTACTTGTGATTTTAGGATTTGTGTTGACCTTCAAAGCCCATTAAGATTAAGTTCGGACAGTTCAGTTGAGTCACAGACCACAAGGAGCAGTCAACTATCAGGCTGTTTTTCTGATGATTGTGGTCCATTTTCTGAGAAGAGATCGTTCTGGTTTCTTCTGGAGGTATGAACACCAGCTGTTTTACAATCTCTCATCCTCTGTAGGCACAGCATGACACAGAGGGCTCATAGCGATGTGCTCAAACATAGCAAAGATGTCCTATTTCACAGATGAAGTAGGGGCTTCTCATGGGCTTAATGAGAAATAAAGAGGTAGATGCTAGTGATGGAAATGAGTGAGTCAAGGTAAAACTATTAATAGTGCAGAGAGGAAAATGCAATGTGATCAATTCGTTTAAAACATGGCTGTCATGAACACTTATACTAGACCCTGTCTATAGAAGAGCTGCCTGTTGCTCCAGGTCTGACTTTGGTTCTTAAATTCTCTGATCTAGTTGTCTATGTCAAATATGGGAACAAGAAAGCAATTTCCACTTTAATTTCAGTGGTGTGGAAGCAGTCTGAACACACTCACTTTCAACCTGAATTAATAAAACAAAGCAATTTTCTCAACAACCTTACCTAATCCCAGGGAAAGGCATCAGTGCTTTCACGGATCATTTTTTTAAAGTCTTTTATTTTTGGTCTTTGCTGTTTGTTTATATACAGATATGCTCATCTATACAAGCTTTCAGGTAACAGTGATTGCTCTAATGTCTTGCACAAAGCATAATTCTATTGACTGGAAGGTGGAAAAAATGTGTAATGTGTCTGCTTTCAAGGAATTTAAAAACTGCTGAGTGGAAAAGTAACACAAGTTATAATATGATACCTGTTATCACAGCAGCGTTAAGTATAAAAGACGTGAATAATAATTTTAGCTGGCAAAATTAGAAAAGACTTCATGGAAAAAATAAAACTAAACAAATTTTGAATAGTGTCTTGAAGTAGGTAGGAGTTGGGTAGGTGGAGACAGGCATGAAACTCTTTCCTGGCAAGGTAACTGGATATGCAACCCCATAGAGATATTGAACCACATACTATGGCCAGGGAATAATGAGCAAGGACATGGCCTTAGCAGAGTCATTGGAAGAGAAAAATTGTGGATTAAATGAATAGAAGTCAATAAATTTGAGTTTTTTTATTTATGTTTACCTTTAAATTATGCTCAAAGTTTTTATTCTATTTTCATAATAAACCACTGTGACCCCAAGGGAAAGTTTGTGTTTTTTCGTGTGTAGCAATCGATGTGTCAATTAGGCCACTTGCTCAGCTCTGAACTGATCACTCTGGCCATGGACATCCACTCTCAGATTGAACACCATAAAGGACAGTGATGGAGAAGGGGATGTCTAGGGAAAAGTTGGGGTGCTATTTCCAAGAGAATGGAAAATAGATTTTGACTGAGCAAAAAACTCAAAATCTCATTTATAGTTTGAGAAATCACTAACTAATGTAATGAATACAGAAGGGAGAAAACTTCAGGTGGGTGCATGAAGAAAGGAGGAACAAGATGAGAAGCATGATTTGAATCTCTTGCTTTGCATGTAACCATAATTACTAATAATTATCACTATATTTATAGTAACCATTCAGACCCTGATTCTACCGAAAGCAGGTGATATATTGTTTTGACAATGACACTGTGCAGAGTATGGTATTATTTTGTATTTTTCCATAACAAAGTTTATCTTTCTCAAAAGATTTTGATGTGCACAGGGCAAGTAATTCTCTATTGATCCATCATAATTCAGACAATGATTTTCAGATGTATTATAATGTTTTTAGTACATTTAAGAAGGAATGCAAAGATGGCTGGATAGGTCTAACACTTATTACTTTCATCTTTATTACATGTTTTTTTGTTTTTGTTCAAATGACTGAAGATTGTACCAGATAATAATTTCTGATTTTTTCTTTCTTTGTCATTTTTTTCTGGAGATTTCAAGTTCAATGAGTCATATAGAAAAAAACTTCCTCCTGGCACATTTCATGATTGAGACATTTTTGTAGAAACTTTCAATTACTTAGAATATTTGGGAGCATCTATTTCAATTGAATAATCATTTTTGCTAATGGATAATTTCTCCATGTACTATGCATTAGTATGAAGAATGTGAATGTAGTATGCGTACATTTTATACTAATAATACTAAACATTTATACCACATTTCTATCACTGTAGACATGAGATATTTTGAAATAGTTGTACCATAAATAAAAATATAAAAGTTATAAATCAGTTGTAAGTCAGTGCTGACTCTGTGATATAACCTGGCAAGTAAATTTTAATTTGATTATAAATATTATTTATTGCCTCATGGTCTAGGCACAATTCTTCCACTCTTACTATTCTCATAAAGAATTTATATTTAAAATGAAATGTAGTTCGGAAACACTTAAGCAATGCTAATAGAACTCTAATAGCTGGAGTTTATGGAGATGTGACATAACGGGAAAAGCACTGGACTCAGAAGGTACAACTTCAAGTTCTAATACTCTCATATTGTTAGGAATTCAATGTTGGAGAGTCCCTCACATTCTTAGAACCTCAGTTCCTTTTCAATAAAATGGGGAGAGTTGGACCTATCAGAGAGGATAAATATAAAACAGTGCTTCAGGGGTTTGGGTGGGAAGGGGAGGGCAGGCCAGTGGTGAGCTAAGCCCGAGCTGCTGGTGGGTGTTTGCAAATTGTGAAGTAGAGGAGGGTTGGGGATGGGGCCACAGCTTCCTTGGAATCTTATGGAATTGGGTATGACAATACCCAGCCCCTCTGATTTTCATCTGTACGCCTTGTTCCACGGTCCACCTTTAAGGATGAGACATTAAGCTGTATATCAGTATACTTGGCCAATGGTAAAATATTCCATGAATGTATATTATTGTATTACAGTTCATCTGAGAAAAATTGGCATTTCCTCAAATAAGATAAACTGACAAACTGTCCCATTTTTCCCCTCACATTAATCTAAAAAATCCAGCATTTATTTTGTTTTCATTAGATAAAATCTTTATGTATGGAAACAGGAAGAAAACAGATTGAACCAATGGGTAATGCCTAGTTATTTATTACATGAGAAGGACACAGGTCCTGAGGGGATATGGAGTTTACAGAATAGAGAGAAATATATTTTGTGGAGGGAGGGAGAAAGAAAGAAAGAGAGAGAGAGAGAAGGAGAGAGAGCGAGATTTTTCTATAGTCATGTATATATACTCTGTCAAAATTTGAGACTAGAGTCTAGTTGGCATTTATGACAGGATTTTGTCAGGAATCAAAGTTAGCCATAATGATGGAGAATTTAATTAAAATTAGGGAGTATGTTTAGCAGAAAAAGAAATAACTGTTAATCCAATCATTTCAGTCAGTTTAGGGAAAAGGTCAGACCGACTGGTATTTAACTTTGGGTTGACACAGTCAACCCTCTATGTGGGTATTTATAGTAAGCCTGGAGGGTTTGATGAAATGTGGAGGTAATTGAAAATAAACTATAGTTTGTGGATTCTCAAGAATTTTGGAATCTCTTATTCTCTCTGTTTAGTACGGTACTAGCTAAGCATGACTCGAGTGATTAGTATGAAGTTTTAGAAAGGGAAAAAATAATTTCTTCTCTATGAAGAAAAAATCTGCTAAATAATGGTTGCTGGCTGTGGATAGATTAATAAAGTTCATAGAATCTTTTTTAAAAAGATACTGACTTTCAATAACATATTTTAAAAAGTACTTTGATATATATCAAAATTAACAAGCTTCCTGGCAGAATTCATTAACACCTTAATTTAAATAATTTTAGTGGAAATTAATAGGCTAATAATTTTTTCTTTACTTTTTCACTTTCTTATCAAAATCACTGAGATTTAAAAAATGATAATGTCGAATGCTAATGACACTAAAATGGAAACTCTCACATTACCATTAGGGAGTATGATCTGGCAATGAACATTCAATATATAAGAGATTTTCTACTCTTACAAATTTGCCCCAATAAAATACTGTTTAACGAGTCTAGGTATTTATAAGAGTAAACCATAATTAAATGTCACAATCAGGGAATGTTTCAGTAAATGAGTTATATTTATTTGACAAAACAATATGCAACATTAAAAATTACATTCTGGAACATTATCTAAACATGTGAAAATATCAAGTCATGCCAGTTTTCTTAGTACAAAAGTAAGTCACAGAATAGCACTTCTGTGGAAGTATAGAATGTAGAATGAGCAGAAATACATTGGAAATGTTGGGGGAAAGAGTAGTTATCTCTGGGCAATGCTTAAAAGAGAAATTTTTATTTTCCTCTTTGTGTTTTACTGCAACTTCTAAATTCTGTAAAGGATATATGTTACGTCATTAATGAGAAAATGAGTATCATGCAAATTTATTCTGGAGCCGTCAAGTTTTTCTGTTTAAACTTCTGACTTCCAGCTGTCTTCCTTTGGACTTGCACACACTCTTCTCTCAGTTGAGTGCTACATAATATCTTATTTACCTTCCAAAGGATTTTCCTCACAGACACACCCAAAGGAAGGAAAAGGGCAAAGGCAGGAAATAGCACACATCCTTGTAACATCATTTGGTACTTATCTCCCCCGTTCTTCCTTGTCTATTTTCAACAGTCTGAGATGTTTTGTCAGTTCTTGCCTGTCCTCAGTCAAATATTGTGCTCACCTTTCATTCCAAGTCTCCAAATCCTCACAGATTATTGAGGGTTCATAACCAACAGTCCCTTGAGATAAGAGGACTTTTTTCCACAGGATTAAAAAAGGAAAAACATCACTCTGAATAAATGCCTTAGAGTGCTCTGCCCACTTTCCCCTTGACCCTTTACCCTTCAAAATTTATTAACATTCTAGATCCTTCCGGGAATGTAAACTCTTTTCTAGTACTTTCCTAACCAGCTCTACCTGCTGGTGCTACTCTGTGTTTCTTTGCCATCTGTACCCTGGCCTCAGATAAGGTAGGAGTTTCCCTCAAAATATGACCTCTGTTTCATATTTTCATACATCTGCATCAGTTAGTTCCTGGCATGAGAAGAAATGGGGTTAGGTCTGTTTTAGAATATTTTCTTTTGGTCTTCAACTGTGTTTAATTTGAGTCACATTTAATTGCTTTCAGGTAAATGGATGAACAACCCTAGAAAATATACCTCAGGAGAGTACGCTGAGGTTAGGGTTTGGAGGGATGAGCTGCCAATTACCTTCCTCTTAGGCCTCTCTAAGGATAAACTTAGCAGAACTCCACTGTTTGGGAGAACCAAATATTTTATTTGGAAATTGAGCAGACAGTGACAGATTTTGAATTTTCTGGATCTTTTATGATGCTTTCAAGCAGGTATGATTCCCACAACTGCTTTGAAAAGTATAACTGGAGGTCAGCTGGTGATTTTTTCAGAAGTTTCCTGTTCTTTCTTGAGGTCATCTGAGCAGTTCTGCTTATGTTTCTGATAACTTCTCATCCAGATGTCTCCTGGAGGACTTTATAAACAGATCATCCTCTATACCCACTCCTAAAAGATCTAGATCAACATTAAAATACTTTCTGGACAATACTTTTGGGACCAAGTAAAAGAAAAGCATGGCGAGTGAGTGTTTTGAAGGGAACTTTGAAATTTGGTGCCCTGGCTATTGTTTCTTTTAGGAGACCATTGATAATAATCACTCATTCATTTTTAGCATCCTTTTGCTCTATGTGCTGTGGAAGCAGTAGTTTGCTTTGGACTTGATACTGTTGGCTGTATTAGCTTTTGCCTGGTGAGATAGCAAAGGGAAGGTGCCAAGAAGTTGGGAGAAAGGCCGTGTTTTCCAATGTTTACTCTTTGATCTTACTCTTCATGTTCTCAGCTCTTGAAAGGGAAAGAAGTTTGTTGTAGTAAATCCAAAGCTTCCTTCCTGGTTATTTTCCCAGAGACTTGGCCTCAAAAATTTGCTCTAGACATATTTTTTTGGCATATGGTGCATTTGTTCAGTGCCCTTTAGCAAAGACCTTTCAGACACACAAACACAAGTTCAACTCTTAGTTCACAAAGGATTTCAAGATCATAAATCATATTGAGTAATATCTAGTAGTAATTCATCAGAATTCTTTTCTTTACATTCCCTCTGCATAGACTTATTCTAGATTTTTAATTAGAATCCCTGCAATTATGAGTGCATATGGGGAACCCAAATGTGAAAGACCAAAGATGTAATACTTGATTACTGACATGATATTTTGATTAATTTCTAATATTTCATATTTAAACTTTATTACCTAGATGTCATGGATTCTGACTCT
The DNA here is from genome assembly GCF_000956105.1 of Propithecus coquereli. NCBI lineage: Eukaryota > Metazoa > Chordata > Mammalia > Primates > Indriidae > Propithecus > Propithecus coquereli. Next base: position 2,630,563 of record NW_012138191.1, on the reverse strand, counting down.
ATTATCCACTGGAATATTTTTGTACCTAGGCAGACCTTATAGCAATTCCGGAAAGACAGAAATTGTCTTTCTCTTTTCTCCAAATTTTTGAAGTTGCACTCATATTTGCTCATGTGAAGATAACCAAATAAAGAGAGAAACATAAGACCAAATTATTTTCAAATCCTTCCTAACACATCTGTGGTCTCTTCTGAACTCTCCCAATTTATTAAAGAAAGAAGAAGACAGCTGTTGGTGGTGGGCAAATTCATTTCAAATATCTTTGAGTGTTTACTAGGAATGAGACCAACAAAATGAACCAACTCCAGATATCTTTGGGCCTGCACATGTTGTAGGCAGAAAGATGCTAAGGTATTGGTTCATGTCTTAGATAACATGAAAAATCCCTGAAGGTTTCGTAATATCTTTATAATATATTTTTCCGTGCTTTTTTCTGATAATTTTGCACAATAGATCCTCTTACACTGTCATTTTGGATGCAACATTTTTTTTCCACTGCCACCCGCTTTTCTGCTGAAAATAAATATTCTCTTTAATCTCTCTTGCTTTCTAAATGCCATTGTGTTTGACTCTGCCCTTTGCTTTTAAATAGCTTTATCTAAAGATGTATTCATGTTGTGAATTTCTCCAATTAAATTATTTTAAGGTTATAGTTTTTAAAGTATATGTAATTATAGGTGTTCTACATTTATAAGGTTTATTCTATACTCACTGGAGTATATAGTTACCTCTCTTCTTGATCTGGAAAGTTATTTTATTGCCATTTAATGATGCTTTTATTTTATTTAAAAACAAAAACAAAAACAAACAAAATACCCAACTCTATATCGTATGAAAAAAATGTATTTGAGTAGCTGAGAAGTTGTATAAAAGCTCAGGATTAAAACCAGAAACATCAGCTTCATATTCCAACTCTGTCAATGGTGACCTATATACAGTGGTGTGCTGGTAAGTGTTTAACAACCAGCTCTCAAGCAGAAACTGGCCCAGGTTTGTAGAGTTTGCCAGTTTCTAAGTAGTGTTTCCAAATCCACCATGACTAATCTTAAGCCACAGACTGGAAGTGTGTACGATAGGCTCCCTCAATAGCCTGGGTGAGCCAGGTCTAGTACACGATCCTTGGGTATAACACTTCCCTGAGTCTTAGTTTACACCCTCTGTGGAGTAAATGATGTGTGTAGCTGGGACAACTTCTTTTATTCTTATGTTAATTGCTAGCCTTTTACACTAGGCTGGTTCAGGTGGGGAGCTTTGTTTCTTTTGTGGGGATTTTTTTTTTTAAAGTAAAACAATCAGAATTATAAGTAAAAAACTAAAAAAAATATTATGTTAGAATAAAATAGCCTATGATAAAGCCCTGAAATATGGTAGCTCCAATAGTTTTTGTAAAATTATCCATTAATGTGACTACCATATTGCAGGAATGTATTGTATGTTAAATAAATATATTACTTTCATAAAAACTTTGTTGTAAAAGTTAATTTTTATCTCAATGCCAAACATTTATTTATTTTTGTAATATTCAGTCAACTAAGCCTAAAATACAGAAAAGGCAGACTTTCTGTGATTATGAAGGAAACTCCATTCCTCAAGCTGTTTTGAGCTACAGCTGCACTTAATTGTTTAGCATTAATTACTCAATATTGTGGCTGTGTCTGTGACCTTCCCCCTAAATCACAGAGAGGGAAAAGATACGAGAATCAAAATTTGGTCTGGTTTTGTCCACGGAAAACTCTAGATCCCAAAGATTTGGGGAAAGGGTAACATTTTAAAACTCTACTGTTGAGGAGATTTATTTCATCAAGTCATAAAATATTTCGCACCATCTCCAATAAATATTGTTAAATTTCACTTTACATGAAATGCTAATTATTTTAAAGAAAAAATGCATTCTCTTTTGATCTTACCTCTTCCAGATCAATGTTCTCAAGTTGAGTCCTTTGCCTTTCCTGGGTTCTTCCTGCCCAGCAATGTTCATGACGTGAGTACCCCTCACTCCACTGCTTCTTCCTGACTTGACTACCGGCTTTGACTCAGTTATCTGACTCTTCATGCCCAGAGAAAATGCTTCGGGGGATGAAAGAAGTGAAAGGAGAGTGGGTAAGACTGGTCAACAATAAATCAATCAAACAAGCACTTATCCAACACTTCCTACATAAGGGAGATTGTGGTGTAAACCCATAAAATCCTTAGCGGGAAAGGAAAGGAAAGAAGCCAAGTAATGAAACACGTAAGAAAGAAATATTTAAAAAGTAAGCCGTAGATGCAAGGTTAAAAAATAAACATTAAGAATAAAGGAAGGTACAAAATATATAAAATAGCTAAAAGGAAAAGCCTTACAGATTTGTCGCAGATGAGGCAAATGCCAAAAGCATTCACATAATACCCAAAGGTACATAGAGTGCACATTTGACACTATCTTTTTACATTTCACAAGGTGCTGTTTCCTCTTCGAAAGCTGATTAGAAATCCTTCTGCTTTTCTTTGTTCTCTGAGAGTTTCCCATTGATTCAAAGCCCTGTTTAGTGAAATGTCATGAAATTCTAATGAAATAAATGTAATGACAGCAGACATATTCCCCCCCACCAATTTTCCCCCATACTGACACACTGGAAGATGACTTCATGGATATTTATTTGATGTTAGAGCTGTAGGGTTTGGATTTTGAAAGTTTATATTTTTTTCTTTTCACTGAAAATGAAAATTAGAGGAGGCAGATGACACAACAGTTAGGAATCAAATGTCCCAATGTAGGTAGGAATCTTTTTACAAGTCAGCAAATTACTCAGTCCTGCAAAGCCACAAATAGCGCTGTTTCGACGTCAAGTTCTTTGGGATTACTTGACCTCTTAAACTCCACAAAAGGCAATTTTTAATATTTATATAGTACTCAAAATGCAGATCCTTTGTTTCATGATAAAAAATTGAGCCTTTATTTTATGTAAAAATGTTAGTTTTCGTAAGTTACAAAATTGATTAGTACTATGGTGGTGTGGCTGGCAAATCTGGGGGTATCTAGTTGGTTTCTGAATGGTATTGTCTATCAATCTACCAGTATCTATCTCTAATGGATCATTGAATTGAAGTAAAATTGAATCTAGTTAATTATATTTATTTATTATAACTTATACATTGTTAATGCTTCCTAAAATCTGAAACTAATTACAAGCATAATTTGAATGTTTTCTTATCTCTCTCACATGCCAGGGAGGCCCTTTTCCTTGACCTGCTTCAAGCTAACCCACAGAAAAGAAAGATATTAAATGCCTAGCTTCAGTGATTTAGTCAATATCTTGCAAATCCACATAGAGGATGTATATAGACAGTGTGACACTTGAGTCAGACAGTCATGGGTCCAAACAATGATTCTATTTACTAGCGTATGGCTTGATAAATAAAAAAAAAAAAAAATTACTGAAGCTCTTTGGGCTTGTTTACTCATCAATAAAATTGGATTAATGATATCATCTTTGCAAGATTGCTCTGAGAATAAAGATGATCAATAGATAAGAATGATTGCAAGTCTTTTCTTCATTAGCTCCTATATTTTCCATGCAGAAATTTGTTCTTGAAATTTCTTTCCTTTTCCATCAAGAAGGACAAATGGGAAAGAGGGTCGCCTGGAGTAGGCTTGACATAAGGCCATGGGAGTGTTATTAGTTCTTTCTTAAGCCTCTTCCAGCTGATATTCTGAAACCTGGCAGAGGAAAGCTCAAATAAACACAGCTGCTTCTATGTCCCTTCAGAGGTGGTATGGCCGCCTGCATCAGTCTTCCTTTATAATGACAGAGCTCCTCAGGTACATGACAAAGGTTTGGCCTTAATATAATGGCAAAAAACCACAAGAGTACTCATATTCTATAGAACACGTATAGGCTTAAAGGTGGAAGCCCAAGGGCAAATGGCTCCAAGCACAGGATTGAGAAGATACTTCTATCCCAAACAATATAGTGATGAGGAATCATCTACAGGGGATGATCTTGTGGTTCTCAGTTCATTAAACTTCAAGTTCATGTTCTATCAGTAATAGAAAAGAATATGATGATTCACAAATGTATAATATATAAAGTCTAAGAGTGCCAAAAACCAGCAGTGACTCTGATGGAGCTTCCATTTATTATGTGTATGCTCTATCAGTTTTAAGACAATTTATATCCATTTATAACACCACTGCAGTGTATATAGCTTTACCCTTAATGGGGACATGGAGAAGCAAAACTCACTGGTAACTAGACTAATAGACTTGTACTGACAGATTGCAGAGCTCAGAGTCTTCTCATTGGACTATGCTGCAATAGTCCAACAGGTGCATGCTTAAGGATCTCTACAGTTAAATCTATGCCTGCATGAACTAAACCTAAACAAATCATACTGCTTTTGTCTTAGGTTAGATTCCCTAAAAGCAGAGCTTGAGGCAGGTACTAGGTGCACATGTTTTATTGAGGGAATGTTCTCTGGTGAATGTTATAAGTCGGTGAGGAAAGAAGAAGGCAGGAAAAGGCATTAAGCAAGAATGTGGGTACAGGTGCTCTTGATCCCATGGGGAGCCCTGAAGCCTGAATGGTACTAAATAGATGGTTCCAGTTTGAGGCAAGAAGGTCAGATTTTGTAACCCTTGAATAGCTGCAGCTCAGTCCCTGGGATGGAGGTGGAGGCTGGCTGCCTGCTCATAGTGGCTTCTGTTGATCAAAGGCATTTCTGTCAAGAAGAGAGAGCTGCTGTGAGTTGGCATCTGGGGCCTGGGTGTACCAACAGTGACTCCTGCACATTGTATGTATTGTACATCTGTACTCAAGTCAGGAAATTAGATGCTACTATGACACAAAGCTACTAAGAAAAATGTGGTTTCAAGCCAAGTCTCCACGACACAAGTGGAAATCGTTAAGATTTACCTAACAGCCACACAGATGAAAAGCAGGATAGTGAATGGCTAGTAAGAGAGCACCTACTATGGCACTCTCCAGAGGGTAACTGACTTAAATCTCACAACAACCTTCCAGAAAGACATAATTCTGCCACTCTTTATGTGTGAAAACCATTTGAAAAATGAACAAAAAAACTCATTTGGTGGCAATGCCTGATCTGTATGGATATAAGTCCATAATAAACTTTATTTCCTTGAACTCATGGGAATATTTAAATGTTTAAATGAAGAATTAATAATGCATTTGATTGGCCCCAGGTCCCACTGGCAGTGTTATATGATGTGCACAAAGTACACTTTTTGCCATTAGAATATCTAGATTTACATAATTATTACAAAGGGTTATATATTATAACCCTGGCCCTGAGGGATTCAGGGAAGAGATTGTGGTCCTGCCCTACTATACCCCCACATGGGTGAGGAATGGAGTCTCGGAAGCTTTGGATGTCTTGTCCAAGATCAAATAGCCAGTGAAAGAGCCTAGACTCAAACCTCGTCTATGTGAATACACCATCCCCAATCCTGTATCTTCTTCCATCAGGATCCAGAGATACTAAACCAATTTCTAACTCAGAAGAATATGCCAGCTTTCCTCCCCAGAAAACAAACTGTAAAAGCACTGGATCTTGAAGTTGGACAGGATCATTTAGAATTCGTTGAGGAGTATGACTAACTTGATACAGGAATTTGTTTTATACCATCAAACCAGATTATCAGTAGACATTTTGTACACATGCAAACTCACTGCTTTGCAAGGCAGGTCATTTTATATTAATAGTTTAGGGGACTCCAACGTTTAGAAAGCCCTACCTTGAATCAGAATCTATCTCCTTGTACATTCCACCCATGAGCCCTAGTTCTGGTCCCGAGGAGACTATAAACCATAAGTGTTTCCTCTCCCACAGTGTGTCCTGCAAATACTAGAATAAATTGCAGGCTTCACATCATTAGGGTTCTTTGTTCTCTAAACTCAGTGTCTTCATACCTTATGCCATTCTAATCAACCTTTTCTAGAAGATGCCTTTTACCAAGGGCTCTTCCTGGGCCTGAGGCATTCAGGGATTGAAATCAAAACCACGGTGAAGTGTCACGCAACTCCAGTGAGAATGGCCTTTATCAAAAAGTCCAAAAACAACAAATGCTGGTGTAGATGTGGAGAGATAGGAACACTCTTACACTGCTGATGGGACTGCAAATTAGTACAACCCCTGTGGAAAGTAATTTGGAGATATCTCAAAGAGCTAAAAATAGAAATACCATTTGATCCAGCAATCCCACTACTAGGCATCTACCCAAAGGAAAAAAAGACATTCTATAATAAAGACATCTGCGTTCAAATGTTTATGGCAGCACCATTCACAATTGCAAAGATGTGGAAACAACCCAAGTGACCATCAATACATGAGTGGATTAATAAAATGTGGTATATGTATATTATGGAATACTACTCAACTACAAAAAACAATGGTGAACTAACACCTCTTATATTATCCTGGATAGAGCTTGAGCCCATCCTTCAAAGTGAAGTATCACAAGAATGGAAAAAGAACCACCACGTGTACTCGCCATCAAATTGGTATTAACTGAGCAACACTAAGATGCTCATGTGGAAGTAATATTCATTGGGTGCCAGTCAGGTGGGAGGGGGTGCGAGGGTGGGTAAACTCACAACTAATGGTGCGGAGCGCACTATATGGGGGAAGGGCACGTTTGTAGCTCTGGCTTGGGTGAGGCAAAGGCATTATATGTAACCAAAATGTTTGTACCCCTATAATATTCTGAAATTAAAAAACAAATAAAATAAAATAAAAATACATAACCCAATAGAAAAACAAACAAAACAAAAAGCTTCTTATTATATTTGTGAGTAAAAAGAAAAGAAAAGGAAGAAGGATGGGAGTGGAAGGATGAAGGATGACTGGAAAAAAAGATATGCATTCTTAGAGCCATGTCCATGGAGAACCAGCCCTTCCCCTCCATGGAGTCCAAGGGCAAATTCAGCCACAGCTTGGATGGGGTGAATATCAGACCTGGCTCTGAACCTAGATGGATGCCTGTCATTTATGAAGCACTGTGTAAATTTTCAACACATATTTGCTGAATTCATAAATGAGTGAATAATTGAATGATTGGATAATTTGAATTTTTTCAGGCATTATTTTAAAGTATACCCATTTGAAGTCTATCTCTCTTTTGTTTTTCAACACCCATGCATTTGCTCATCTTCCAATTTCCCATTATTCTGACCACACAGGATATATTTGTTGGTCAGAAACTCCATAATGTCCAGAAATGTACTTTTTGTGTGAGTAGAGATTTGAACAAGTCAGTTTTGATGACACTGACCTACCCAGAGACATCTTAAGGCAAAGCATTCAATGCAAAGAAAACCAGTGAGTATTACTTGGCAGTGACGTGGTAATTCTAGGATTTGTCTAAATTTAATAACATGGATAGCCACAAAAGAACAGGCCATAAGAACAAAAATTCACCAACTTGATTTATTATACTTATAGAAAAATAAATGTTCTAATCCAATCTTGTTCACTAGAAATTTACCCAAAGATACATGGAAGCTACAGAGTATCTTTTTCAGCTTCTCTATGTCTTCTTTCCCTAAGGCAATATTGAATCTTTAATGTTCTTTGAGTCATGTCTTTGAACTATTTTAGGGAGGTTTGATAAGTGTTTCCAATTAAGTCATTTTGTAAAATGGATACTTAAGATCAGTTTTATGATACTATTTCTAATAATGAAGAAACATTAATTTATTAATAAATTGACCCACGAGAATATAAACTGAAACCCTTTATGTAAAAGGTAAAAGCTATTTTTTATTAATCCCAGCATCTTAATATATTGAAAAGCCTGTTTAAGTCTTCCAGCTCAAAAAACTGGTTGCTTTATAAACTACCCTAAATAGATTATTCAATAGATTATTTCATCTTTTAAAATATTTCTCCTTCTCCTCTCTATGGTAAATATGCATATGATATGATGACATATTAACATATCGTGTTAATCATTGTTGATTGTGTACCAAAAAGCCATTATTCCTCATAGACTTTCTTTGAGCCCCTAAATGAGAGAGTGCTTTAGAAAGGCTGCAAGTTGAGAACATGAAGACAGAGGCTTTATAACCCTAGACTAAATTTCAAATACCTCTGTCATTCAGATAGCTGCTACATATCCGCAGTAACATTGGAGTGAATATTCACAATTTCTTGGTTTAATTGCGACTATATCTTCTGATATAAAAATTTGGATTATAGTGCTAAAAGGGGATTATGGGGAATTATGGGGAACTCTTTTCTTAAAGAGTATTGATACTTTCTAGGCAGAGGAATCTTGGTAAGTGTTAGGCAGAGGGTGCCTACATGACCAGTTCCCAATAAAAATCTTGGGAAGTCAGTCTCTAATGAGCTTCACAGATACACAATATTTCATATGTGTGGTCAGAATTGAATGTTGGAGGAATTAAGCGTGTCCTGTGTGACTATACTGGGTGAGAATCCTTGGAAGCTGGCTCCTGGTTTCCTTTAGACTTTTCCCCATTCGCCTTTTCCCTTTGCTGATTTTGCTTTGCATAATTTTGCTGTAATAAATCATATCTCTGACTTCAACTATATTCTGTGTCCTTTAAGTTCCCCTAGCAAATTATCAAAACTACAGGTGATCTTGGGGACCTCCAACACAGACAATTTATCAGCACATTATTGGTTACATTGTGAAATTCTCTTCAGCTATTAACATGAAGTATCATTGTAGGAAATGTCCTGGAAATAGGCTCATGGTATATTGTGAAGGAGAAACAAACAAATGTGTAATTCATAAGATATAATGTGTGCATGTGTGTGTGTTTGTGTGTGTGCATCTTTGAAAACATAGGAAATTATCTGGAAGATTACATATTAAATCATCAATATGGTTTCTTTTGGGTGGTGATATTGTATAGATAGGACACAATGCTTCCTCTACATACTTTATAAAATAATAATAACAAAATGATGGGATGTATAAATGACTCATATTTTGTTTTTTCATAACATTGAAATAAAAATGCAGACTACAATTCTAAATGTCACTATCTGTAGTAATGTCTTTTTTTAGAGTTCTATATCATGGGAAACTACAAATTTGAGTCAGATCTAATTAAATCTGATATGTTAAGGAGCCTCCATAGGCAATGATAATTAACCAATAACATTGCTCATGAACATCTTGGGTGCATGGTCTTCGCTTGGTTCAAAAATATCTCATCATTTTCTGTTCCAAATGTCAAGAGAGTCTCTGTGCCCTGTGTTTAATTTTCATGCATAGACAGCCAAATTTGTTTTTTCAAACATGTTCTTGGTCCAATTTGTCAAGTCCACTCTACTTGGCTTCAGGTTATTCAAAAACATTTTTCTGGTAAAGATTTGTGAATAGAGTTGCATAATAACGGGTCCGTTTGGTATTAGGATGGTAGGTATTTGAACAATCTATATAAGCATATTAAAATCAAATACTAGAAATACGATATATGCAGAATTGATGCTTTTAGATTAAACCTGACAACAAGGTAGAATAATGACCTAGTGTTTTTCTAGATTTCTCCAAATTCACTGATAAATAATTCAAGAGGTGTTATTTTCTCTATTTACGTAGAACACTTATTGGTAAAATTGCCCCCCACATTTTCCCTCTTGGCCCCCACCCACAACCTCTCAATGAGCTATTGCATTCTAAGTAAATATTAGGCTGTTAAAATTGTATTCATGCATATTTTCACAGTAGACAGTTAAACCAACTTTTACTGTGTTCTATGAAACTACATAATTACAGACCCTTCAAAGTGCATATTATTAACTTGGTACATGACTACTTCAAAGCAGGCAAACTGCAGATGAGTTGAGTCAATATTCACATGGTATTTTTCAGCTTTCGGTCTTGGGAAGAGGTAAAAATATAGAGGCTTCTGGGTACGTGGTAAAGAAGAGTTAGGAATGAACTAAAAATTTCACACAATCACCTAGGATTTTTAAATACACAGTTGTTGAATGCTCTATTTTATAGTATTATATGTGTATAAAATATCTAATGATGTCCTGAATGTCATTTTGTATATTATATTTGATTTATATATGTATGTGTGTGTGTGTGTGCATATGCATATGTATGTATTAGCCAGGAGAAGCCAATTGACAAACAAGAATATAGGTTTATTTAGTTACGATAGGTATATAGATTTCCAGGGTATGTACCCCTAGATCCACAATATCTTCCCTGCTACTTAAGATGTTCTCCAACTTCTAGCACTTAGGTTTTTAGAAAAATTATTTGACTGAGGATTCCTTGGGCATTATGGAATAAGAGCAAAGGGGTGTGAATAGGGTTAGATACTTTAGTGTAGGCCCAGGTAAACCTTAGGAAACATCTTCACTTCTCGTTAGAGAATACCTTTCTCATTGGCAGATTCTTCCCATCCCCACAAATTTGACTGCTCAGGCAACACAGAAGCACACTTTAGCCTACTTTCTTGTTTCCTGGTTGATCACTTTTCTCCAGATTGATGCATATTTCCTTCAGAATACTTATGAGTTAGATTATTTTTCCTACAGCATCACCCTCTACAGTTAAATATGCCTCTCTTCCCAAGAGATGGTGTTAGCATGGTCATTCTCCCCATTCACCAACGCCATGTCCAGACCAGGACTGCACCACAGATCATCCAGCTTGATCACTGATGCCCCTTCTTAATCCTATTGTCCCTTTTCCTCTCTCATTTAAGAATGACTATATTGTCTTCTCCCTCCAGTCCTGCTGTTGACTGTGGGGACATCAACATCCACATGTATGGTTCATCCACCACCCGGCCTCTGTCCATGACCTCATTTTCAGAAACTCACCTCTACCCTACCTGAGCTAGACTTTCTCATGGCTGAGCCTGCCATAACAAGGCCTGTGCCATCTATGAATTTTTGAATTAAAATATCCTGTTCTGAGTGACCGCATTCTACCATTATACCTTCAACCCCCGGCCTCATTGATGTCCGTTCCATCTGACAAAACCATAAAGTTAGACCAATCCAGACATTTGTTTTTCTAAGGTCCACAGTCCTGGACATAAAGGACACACTGATAGTCAAGATGGCCTGACTACTGCTGATTGTTTTGGGAAACACAGCACACATGCTCAAACACACAAAGACATGCACACACGCAACTCTAGACATATGGTCTTCAAACACGTTTGGGCCTTCACCTTTCCTGTCATTCCTGTGCAGCTCTCTCTTCTCTTCTCCACTGGAGCCATTTCAAATTTTCTTAAACGCTTCTCATCTCTGAACTTGGCATTCATTCCTCCACACATGTTCTTAACTTCTTACTTCAAAGATAAAACAAGTCCCATCAGGTGGGAAGAACCTCCACTTCCAGTTATCATTCTACATCCATACATTCATCTATAACTGCCTGTGTTGACTGTTTCTTCTCTGCCTTGTTTCTCTAGCTTTCCCCTCCTTCTGACTCGTGTCTGATGTTTTATCAAGTTCAAATCGCTCCTCAATTAGTAATGAAGAAGGAAACAAGAACCTACCTCAGACATCAATAACCCCACGACAATCAATTTCTCTTTTCACCCAAGCCAGTCTTCTCCTCCTTCTTCCTCTTTTTAGTGAAAGTAACATAGCATAAAATCAACCATTTTAAAGTAACAATTTAGTGGTTATTTAGTACGTTCATGATGTTGGGCAACCATTATCTTTACCTAGATTTCAATATTTTCATCATCTGAAAAGAAAATGACGTAGCCAATAAGCAGTTACTCCCTATTCTCTGTTTCCCCAAACCTTTGAAAACCATCAGTCTGTTTTCTGTCTTAATGCACTTACCTATTCTGGATATTTCATATACATCAAATCATACAATGTGTAATGTTTTGTGTTTGGTTTCTTTTATTTAGCATAATGTTTTCAAAGTATGTCCACATTATAGTATATATCAATACTTTATTCCTTTTTATGGCTGAATAATATTCTATTGTATGTATATCCCACAATTTTTTTATCCATTCATCCATTGATGGCCATTTTAGCTATTGTGAATAGTGCTACTATGAACATACATGTACATGTATGTGTTTGAGCATCAGTTTTTAATCCTTTTGGGTATATACCTTTTGGTGGAATTGCTGGATCATATGGTAATTCTATATTTAATTTTTTAAGGAGTTGCCAACCTGTTTTCCACTGCAGGTGTACCATTTTACAATCTCATCAACTGTGTATGAGCTTTCCAATTTCTCCATATCCTCAACGACACGTTTAATTTTTTTTAGTATAGCCATCCTAGAGAGTGTGAAGTGGTACCTTATTATCTTCCCCTCCCTAGAATTTGCTGTGTTTGATATTCAATGGCTATAGTCATCCATTTGTTTAGTGACTTTCCAAACTATTTTTGAAAAGACTGTATTCTTTGCCATGTGTGGTCCCCAAAGTCTCTGCTCTACTATCTATTTAGTCAGCCAGTGACAAGACAGAAATTTCCTTAAATTATTTCCTTTAAAGGCTGCCTATGACTCTGTCTTAGTCTTTCCCTACAGCTTGTGTGGTGTTCACAAATCAGCAAGAGGTAGAAACCTAGGTGACTTTCATGGTTTTTCTGAGCAAATTTTGGGTACTGGGCATTTGTGCTTTACTCTGTCTTCTCCAGTATATGTGATGGCTTTTGGGAGCCCATATTTCCTCAATAATTTTCCTCTTTGGCCTCTTCCTTTCCAGACCTAGGGGTTCTGTCTGTTGCTGCTCATCTACTATCTTTCTCCCAGGTGGGCATGGGGTGAGAATGTCTTTAAATATTTCCACAGCAATTTCCAAAGCCTGGAAAGGTACCCCAACCTATGTTGGAGGGATGGAGGAAGCAGTATTAACAATTCTTAGGCTCTGTGCCATTCTCTCAGGGAACCACCAGATAGACAAAAATGCACAGCCACAGTATTTTAGGAACAAGGTTTGTATTAACACCCTAGCACCAGCAAGCCCATAAGGAACACAGGGCACCGTCTCTGTCACTGCCACTGCTGCAGCCTCTGCTGCACCAGACAATGGGATGGTATTCAGGTGGGGGGAAATGTCAGGGTGCTAGTACTGAATTTCAGCTGTCCTTTACTGAATGTGACTGGACTTGGATTTGACTCTCTCATGCACTTTCCAATATTTTACTTTCTTAACAAGGCTGGATTCTAGGTAGTTTTTCCAAAGGGTTGAATTTATAAGAATTCTGTTAGGCCCATCATATCTATAGATTTACTATCCCCACTTATTCTCTCTTTCTCATTCGCAACATCAATCCAAGTTGTTATGGTCTGCATGTCTGTGCACTCCCCAAATTCATCTATTGGAACCTAATCACCAATGTGATGATACTAGGAGGTAGGGTCTTTGAGAGGTGATCAGGCTCATGCGAGTGGAGCCCTCATGAGTGGTATTAGTGCCTTTATATGAGACCCCAGTGCTAGCTTTACCCTTTCACCTTGTAGGGATAAAGTGAGAAGTTGGCAACTTAAAACAGAAAAGAGGGCCCTCACTGAAACTCTGGCATGCTGGGACCCGAATCTTGGATTTCCCAGCCTCCAGAACTGTAAGAAATACATTTCTCTTGTTTATTAGCCACATGGTATATGATATTTTGCTACAGCAGCCCAAATGGACTAAGACATCCATCATTATCTCTATCAATTACTGCTGTTCACAAAGATGCTAGATTAAAGGCAATCAAACCATGGGGTTTGAAAGGTTGTTTCTGGTATATATTGGCCATTTGCATTCATTTCTTTTTGGCTTCTAATACTAAGGAAGATTCTCCTCCTCCTCCTCTTCTTCCTCCTCCTCTTTCTTCTTCTTTTTCTTTTTCTTCTTCTTCTTCTTCTATCTTCATCTCCTCCTCCTCCTCCTTCTTCTTCTTTTCTTTTTTTTTCCCTTAAGAATATGTTGGGAATAGCACAATGAGTAAGTTCTGTTCTTGACGTGTTACAAAAGAACAATGAGCTCCGTGGTCTAACTGTGTAAATCATCTCATTATTGAAACCCCCAATGTCTCAACAGAAAAGGAACAAAAATATTGCAAAAGAGAGAAGGTTCATCACGGATTGAGTAAAAGCTTAAAAGACTCATGATTATAAAGCAAGAAGTACCATAAAGAAAATTTTCCACTAAAACCCAGATTCCCTTAACCCTGTACTGTTGCTTTTGCACAAGTGGCTTAGTTTATAGAACTCAGTGATGTTGTTTTCTCTCCATACAGTCCATCCTTTTTCATGCAAATGACTAAACACTCTCCAGCCTGCAGACTCTCACCCACTGGATCCTGCCCATTATGTTCACCTGCTCTCTCTTGTCATAGTAGTCACTCCTCCCTCTGCTCTTTTTCTTATCTCTCTAATATTTAATGTGGACATTCGGGAGGCTGGATTTCAGATTTGTTCACTGCTGGCACACTGCTAAAGTCTTATTTTCATGGCAAGCAGCTTGGATTGCTCCAAGACCGGTTTATTTTTAAAGTTCTACATTGCACATTGTTGGCTCTCTAATATCTTCTGGCAAAAAGATGCTAACAAGACAGAACACATAAAAAAAAAAAAAAGAAGACAAGCACCCAAACATTTTCTTTTCCCTTTTCCATATTCTCCTCAAGCCAAGTTTGGAATGGCTTCAGGGAGGGTTTTTTTCCTTTCCCTTTTTCCTTTGCCTAGAATTGACTGCTGTGAGGCACCTTTTTGGATTCAGATATTTTCCTGTTGGCTTCTCCTGGGGTATCTTCCATTGAATTCTGATACATTTTACTTATCCAAGAAACCACTGCTTAAGGGAGAAACAGCCCTTGGGTCGAAGAACAGCCCGCTCTGCCTTTTAAGGATTCTCTCTGTTGAGTGGAATTAGACACCATGCCTTTGGATTTATGGCTCTGCTGAGTCTTTAACCCATTCTGACCATCTCCAAGGCCACAGAAAACTAAAATTTCCAATGTGGGGTAGTGGTTTGCCACTGTGTAAGGTGAATCACCACAAGTAGAAGGCAAGTGTTTGGTCTTTGAAGGTGGTTTAAACAACAAACCAACAGTTTCTGCTAAAGGTCTTGAGATTTTTTTGGAGAGAACTATTCCCTGGAGAAGAAGTCTAAATATGCAATTGATCAGGATTACCACTGAGTTGCCTGTCCTTTGTACTCCTTTTTCTTTTATCATGGCAGACGTTTGTATTCATAAGTACATGAATATTTGCGATGCATCTTTCCCTACTCCAAGCACCTCAGGTGGTTATCACAAAGGTAGTTGTGTTTGATAGATGGAATTTTTCCAATAAATAGTGCATGGGATATTGGCTTTACTCCATAGATTTACTCCAGTCTCAGAGCATTTTGGGGCTATAGAATGAAAATATATAGAATATGGTTTATAATTTTCCTTCTCATTAAAAAAAGAAAAAGAAGAAATAAAATGAGTCCTATTTGCTAAAAAAAAATATAGCTAGTCAGGGATCAGTATCAAAAGATAGTGGTGTTTATGTAGAACTTCACTGAGACTTTGGGTTAGAAAGTGAATTGTCAGAGACTGAGAAGCGAAATTTAATTGGGACTCTAATACTGGGAGAACATCCTCTTTGTGTTTCCAACGGATTCTAGGAATTGAGAAACATGAACCCTGCCCCCTAATTTTTTTAAAGCCTCAGAGATAAAAACCAAACTAACCAAACTAACTTATAAACCCACATACATCAACACAACAATGTAATTACATTGAAAATACATTACCTGAGCATTGCTGAATAATTCTCTGCATTAATAATGATGGAAAAGTGCTATTCTGCTTACTGGAGATTAGGATGTGGAGATGTTGGGGTAAATTTTAGTGAGCCCTTTTGAGCCAATCTGATGTAAAAAGTCCATGAGCCAACATTCACAGGCTACACAAAGGAAAGATTTATTAGGCAGCCAGAAATCCAGACAGCTAGCAGGTTTGGCATTATTCTGTTCACCACAGTAGAAATTACCCCAGACCTCGTTAATGCCTGCTTGGTTGCAAACGTCTCACTGCTGCTTACGGTGCTCCTTGGGCAATGATCCTCATTTGGAAGAGCTGTTGGCAACACACATTTTTTAAAAAAGAATAAACTGCCAAACAATATGCTCATCACCAAGTAACAATGATGACAGCAAAAGCAAAACAAAGGAATTAAAATCATCTGATAGCCACTTTCTTTCTGGGCAACAGGGTTATTTGCATAGACATTTAAAGACAGAGTCGTTGTGCCATAACTCTGTTTTAATTTTTTTATCCCAGAAAATACCAATTACATTTGTTTTGTCTTAGATAATGATTCCTAGCTCCTAATGATTGCAGATATATTTTCTTGACCAAGAATTATCAGTAGAATGGAGGTATATGAGTATACTGGTCCCCATCTTCTTGCCCTTGAAGGCATTGAGTACACTTCAAAGATTACCTCTCAAGTGCTAAGACTAACGATCCATGTCCTCAGCAGAGTCAAGCTCAGATACTATTTATTAATCTCCCTTTCACTGTGTGGCACCTGTTTCTGTATTGCCAGGTTTACACTGAGAAAGTGCAATTTGTATTTCAGTTAATCAAGTGAACATCTCTTGTTTTTATCTGTCAAAGAACTTTCCCCCTGTTTTCTCGAGGACGGAATCCTGGCTTTCTTTTGTCAGCACCATCCGTCCTCCACTCCCATCTGATATGGTTTGGGTGTCACTAATGTACGCATTCCTGCATTTTCTCAGCAAAGGATGAGGATAGGACTCTGTTGGTCTCTGCCCCTTTCCCTGCAGATCCCCTCTCCGTTTCCACGCACACCATTCTAGCTCCATGAACCAGCAAAAGAATGATTGTTGGACGACTGCCTTCATGTTGCTGAAGACTTTTTCACCCATACAAAAGGCAGGTGGAAAATGCCTGGGATGAGGGAGAACCTCCCTGGAGGTAGCCCTTACCTAATAGCTCATGGGTGTGGCTGTATAAATACCCCAAATCCCTCACTCCTTGGCAGGGGTAATTCTTAGGTATTTGTTTTGCCAGAGAATATTACTATAAGATTAAGCTCCAATGTCTCACTGGTATCTGATTTCTCAACACTCCCTGAATTGGCTGACTGCTCTGTCACTCACCTATGTCTCTTGCAATTTTTCAGTAAACTGTTTTCACTGGAATCCTTGGCTCAAGATCTACTTCTGGGGGAACCTAAACCAAAACAAAAACAAAGCCTGGTACATCTGATCATTCCATCCCCTGGCTTCAACGACTGATTATAGATGAAAACCTGATACAAGCCAGACCAATGAGAGACTCAGGCTTTTCCTGGAACCCTTAAATGAGAGTGAGTTTCTTTCTGCTGGGATTCCTTAATATAAAATGTTAAGCTGGGACTGCTGTTGCTTATCTTTTCCACTGCACAAGAACAAAGCTAGCACTGGAGAAACTCATTTCAACAAGTTGAAAGGGAGACTTTCTTGATGGATTCAGCCATACTGGAAAATCTGATCTACCCCAGGACTTTTCGGTTATATGAGGCCATTTCCCTTCTCACCAGTTTGAAAGAAAGGTTAAGTTTCTGTTTCTTGAAATTGAAAGTGTTCTGATTTATTCAAATATAAACTAGAAGATTCCATCTCGGCTTGTTCTCCATGCAGTGCTGGCCAGCAAGAGGGGGGTTTGCTACCATAGTTTCTCAATTGTGATATATGTGGTGGTCAGCTGTTAGCTCAGAATGGAAGGCATAGACTCTGGTATCTGAATACTGAGGAGTTTGTCTTTTCTCGGTTTTTACCACGAAAGTTGAGAGAGGCCACATTTTGAATTTGGTTGGGATAGAGGAAAAATGTCTAAAATATTTCATCACTTTTCTTTTCATGTGAGAATTTTTGGAGGATATAGACAAATGGTCTCTGAGGACAAAGTATTATGTAGTGAATAAATTTGTCCACATGAGGTAAATGATTGTCTTAAATTTTGCTGTGTAAATTGCAGGCTGCATTTTTTGTTTTAATTAAGCAACACCAAAAATGGTTTTGCGGCATTTTCCTCCCAGGATTGGGAACCTACACACATCAGTTTTGTGCATGAGAACCAGAAATTAAAACTGACCGCAGCTAATGGGAACCTGCTCAGGTCCATTTTATAGGCTCTACTGAGGGAAGTGAAAAGAGAAAACAGGCTAAGTGAAGAAGGAAAAACACAATTCTGCCTTTTCAATAAGTTTTAGTAATATATAATCCCCCAGAAAGTAACATATGAATAGAATTATAAATTCTGGGCTGGTTACTTTTCTACCATTTAGGATTTTTTAGATACCCAAAGGGAATTGTTCGTTCTTTATATTATTAATTCAGCTCCAATGTCTTCAATTAAAGCATGCTGTCAGAGTAAGCAGTACTCTTCAAATGTATGGTTGAGAATGACTAATGCTAAATCTTGAGGCACCCCTAACCCAGTGAAAATTCAAGTGCTGATTGTTACAGAGAGAATCCTTGTTGGCAAGGTGGTCTTTTCTGGAATGATCTGTGTAAAATCTTGCCATACTGTGCCTGAAGCAAGATATAAGAAAATGGACATCCGGGGGATCTTGTCATGACTATTAGCCTTTTACAATAGTCTTAGGAGACATCTTCTGCTTCCACTAATTAAGTCTCTTTGATCCCATTTTTTAGGCTTAGCTTTCTAGGATATTATAAAATAGTTTTTGAAGGCATACAGCAGCCTCTAGGTATTCCAGCACTCTCAAGAGAGGCACTAAATATGCAGAGAGAAAACATTATTAATAACTACAGTGACCCAACAGCCAAAAAGGGTTAGGAATGTATTCCATCTAATCTGATCTCTGGAGCCTGCTCTTGTCCTTGGAAATTGTTTAAAAATTTCACTCAGGGGACTGGTGGCCATCTGTAGTTTCGTGTGTTTATTTTTTAAAGCTTTCCTGTTTACTCAAATGGTTCTCCTACATTGTATTACTCTCAATACAGGTTTGGGGCACTGTCTTAGGTTTTTATATTTCGCACTCTTTCCTATGACTGAGTGCCCCAAAGATAAGCTCTTTAAGAAAGGTGAGATTTGAGCCAAGTGTGGTGGCTCTCACCTGTAATCCCAGTGACTCAAGAGGCAGGGATGAGAGGATTGCTTGAGCCCAGGAGTTCAAGGCTGCAGTGAGCTAAGATTGCACCCCTGGGCACCAGCTTTAGAAACAAAGAGATAATTTGTCTTTCCCTAAAAAAAAAGTGAGATTCCCAAAGGCCAAAGTAAGCAGTCAGGGAGTTGTTTGTAATTCAACTGTAATCTGTAGAGTGGAGAGATGCTCTATCACTGATATGTAGCAAACCACCCAAAAACTTGATGCATTGAAACAAAAATTTATTACTTATCAAGATTAAATGGGTTATGGGTTATGGGGTGGTTCTTCTGTTGGTTTCACAGAAACTCACTCAAGTGGCTGCATTTATGTGGTGGGTGAGCTGAATGAAGTTGGAGGGTCTACCATGGCATCACCCTTCTCAGTAATACAGGGGAAATGCAGATGGCCAATGCAGGCAAAGTCCCTGGCAGCTCTTTTCCTTGAAGATTTAACAGATATGAGCCCGGAACAGATAACTCAAGTATATTTATCTCACTCTGATTTGGGGAACAGGTTAATGTCCAGGTTGAGGTATCAGGTCAATTGCAGAATATTTTAGGGAGAGACTTCACAGAAGGGATTTCATTGTTGGAAATATTATAAAATAGAGCCTTATCCAAAGGTTTTAGCAATAGCTAGGCTCTGCAAAGGAAAAAAAAAAGTGGACTGAGACAAGGAGGATTGATCTATTTTAATATGTCAGAAAAAGGAGTGTGATGGTAAATGAAATGTTTAACAACTGGCTCTAAAAATACCCAAAGAACCCCGAGTTGCAGCAGTTGTTGACTTCCGCTACACAAATGCTCCTACTGATGTAAAGCTTTTGTCCAAATGAGAAAATCAAGTGCACAATTGACTCTTGAGAGCCTGCTCAAGCCTGTTCTAGCATAGCATTCATCAGAAGGAATGAAAAAAGGAAAAAAAATAAAGCATTACCAAGACATGGAAAAGAGAATGTCTCTGGGTTATAAAACACATTCAAGAGATGCAATTTGCGGCCTGGCGCGATGGCTCACACTGTAATCCTAGCACTCTGGGAGGCCGCGGCAGGAGGATTGCTTGAGCTCAGGAGTTTGAGACCAGCCTGAGCAAGAGCAAGACCCTGTCTCTACTATAAGTAGAAAGAAATTAGCCAAACAACTAAAAATAAAAAAAATTAGCTGGACATGGTGGCACATGCCTGTAGTCCCAGCTACCTGGGAGGCTGAGGCAGGGGGATCGCTTGAACCCAGAAGTTTGAGATTGCTGTGAGCTAGGCCGACGCCACGGCACTCTAACCCAGACAAGAGAGTGAGACTCTGTCTCAAAAAAAAAAAAAAAAGATGCAATTTGAACATAAGGATAGAAGATGGAATAGAATCATTGGTGAAACTCTCTGCTGCCTACCTGGGACTACCTCAAGTGTTCTTAAAATGCATGAACAGGCCCAAATGCACTATAAAGAAAAAAAAAGTAAGTAAGAAAGAAAAAGGACAATATAATAGAAAGGAAGTAAAACTGAAATTGTTCAGTTTGGACCCAAAGTCATTATTAAAACATGAACTAGACAAATCAGTCCCTGGGGTTGATGGAGCCTCAGCTCTGGAGATTTGACCTGAGATAGGCAGGTGGTGTCAGATGAACACCACATAGAAGGGTGTCTAATGAAGTTGACAAAGTGGAAAGAGTACAATGAGGGGTTCAGGAGTCTGGACACAGTTCTACTTCTATTATTAGTCCAACTCCGTGGTCTGGAACATCTGGCCTCTACAAATTGTAAGTTTTTTGAGTCATTTCTTTGCCCATTTTTGCTGTGTAAATATATTCCAGTGATGTCTTCCGGGGTTGGGGAGTTGGAATAGTATGAAGACAGCCATATGCTAGTACAGGATCCAGATTATACAATAAGGGAAGAAGAGGGTCACTCTGGCTTGATTCAAAACAATGGGGAGAGAGAATACACACCACTCAGAAAAAACTGTCACGGGCAGATATTTGTTCTAGCAGAACACATGATGTCCTTGGTTACCAGATAGTATGGTATTGTACAAGGTAAACCAGCCAGGGTAGGAAATGATGTCTTCAAACTGGTCCTGTGTCAGGTGGTCGGTAGTATGGCTTAACCTCATGTCCTGAAAAAGCAGAGCTGTTCTTCCTTAGACAAACACCAGTAGAGGTGTAGACTAAAGTCTCCCCCACACTTACCCTTGTTTCCTACATTGATGTTTCCTCAGTTGTGAAATGAAGATAGTGCTTAGAAATCTGGACAACTTACTATAAGAAATTATTGTTAGTAAGGTATTTCTCTTATGTGCAGATTATATGTATAGATATATATGTGTGTGTGCGTGTGTGTGTATACAAATATCTCACTTCTGTGAAGTCTTTCCCTAAAACAGTTCATTAAGCAACAAAGAAGGATCCTGACTTAAGTTCTAGAATTGTATCCTATGAAATTTCCCAAAATTGATTCATTGACATAGGTGAATATTTGCAGTATCATACAGTGTGGCCAAAATTTATCAAAAATCTATAATCTATTTAGCTAGAAATCTATTTAAAATAGCCATAGATACCAAAGTGGGTATTTTCAATACATATGTTCCATTTCTAGAATATGTCCTGAACTAGTCTTTGAAACCTGTGAATTACATTAAACTCATTTCTTTCTCTCCCTGTATGCATTCTTCTGGACCCATGACTCACTGTTTTCTCCTTCATTAGGACTTCGGCTTTCCCATGCTGGTGAAGGCAGTGACAGAAGTGCTGGCCCTGACCTTGCAGGTTTGCCTTCAGTGACTCATATGGCAGCTCAGTGACACCAGCAGAACCCATTTATTCATGTAACAAATATCTATGTCTCTATTTTTTCAGCATATGCTTTTATGGCCATCTTGTGGTTCTTGAGAGCCGTTTAGTACATGGTATTTTGATTTCCTCCTTGACACATTGGACAAAGAAACAGCTGTATGCATAGAAAGCCAGTCAACTCTGGAGAATACTTATTCTCCTGAGCTTCCAAAAGAACTGTGAGAAGAGTGGAGTTACCTAATTATCTACCTACTGCTTCCAACATGGAAGGGAGCTAAGTCATGAGAGATTCTACTTTCAGCTCTAGACTACTGAACTGTGTTTGAAAGGATATCATTTAAAAATCAATTTCAAAAAGGTCTAGTTACCCTTTGCCATGAGCTGACCAACATCTAAACCAGGTGGTCTGTTTGGGTCAGTGATCTGATGAGTTCTGGAGAGGTATGTGTTTATAATCAACCCAGTTAAGTTTTTAGTTTGAGGCCGTTCCAAAATTAGAGATTTATCCCACACCTCTATTGAGAAAGATCCTACCATGCCTGGTCTAGACAGGGAACAAGTCCTGGCTAAGCCTCATCATTTTTCTTACCTTGAGGTGTATTTTGACTGCCCAGGGTTTTGATATTTGGGTTCTGCCTCTATGTCCTGCTGATAATAGACTCTAGAACACACAATTTCTATTAATATGTCTATGACCCTGTCACTAGGAATCCAGGTAGAGTACCAAGCAGAAAGTGAGGATATTCAAGATGTCTGGCTTCAGGTCCAGGATTGGGAGGACTTTATTTTGTGTGGAAGACTTTAATTTGGCCAACTGTGCCAACTTTGATAATTGTCTGCCTAGGAAGACATCTGATTCACTCCTCCAGGAGTTTGCATGTCATTCTAGCACAGAGTCTACTCTAGGGCTTTTAGAGTAGCAGCAAAAGAACAGCATCTAATATTACTAAGATTGTGACTGTGGTCTCATGTTGAGACTAGAATCCTTTGAAAACATAAACTCTGTCTTAAAGCTAGGGGTCTGAGCTAGAGGGAATTCATCCATAAAGCTTGAAAGACAACACTGTTCAGCAGGTAGTCATTTTTTTCCCTTTGAAATTAAGGTATATAGGTGTCCTGATTGCTGTAACAGTCTGAAAGGATGTCAGGTGTTTGTTCACAAGAAGTGAATTTCTGGGACCTCAAAAGGGAGAGGAGTAGAAAAGAGCATTGCTGAGTCAAATTCAGCTTATCCTTGTTGCTTTTAATGCCATTTTACCTATGTTAACCCCCATAGTGTTCCAGCTCCTGTGGAATCACATCTTCCATCATCTTCTAGTTAGGAGATAATCATTTATTTCAAAGATACTTTGATTTGGCCTTCCAGAAGCTCATTTTCTGGGATGTCCTAATCCAGCTACATTGCAAGGGTTGGGATGATGTGTGATTAGAGTCAGGATTGAAGGATCCCACTGCCATGGCTTTGTAAGGCTGGCTTTAAGCAAGGACTCGAAGCCTTGATATATAGAAATTAATAAGGAATCTTCTGGGTTGCGGGCCAGAAGTAACAGTGGGGTCAAACACAGATGCTCACAGATTGAATGTTAAGATTTTAACTTAATTAAGTATAGGGAAATTCAGTGAGGGTTAGGGGTGGAACAATGGTCACCTTTATATGACTTTTGTCAAATATAACTGTTGGTTTATACTATTCTACTGACTTTTCCTCAGTTTTGTTCTGTTGTTTTCCAAATGAGTTTGATGGGGCATACTTGTTTTAGAGTACACAGAGCTACAGAGAATAAAGAGCGTGTCAAATGCACAAACCACTGGGGTCTCAACTGCATTTTCAAAATTTTTATTCCTCTATTATCATCTTTGTGCAATAAAGCCTCATGTAGGGGGAGAAAATTCTGTTATTAAAAGTAACCAATTAGAAAACCACTAGCTTAAGTTATTACCAGCTGAGCAATTTGAATGCTTTAATTGTCCCAGGAGGAATGTATATTACAACCTGTTATTTAAAAAAAAAAAATTGGTCTCCGCCCAAGTAGTGCTTTAAGAAATGATGGTTGTCTCAAGAAACAGTCTTATGGATTGAAGAAGGCTTTATGTTTCATACAATCTAGGTACAAATAAGACTAAAGTGGATAAATTTGCTATAATTAATCACAAATTTATCACATATAAATATGCTGTAATTGTTTCAATAGAAGCAGTTTATTGGATGATAAGGGTCAGCAAGGAAAGAGGCTAAAGACAAGCAACAAATAGAAGAGTGTCCTTGGAGACCAAGTCTTGGGGACCACTGCCTTTCCCTGTCAGCATTTCTCTGACACTGCTCCTCTTAATACAATTAATCATTTAGAGATCAAAATGATCTTACTTTGCAGGACCAGCACAAGATACAACTGTGTGTTGTCTAGCTAAGAACTCGCATGCTACCTTTGGCTATAATGTCTGGATAGATGCCATGGAAAAACTAGGCTCATCATACACTGATGCTCACTTTAAAACAAACAAACAAACAAAACAAGTTAATTCAGAAAACAAAGAAGCTGAAGTTTAGGACTAGAGTTCTTCTGCAAAATGAAATATCCTTTAGAAAATCACGGTACACTAAAAACTCTGATTTCAACATTATACAATTCATCCAGGTAAAAAAAACACTTGTTCCCTTAAATCTATTGAAATAAAAATAAATACATTTTTTTTTAAAAAAGAAAATCACAGTAATCTTGGAGTGCGCTTTGAATATCCACAGGGTATTAACTGGGGGCTCAAATTAATATCATCTAGACATTAAAGTGTTTGAAGACTCTAACAAGGATCTGGATTAAAACTGAAATAGGTTGGGTGTGGTGGCTCATGCCTATAATCCTAGCACTCTGGGAGGCCGAGGTGGGAGGATTGCTTGAACTCAGCAGTTTCAGACCAGCCTGAGCAAGAGTGAGACCCTGTCTCTACTAAAAATAGAAAAACTTAGCCGGGCGTGGTAGCAAGTGCCTGTGGTCCCAGCTACAATAGCTTGACCCAGGAGTTTGAGGTTGCTGTAAGCTGGGCTGACGCCATAGCACTCTAGCCCGGGCAACAGAGCGAGACTCTGTCTGAAAAATAAATAAATAAATGCATAAATACATAAATAAATAAATAAAACTAACATAATCTGGGCCTAAAGCTTAGAATTTTAAATAATTTTGTGTTACGTAATCTAAGTATACTTACCTAAGTACTGAGATATCATTTTTGTAGTTTCAAATGAAGCTGACATACACACGTGCCACTCTGTATTCCAAGCTCATGTTTACCATTCATTATACTGTATTGTTGTGTTTCACATCCAATGCATCAAAAAGATTGACTTTGAACTCTTATCTCACTGACATTCATGTTTTTAATTTCTTTGGGGGAATGGGATGGCAGGGGTTAACATATAATCTAAATTTCCCAGGCTTCCAGTTCCCAAACATCTTATAGGGTGATATAACGAAATAATTAAAAGATAGCAAGATAAAACAAAGCAAAAGTACATTTATTTCTCTCTCTTTCTTAGTTTATTCTGAATTTGGATTAATCCATATGCAAGCTGAATGTGAAGCCACAAATATTCAATAACAAATACATATTTATATCAATTTATAGTTACTTATGAATATTAAGTGGATTCTGTTAATTTTTTTAACATTAGAGCTGGCTTTCAAACAAGAATAGCTTGTTTTATATTTAAAATAATTTTATGTTGTCATATTTAAAATTGATTTGGTTAATTTCTGGCAATGAAATTGTTCCAGGGTGACGAGATTTAAAACTGCCTAACTAATTATGGGATCCAAAGAGGTCAGGCTATATCTCTATCCCACATCCCAACCCTAGGTAAGCAGGAACAAGAAACTATGAAACATAAGTATCTGGAAATAGACACCTTCTACAACCAGCTGCCCTTCCCTAGAGATATTGCTATCTTTCCTACTCTCCATTCTACAGAGACATGTGCTCTTTAGCTTGATTTTAAATTTTCTAGTAGGGTAGGGATGCGAAGGGAGCATAGAACCAACTAAATGAACAGGACCAAGCCTGTCGTGTATTACTACCTTTAAAGTATAATTCTGAGAGGAGAAGGCTAACTGTGAGGAACGTCAGCAACACCATTCAAGGCTCAGCAGCCTTTCGTTTAGAAGGTCCTGTGACTCTTCTCCTTTGAGAGAGGGTGAGGTGAGGTCCTGTTTGAAGTAGAGCCCATAGCAGGGGGAGGAAGTGACTCAGTGGTCTCAGCCCCACAACAGTAAAACTCTTCTAGCAAGAGGAACCGGGCTTGAATTTGGCAGCCTAAGCAAAATCTCAGCGTGATTCAGGCTTAGAAAGTCAATCTAGCTTTCACTGGCTGACTAATAATACCCCATGGGGCTCCTCCAGGCTACAGCTGAAGAATGGATATGGAGACAGTGAAACTCTTTCTGAGATGCACGTGGACACTGGGAGCACAGGGCAAACGGGGCCTGATTGCTGCATAGAGCTGGGAAGGCAGACATTTCACTGTTGCTAAACTGACTCTCTAGCCTTGGGCAGGACACCCCTGTGCTCTTTATCTTTTAAGATAATTATGAAATTTAAGTGAAATTTATTCAAGGTGAATTTTTATTTTCTTTTTTAACATGACCACTTTTTTTAATATTAGGAAAGTTTTGATTATTCTCTATTAGCATATAATGATTTTGCAGAAATAAACTGCCCTTAAAATTGTAAATATGCTTGGCAAAAACAAAAGATGCTCAAATTCTACTCAGGATAGGTCAGAAGCCTCATCTTTATTAATAAAATGATACACAATAGTATAGAAGTTTAAATTATGTGCAACGTCTCCACTTACCCAGCAAATATCTTTTGAGGATTTATTGTGTGGTGGGCACATTATAAAGGTTGATGATACAGAAGCAGACACAACATGATCTTTGCTTTCAAAGAATTTGCTGTTTTATGAGGGAGATAAAGTCATTGTGAGTAAGTGGTTTGGTTTGGTTTGGTTTTATGGTGGAAAGAACACTTAACATGAGATCTATCTCCTGACAAATTTTTTAAGTGTACACCACATTATTGTTGACTCTAGGTATAATATTGTACAGCAAATTTCTAGAGCTTATTCAATTGCTTAACTGAAACTTTATGCCTATTGATTAGTAAGTCCCCATGTCTCCCTGGCAACCAGCATTCTAGTCTCTCTTCCCATGAATTTGACTATTTTAGATACTTCAGATAAATGGAATCAAGCAGAATTTGTCTTTCCGTGACAGCTTTATTTCACTTAGAATAATATCCCCAAGGTTTACCTCATATTACAGAATTTCCTTGTTCGTTAAGGTTGAATACTATTCCATTGTGTAAAATACCTCATTTTCTTTATTTATGCATGTCCTGATGGACAATTGGGTGTTTTTCACATTTTGGCTGTTGTTAATAGTACTGCAGTGAACATTTGAGTGCTTATATCTCTTCAGGATTCTGATTTCAATTCTCTTGGATAAATACCCAGAAGTGGGATTACTGGGTCATACGGTGTTGTAAGAGAAGTTCTTCACAGTTTCCTACTGAAGCAGGGAGAAGTAAAAAGTAAGGGGCTCAGTTAAAATGTAAGGGATAGCTGGGTCAGATGACAAATCCAAAACCACGTAGCAGGAGTTGCTTGGGGATGAGGGAGGAGGAGTGATCGGAAGCAGAGATAATACACAGTATGGTGCAAAACACCGGGTAATTGAGAACATGGCACATTGTATGAAACTGAAGTGGTCCAATTTCTTTGGAGTAAAAAATGCATGTAGAGCCCAAAATGAGACTGGAGAGGTAGGGTGGGATCTTTTTCCTTTAATAAATCCCTAAATCCTGTGGAGAATTCTTGGCAAAGAAGATCCCAAGAGGAAGTGGATAAGAAGTTATTGGCTTCTTTCATGATAACAAAGCCATTAAAGTGGTTCGTCTGGAGTTTCAAACCATGTTTTCTGCCCATGAGAACATTTCATAAATTTAATGTTTTTGTTTTTGGCATTATCAATAAAAAAATCTAGTAGAGAAAAAAGGCTAGTGCCAAGTCAGATCACATACAGAACTCTAAGACTACAAACTTCTTGTTTTTTTTTTTTTCACTTTTTCATTGACATAATAGATGAAACAATTATGGCCATTTTTATTTTATAACACTCTAAATGTTATAATACAGATAATACCATGTTGTCTCCTTGAATAAGAAAAGGAAATGTTTTTGTTTGACTCATTTTCAATTTGGAGAGTTAAAAGTGAAGGAAATGATTAGGTCAAAGATTTTACTCCAAGAATTAAAGTAGTGTCAATGTCTTCAAGACCTCTTGTTCTGTTCCAAGTTCACAAGTTTGTGCAACATATAAATTGTCACTCCCAAGGACCTAGAATCGAATACATCTGGTATATTCTATGCAATTTTTCTTCCTTATCTATTTTCTGTTATCTTAAATTATCCACTTCACTTTACTTTGACTCCTAAATCTCCTGATGTTTTGAAAAGACAAAAAGATATGGACCAGGTTGAGCAGAGCTCCATATTATATTGTTTATGTAATTATACACTCATATCACACCCTTGAAGAGTGATTAATAAGATCATCCCTGTTATAAAGAAACGGAGAGCCTTGCTAATCAGTGGTGAAACTGTGACTAAGCCAATTCTGAGATTACAGGTATGGGAGGAGCATGGCAGAGGAGGGACAAGGATAAAACACGGGATTTGATTCAGCCATTTACTAATTGTTGGATATGTGCTAAGATAAAGATTATAGTCTTTTTATAGTACTGTACAATTACTTTTAAGTATTAGTAATTATATGTACCTATATATACTCTGACATGTAGTAACGATCCCTAAACAGTAGCTACTCATTAAGTTACACTCAAGACTGCAACCTGGAACATAGAGTAAGAATATTGTAAATAGCAAAGCTAAGACTCAGCTTTGCTTTTTCATGAGCCTCTTATACATGGAAAATTCAGTCATTTGAATGAAAATAATGAAATGAAGTAATGACGGTATTGTTCAGGGGAGTGAGGCTACTAGGTGCTGATCCAGGCTCATCGGATGTAGCACAAAACAAAGTGGACAAGGAAAACTGAGGGAATTTTGAGATGGGTGGGTTTCTTTGCTGCTATACCAAATTATCTTATTTGGCTATATATTTTTTAATGATTAAGTCAAATTTTTGTAATTACTCTGTTTCTTCTTGACCAATTAATGATCATTTCTTCTTGCTGTTCCAGTTGTTCCTCCTATCATCATATTGACTCATGGTAGAAACACAGCAGGGAATCACTTGGTTTCCAACAATCTTCTTCTTTATGTTGG
>NW_012138191.1:2595837-2598367 GCF_000956105.1 Propithecus coquereli | reverse complement strand
TCTCAAATAAATAAATAATATAAAAGAAAAAAATAATACGACTCTTATATTGTTACTGAGGATTTATGAATTCCAATTAAGCTTTTGTGTGGTGGTTGCTAGGAGACTTTGGAGTCAGTAGATTTGGATTTAAATCAAATGCTAGAGCCTTATCAACAAGTTATTAAATCTCTTTGTAACTCAGTTTCCTCATGTTAAAAGGGGAAATAGTAATACTTAGCTCACCAAATAACTTTGCAATTTTAACAAAGCATCTAAAGATTTTAGCAGAGTGACCATAGCAAACATCCAATCAATAATATTTGTTATTATTCACCTCTCAGTGTATACCATATCTATACCTATATCTATATCTATATCTAGAGAGAGCAAGACAGAGAGAGAGAGAGAGAGAGAGAGAGAGAGAGAGAGAGAGGTTTATTTTAAAGTTAGCAAGGCAAGCTGGCAGGCTGGAGACCCTAGAGAGTTGATATTGCAGCCTGAGTCCACAGGTATTCTAGAGGCTGAATTCCTTCTTCCTCCAAAGGTTCTCATTCTTTTTCTCTTAAGGCCTCCCACTAATTGGATAAAGCCTGCCTCCATTACTGAAGGTAGATTGCTTTTCTCAGAGTCTAATTATTTAAATGTTAATCACATTTTACAAAATACCTCCACAGCAACATGCAGTCTAGTGTTTGACCTAGGTACCATAGCCTAGTCAAGTTGACTTGTAAACTAAACCATCATTCTAAGTGAATCACTTAATCCTTAGACTGCCTCCTGCTATTAGGTCATGCTATTAAAATCCCCATACTTGTTTGAATTAATGGCATTTACTCTGTATCTTTGCTGTAAAACATATGAGACTGTAAGGTTTAACTGGTAGTAGATAGGGTGACAAATGAGAAGCAGGACTTGGAGCCTGGACAGATCTGTCAGAATGTGGTAGATCTCTGGGAAGGTCTCAACTGAAGATGGTTTGAGAAAACCAGGGTCTTCTGTTACTTTCCCACCATGCCTCAGTAACTCGAGAAGTCTTTAACTGAGATGTTTAACAATGGTGGAAATCCCACACTTGGCATCATGAGGCATAATGGAGTGGTGGGAGGTGAGTCTATTCTGCTCTATTTCCTTGTCTTCCCTCTCCTGGTGTCAGAAGATCCCACCAAGCAGGCAGCTAAACTGTTTCTACCTTCCAACAAAAATCCAGTATGAGTCAGCCCTCCACTTCTCTCTTCCCCAAGGTCCACAAGGCCCAGGAAAGGAGCGAAAGATCCCAGCACCCCTACTTGGGCTCAACAAAGAAAGTCTGTGCCCCACTTTTGCTAGCATGGTTCTGGCAGGGCCCAGGGGAAAGGAAACACCCCCAATATGGGAACACAGGTTTCCTTCAGTCTAATTCAGGGCTCTTTTCTCAGTAATTCTCAGAGTGCAGCTCCCAGCTCAGTAGCATCAGAAACACCTGGGGACCTGTTAGAAGCTCACTTTCTCAGTCCTCACCAGAACCGGCACCGCCCACCTAGTCCTCAGGCTATGCCTTCAAAAGTGGGCTGCATGTTTAAAAAAAGAAGATTAAATAGGATCCAGAGTCTCATAATATAATATCCAAATTTACAGTATACAATAGAAAATCACTCGTTTTACCAAGAACCAGGAAAATCACAACTGGAATGAAATCAAACAATTAATAGAGATGCTTCAGAGGTTGGAATTCTCTTATAAGGACTCTAAAGCAGCTGTCATAAAAACATTCCAACAAGCAATTACAAATTCCCTTGAAACAAATGAAAAGTTAGAAAAATATTACCAATGTTTTACAAAAAAATCCAAATGAAAATTCTAGAATTGAAAAATAAAATAATTGAAATAAAAGAACTTACTGGATGGCCTCAACCACAGAGTAGAGGAGAAAGAGGATAGAATCAGCAAATTTGAGCAGATCAACAGAATTTACCCAAACTGAACAGCAGAGAGAAAATCATCTGGAAAACAATGAACTAAGTCTTGAGGACTTATGGGACAAAAACAAAAGAGCCAGCATTTGTGTCATCAAAGTGATAGAAGGAAAAGAGACAGGGAGACTGAAAAGAGATTTAAAGAAATAATGTCTGAATACTTCACAAATTTGCAAAGGACAAAACACAGATTCAAGAGACTGAATGAACCTCACATGGGATAAGCCTAAAGAAATCCCTGCCAAGATACATCATAATTAAAACCTCTGAAAACTAAAGGAAAAGAAAAAATCCTGAAAGCAGCCAGAAAGAAACAACACATTATTTATAGGGGAACAACAATTCAAACAACAGGGTTTTTCTCATCTGATATCATGGAGGCAAGAAGGATTGAAAGAAATGACCTGCCAACTGTGAATTCTATATCCAGTGAAAATATCCTCCAGGAACAAAGGGGAAATCAAGGCATGCTCAGAAAAAGTAAAGCTAAAAAGATTTATTCCTAGCAAACTGATGATCAAAGAATGGCTAATGGAATTTTTCTAAACAGAAAGTAAGTTTGCCAGAGACTGGCTTTCTAGTCTTCAAACTTGACT
>NW_012138191.1:2592489-2595529 GCF_000956105.1 Propithecus coquereli | reverse complement strand
TCATACACATCGGTGTAAAGGTTTTTAAAACACACATTTTGATTGCATTGAAAACTTTTATCCCCTCCAAATTTATTATTTTCTTTAGGAAATTGATTTCCTTTTTCATAATAAGATAGGTATTACTACATATAGCTTTTAAAACCGCAAGGGTAACTGTCAGTGCAAAATAAAAACCTCAAAGTTCCCCATTAATTAGTCAAATTATCAGCTCAGATGTACCATTGGTCCAAGAGTGAGAGTACCAATGAAATTGAGAGTACATAGAATTTTAGAGAAATCACTGAGGTCATGCATTTGAACTGCAAACCTCTAAAAGAGAAAGCTGGGATTCAGATGAATAATTAAATGATTCTATGATCTGTTACTGTTGAGACACGGTTCCATCACAGGAGATGGAGGTTGGCCCAGGCCAAGAGGAATGGAGCTGTTCCGGCTATTGCTCTCAATTAGATAGGTACTGGCCATCTTGTTGACATAACATAGAGACCAGAGAAGTGCCTACAAATGCCATTGAGTGCTTAATAATATCTAAAAGTGTTTTTCTATCGTGAGATTCCTTAACACTGCAGAATGATTAGTAGAGAGGGACAGATTGCATGGATTAGAGTTCTTTGTGTAATTACGAATACAGTTCATATATATACAACCTTCAGCAACGTAGCCAGGTATCACTGGCCTGTGGGTTTTACAAAGTCTTAATTTTAACCTTCCAGGACACTGGGGAATCCCCTATGCCTTTTTTGAGGGTGGGAGGTGAACAAGGAGGGGAGGATCCTAAGGAACTATCTGGCTATTATCTAATTTCCTCTGTCTTCCACATCTAATGTTGATTATTTCCATGGTTCAAAACTAATATATTTTATTTGTTCAGAGTGTTTATATCTTGAACTCTTCAAACTATTAGAATGTTGGAGTTACTTTCCATTTGATGCCTTTTTTTTCTACGCTTTCACTGCAATGGGAGGAGTTTTCTAAATTGTAATCTTCACATAGGACAAGTTTAATGTTAAATGTATAAGCCAATGATTATTTCAACACTTATTGAAAAATGACTTATTTTGAATATATGGAACCTAGTGCATTAGCAGATGATAGAATCTGCTCATGTGACATTTTAAGGACTAATATAAAAAACAGATAGGGTTGATCGCTTTTATTTGATTCAAAATGTGGCCATTACACTTCTACGATAGCCTTTCTAGCCAATACTTTACTGCATTTATATTTTTACAAGTCTGTCTCCCTCAGTGCAGGGTACTTCTCTTGTGTTTCATTCACCTTTGTATCTTTACTTTCTAGCATAGAGGCTGGTATATAGAATGTGTTTAATAAAAAATGGGTATGAACAGGAGGAGTAATAGGTCAATGGATTGAACAAACCTGATCTGGGCTTTAAAAAATGTTGGGGAATTGGTGTGATGAAGATGAATTGACAGAACATGCTAAATGGAACATGTGTAAAAGCATGAAGGTAGGCATATCAGGATATATGCGAATCACAACACTAGATCGAGTATTAGCACTTTAATACATTTCTAAATGTTTGCCATATGTTGCTTCTAAGGTATGTTCAAAAGACTGCTTTTCTACCCTGGGGATAGTGTGAGGTTTTTCTCTATCAGTCTACCATCAAGGTTGTAATTAAGTCATTGAGTCTGTGTCCTATATTTATGATTACAATATATGATCAAGGATTATAAACACCAGGAAAAGTATATTATCACACTGTCTAATTATTATGTTAAGAGAATGACAGCAGACAAACTTTTCATCTCTTACTAGAAAGAGGGAATCTGACAGAACCTGGGAGTTCACTTTGATGTTGGATTTGTGTATGAAAATATCAAAGATTGAATTATTTTCAAACAGAACATGCAATGTTGGTTTCATCCAAGCAGTCGTTTTTCTGCTCCACCACCATATTTTTCTTTGAAGTGGCATAGCCTAGAGTTTGTTATTAGGGTCTATTTATTGCTGGGAGAGCAATGAAATTCAAGAAAGTAAAAGAAAAATCAGAAGACCTCAAAGCCAACAGCAGGTGTTTTAAGTTGATCTCTGAAATGGGTAATGTGCTAACCAACCCAAACAGCGTGAAAGACCTAGATAGATCAGTGGTACATAAAATGTGGTCCTCAGACTAGAAACACAGGCAGCCCCAGGGGAATGCAAATTCTCAGGCTGCATTCCAGACCTGCTGAATCAGACACTCGGACGGTGGATTTTGGCAATCTATGTTTTAACAGGACCTCCAGGTGTTTTTGATGCTCACTGAAGTTTGAGAAACACTGGCCTAAAATAATGCATAGCATGGGTTTCATGCATCCTTTTTACTTTTCTAATCTTATTGGCTCAAGGTCTGGGATGATTTCTTTTATAGCTATTCCAGTCCCTCTGTAAACCCAGTTCTTTAAACAGTTTGTCATTTAAATAAGTTCTGGATTATGCTGCTCTCTATTTACATTTGTTAATTTGTTCATTGTTCCCCCTCCCCTTAAATGCCACCATAAGTTATTGTATCTTATAATATTATATTTTCCTGGTTACAGAAACAAGGAAGGACAAAAAATAAACCCTCAAATACTTTTTGGCTAATTGACAATGCTAAACATCACCCTTTATGGGCTGCATAAATGATTAGAGAAGAAGTTAACACTATAGTTAAAATTTCCTTTAACTCTCTCTTTCATCAGTAGTGAAGCCATCCTAAGTATCTCCCACTACTCAAGAAGATAGAAAAACACACACAAAAAAATAAAAGCTGATGGGACAAATGTCCATATCAAGTTATTCTCTAGGGCTGAGACCGTGTATGATTCAGCTATGTACCTACATTACATGGCAGAGAACATGGGAGAAAAAGGTGCTGATGTTCAAGATTTAAGTATTAAAGGCTGATAGAAAAAAAAGAATAATAATACAGCTGGGCATGGTGGCTCATGCCTGTAACCCTAGTACTTTGAAAGGCTGAGGCGGGAGGATCACTTGAGGCCAGGAGTTTGAGACCAGCCTGGGCGACAGAGTGAGTCCCTGTCTCAAA
>NW_012138191.1:2585284-2589372 GCF_000956105.1 Propithecus coquereli | reverse complement strand
AAAGAGTTGTGTCTAGATTGAAGAGACAAATGATTTCACTTTCAGAGAAGCTAGATAAGAGTGCTCTGTCAGAGTGGAGGGATTTGAGGTCATTGTGCTTCTGTATTACAGTGGAATGGAGTGACAGAAAGGGATAAAGAAGCCCAGAACTTGTTTAATTAGGTTGTATTTCTGTCTGGCCTTGGCTCTTGTGGAAGTGGTCTGGAGAATTCTTTAACGGGAAATACGAAAAAGTGCAGGTTGCAAAGGTAGAGAATTCTTTAGGATGAGAATAAATGGAGCAGGGAAGGAGAAAGGAGAAAGTTCCTGAGTTTGTCAAACTGCATGTATCTCAACAACTTAATGCTGCACAATAAATGAAAGGTGTGGCTGTGTGTTCGGATATACACGGAATAATGGGAAAATCACTAGAGTTTTAGATTCTAATACAAGAGCCCACTTTCATGACCTGTCTAATATTTTTGGAAGAGATTGGAGGTCTTTTCAAAATAATATACAGATTTCTATGAATTTATTTGTGTATGTGTTGCATATCTATGCACTAAGAGATTAAAAAAAGACATGAAGAGAAAAAGAGAGAGCAAGATTATTAGGTTACCTTTCCCTTCCATTTTAACTAGAGCCCTAGGTATACAAGGGTTGAAAGAGAACAGAGGAACTATTTTCTGAGCAGCCCACAAACAAAGGACTTCTAATGATCAAATGGAGTTAGTGATTCCTATACTCTCTGCAGTAAGCTAGGAGATCAACAGCGATGCTGGCAAATATTTTCTCTGACCTTGAATGCATTTTTTAAACCATTGCCTGAATCAAATTTTCTTGAGATGTTGAATGGAACTCTGCCAAAATATGCCAGAATGAGAAACAGGGATGTGCTTCCCTTATGGACCTGTGCAGTGAATCTGAGAAGTTTCTGTGAGGTCTTGAGAAGTATCATTTTGTATCAACAGGGGGAAATCCACAGAGCTTCTGTTTTAAGACATTGTGTTCAATAGCTAAGCATTTCTTTCAAGCCTCACCATACTGCTTTCATTTATGCGTCCCCATTCTTTTGGAAGGCAGTGTGTTGCACAGACAATATGCGGAAGCCACATCAAAGATGATCGTGATCGTGGCCAGGGGCATTTCAGATTATGTGAATGAATAAAAGCTGCTTTTCAAAAAGCAAGCATTTTTATTTTCCTCCTGTTGATGTACTGCCATAGATCGAAAATGGCAACATTTTGTTTCCTGTTACTGAAATTGTGGGATTCTGGTTGGGCATAAGAAGTGGGAAGTCAGGGCTAAGCGTATGAAAAGAATGGCTTGGCACCTTGTTTTTTGACCAGCTTCATTCAAAGTTGGGACTTTGTTTCTGAGAAATCCCTTGTTATTCAGAAGTAATGTCTTGCTCTGGGGTTTGAAGTAAGTTCCACCATAATTTAATTTGTCATAAGAACAGGAAACTTGTTGGAAAAACGCGTGGGTGGCCACCATGGATAGGGCACAATGATGTCCAAATGTGACAGCAGAGGAGAGCCTGGGGCCTCAGAACTCAACGTGGGGAGATTATTCTGAAGGAGCAAATGGCCCATCTTCAGGCCATGTTAAAAACGAAGCACATCGTCTGATATCTTGATAATCTAAGTTTACAATTCAGGCTGTGGAAACAGAATTTCACTGACTCCATTGCATTTCCTAATTTTTACATGATCTTTGGCATTCTTTTGACCCTTAAGAAAAATATTTAGTGATCTACCAATTAATATTCAGTTGGACCTTGACATATGTGCTATGGTTCGAGTCTGTCCCTCAAAGTTCATGTGTTAGAAACTTAATAACCATTGTAATGGTATTAATAGGCGGGAACTTTGAGAGGTGATTAGTCCATGAGGGCTCAGCCCCCATGAATGGATTAATGCTGCTACTGTGAGAGTAATACTGCAGAAGCTTGGTCCCTGTTTTGTCTGTCTCTCATGCCCTCTTCCACTTTCTGCCTTCCTCATGGGAGGACCCTGGCCAGATGTCGATGCTGCTCTTAGACTTCCCAGGTTCCAGAACTGTGAGCCAAATAAACATCTACTCTTTATGAATTACCCTGTCTATATTATGTTGTGATAGTAACTAAGACAATATGGAATGTCCATACTCACTATGATAATCAATCTTTATTCACTAAAACATTTTAAACATATAGAAATGGGTAGATTGCAAGGCAATAAATACATATTCATCATCCAGCTTAATATTAAAATACTACAGATACACTTAAAGTCCTCCGGTCACTTTTATCATTTGCATGCCCTTCTCTATACTTTCTTCTTAGAGGTAATGACTGTGTCATTGCGTTTTGGTAATCAGCTTTATGATAGGTTTTGTCATACTCCCCCAACAACTTTTTTCAAATACTTTTAGTTCATAAAAAACAAGACTGGAAAAGTTAAGTAAGATAAGTTTACTTCCCAGTGTAGCTAAGCTAAAATTGATAAAGTGGAACTTCAATACCCATCTCAGGAGTCCAAAGTCTCATATTCTTTATCCTATACTGTGGAATGTCTCTCTTTAGGTACTGAAGCATTTCATTACTAGGGATATCCTAGTAATGGCTCAATAATATGGTCACCTCAAAAAAGATAGAAGACCTCTAAGAACTTCTGGAAAAATCTTTTTTGGCCTTCAAAGTTTATTGAAACTATGACTCTAAAAGTTACTTTTAATGGACCAAAAACCAAAATCATTTATTATATATTAGGACAAGAAACAGAGAGACTGGGAGCATTTTGTCACCTTTATAATAATCATAATAATAACAATAGTTAAGATGATTGAATATGAACTATTAATACATGCCAGTTACAGTACCAGACACTTCATATAGATGCCTCACTTGAGTAGTCATATCAGATTTTTGAAATTATTACTAACCTAGTTTATAAAATAACCAGTGGTGCAAAACAAATATGTAACTTAAAACAGGCCAACCCTCTTAATCATTCTGCAATACTCTCTTATCTATTCTTACCATTCTTTCTCTTATCAGAGATTGATTGACCATCAATCACCAAGCCCTTGTTCTAGAGAAGCACTGTCCAACAGAACGATAATGAAAGTTGCATGTCATTTCAAACTTTCTAGTGGTCACATAAAAAGTAATAGGGAGATAAAGGAAATTAATTTTAATAATATATGTATTTAACCCAATATATTCAAATTATTATCATTTCAATATACAAGTGATATTTTATACTCTTTGTCATGAGTTTAGCATATGCTTCTACACTTATGGCACATCTTAATGCAAACTAATCACATTTCAAGTGTTCAATAGCCACACATGGTTAGTGGCTACCTTATCAGACAGCACAGGGCTGGACACTTGAGATACAGCACTAAGACAAAAGTATTTCTTGCCATTGTGAGATGTAAGTCCAAAGTCATAGGGAGCAATCATGTCTACTGTGTTGCAGGAATAGTTGAGAGGCCAAGATGACTAAAGTAAATAAAGGTTAGAGAGGGAAAGTGTCAGGTGAGGTGAGCCCTTACAGGTCACTGTAAGGACTTTGAATTTTACTGAGTGCTACAGGCAGCTTTTGGAGAGTTTCAAATAGAGGAGTTACACAATATGAATTAAATAGGATTTCTCTGGATGCTATCTTGAGATAGGTTGTGGTCAGTCATTGGGGAGAGCAGAAGCCGGGAGGCCTATTAAGAGAGGACTGAAGTAATTCAAGTGAGGTATGGTGATAGTTCAAAACGTGGTGATAATACTGGGGTTGGTTAGATTTGGTTGGATTCCAGATATATTTCATTTGATAATTAAAATATGGATTAAAAATTTAAAATAGATTCTTCCACAGATAAGTGTTAAGAAAAATATTTCCAAACTTGGAAATAAAGATAAGAGGATGGCTGCGTTTTCTCATACAGTTTGTTTGACTTTCTAGGAGAATGTACCATTGGTGGATGTTGCCGTATTCTTGAATTAAGGATACAGTCTTTGTGAAGTTATGTAACTTCTAGATCTGTGAGTGGTAGAGACACTAATAAGCTCTATTTAGTAGAAAAGAAACCCTAAAGAGTATGATATGCTACCCTGAAGGGCATTAACC
>NW_012138191.1:2580173-2584659 GCF_000956105.1 Propithecus coquereli | reverse complement strand
AAAAACACTTACACTCCCTCTTTCCTTCCCTCCTTCCCATTACTCCTACCTTGGACCTTACTGTGTTTCAGATCCCATCTTCCAAGCCAGTTTCTCCTGTCTTTACTTTCTTTTCCTATCTCACTAATCCCCAGGGTGTACAACCTGGTCTATCTTGATGCCCCTTTCTACCTTTACTGTGTGTTGTCTGTAAGCCCTTAAGTCATTCAAATTTCTGCATCCGCTTTTCCAAATCCCAAGTTATGGGGCCTGCTGGACTAGTGTGATGCTTCCTTTCTCACCTTTCTGCCTCTGTTCTGCGACCAACTCCCATTATTGTCCGAGTATCCTCTCTAATATGTGAATCTTTCCATATTGCTCCACTTTTCAAAATCCTTAAATGATCTTAACCTATCTCAATGACAAATCTAGTTCTTCTGAAGTATAAGCAAGGTTTTTGCATAATTTAGCTACCACCAAACTTACAAGCCTTGCCATTCCACTTATTATACAAAATACCACAATAGTGCTAAACTTTGTGAAGTTCTTCAAATAAGCCTTCCTTTCTTTTGCTTTTTGGTCCTGATTATGTTTCTCCTTTGCCTTATGTGCATACTCAATTTCATGCTGGTGCCCCCACCACCAGTAGTTTTCTGGTAAGAGTATGTCCTTCAGCTTTCATCTGAAAGGTGATTTACTCAAGGAAGACTATTGATGCTACCCGGGAAGTGTAGGCATTCTGTCCTATCTATTCCCATGGAATATTGCTCAGTTTGTAAATCCTTTGTGGAAATTATAATGCTATATTATAATTATATGTAGTCATATATGTATCCTTCTACACTTCATGGGATTACTTGTTTTAATCTCTTTCATATTTAACACCTCATATGAAAACTGACTGGTACACGGTATGCATGCATTCAAAAAATACGCTAAATGAAGAAACTAGATGAAAAAAAATGAGCACAATAAGTACTGTGTGTATGTGTATGTAATTTTTGCTGTGTAAAATACCACTACAAAACTGAATAGTTCTGGTCTGGGCATACTCCATGGATCTCTAGCTGAGCTTTTGTATGCACCTCTGGTCATCTGTTGGGTTAGCGGGCAGCTAGATGGTCTAGGATGGCTTCTTTCACATGATACAGTTGGTAGAATAGTTGATCTGGGTGGAGAGTCCTTTGCTAAGAAGGTTTGT
Source organism: Propithecus coquereli (assembly GCF_000956105.1). Classification (NCBI taxonomy): domain Eukaryota; kingdom Metazoa; phylum Chordata; class Mammalia; order Primates; family Indriidae; genus Propithecus; species Propithecus coquereli. The sequence goes on along the minus strand of NW_012138191.1, from coordinate 2,583,479 downwards.
CTCCATTGTATGTGGATCATTATTCTCTACTAGATTGACCCTAGCTTTCACACATAGCCATTTCAGGGTTTCAAAGAGGAGCAAGAGAGCAAGCCCAAACGTGTAAGTATTGTTAATATTGTTAAGCCTCTGCTTAAATCACATTTGGTAATGTTTTGTTTGCCAAAGCAAGACACATGGCCAAGCCAGAGCCAGTCTAAGAGGGCACTGACCAAGGAAGTAGATCTAAGGAGTAAAATTACTACAGCCCTTTGTACAAAAAATTCACATATTCACACATAAAACTACATGCTTTTATCTATTGAATTTTACTTTTTGCATTTAGTTCATGAATAAAAACTGATAGTCCTTGTCATTCTTCTGGTGGTGTTGATATATTTAAAAAAAAAAACAGTTATCATTATAAACTATGATATTCATATAGGTAAATTCATTTCTATTATCTTAATTTGTGCTTTCATTTTACCCTGATTATTTTATTCTTTATTTTTAGTCTTTTGCTGCCTTTAAAAATATGTATTGACTTGTATATTTTTTTGTTCTCTTGGCCTGGATAATATATATTTTACTACCATTATTTTGGAAGTTATCTTTAAAATTATATTAATAACTCACTAAATTGGAAAAGAGTGTAAAATTAATAAATAATCTTAACCATCCTCCAAAGAAAACAAGGCTTTTCATGACTATTTAACTTTCAAGACCTCTCCAGCATTACATGTTAATGTTGTCTCATATTTAAATTTTGTTTTATATGCTGAGATTTGTCATCTTTCTCAGTATTTTTTACAATCTGTTTGTTCAATTGATCCACATTTATTATACTCTTTGCTGACTATTCCTTCCTTTTATAGTTTATATTTGATGATATCTTTATTAAGATATAATCACTTACTATAAATCTCATCTTTTAAAGTGTACAATTTAGTAGTTTGTAGCATATTCATAGACACGGGTAACCATCACCATTATTTAATTTTGGAACATTTTTATCACCCACAAAAGAAATATCCGTATCAATTAACAGTTATTTCTCTTTTCCCCATCTTTCTAGCCCCTGGAAAAAAACCAATCTACTTTCTATCTGTATAAATTTGCCTATCCTGGATATTTCCTAAAAATGATATTGTACAATACATGGCCTTTATTTATAAATTCTTTCACCTAAAATGTTTTTAAGGTTCATTGATATTGTAACATGTATCAGTACTTCATTCCTTTTTATGGTCATTAAAGAAATAATTCATATTTCCTGTCTCTTTCTCTTCGTGGTCCACGTGACTTCTCTGCAGACAGTACTGAAACTTGGCTAGGCAGAGTGGAATGAGTACTGGGCTCAAAGTGAGAAGTTACAATTCTGGCTCTGCCATAAGCATGTGATTCTGGTAAGGCCACTAAAGATTACTTTTGAGAAAGAACTTAGACTTTGGAAAACTATTTTTCTTTAACAAGACCTTAAATAAAACATTGTATGATAAACTACCTATAGTTCCAGCTACTCAGGAAGCTGAGACAAGAGGATCACTCTAGGAGTTCAAGACCAACCTGGACAACATAGTAAGATTCCATCTCAAACAAAACAAAACAAAACAAAACAAAATGAAATAAAATAAAACACATTACATAATAAACCAACATTGCAGCTTACATTAATAACATGGAATATGAAGCTTCTAAAATGCTTTCACATGCTTTATCTTGATTTACACAATGGTCTTGAGAACCATCTTTAACACTATGTTTCTTCAGTACTTTTTCTAATTTGTGTCTGCCAACAATAAATTCTCTTAGATTTTGTTGTTGTTTATTTGTTTTTATTAAATGGGACTGTCTCTATTTCACCTCCATTTAAAAAAATATAGTTTTATTTGATATAGGATTCTTTGTTGGCAATGTTTTTTTTTTTTTCTTTGAGAAATTTGATTATTTTATCCAACTGGCTTCTGGTCTCCATTGTTTCTAATGACAAGTAAATTGTTAATCTCATTTGGAGTTACCTTGCAAGTAACAAGACATTTCTCCCTTGTTGCTGTCAAGATTTTTTTCCTTGTCTTTAGCGTTCAGCATTTTTCCCATGAGGTTTCTGTTTGAGGATCTTTTGGAGTATATCCAACTTGGAGTTCATTGAGCTTCCTGGGTGTGTCAATTAATGTTGTCAATAAATTTTGCAACTTTTCAGCTATTATTTTTTAAAATAATTTTTTTCTGTTCTTTTTTCTTTTCTCTCCTTGTGGTACTTCCATAATGTATATGTTGATGCACTTAATGGTGTTTTACACTTCTCTGGGGCTGTGTTCATTTTTCTTTTTTTCTCTCTGTTCTTTGGCTAACGTAATCCCCATTGTTTTATTCCCAAGTTTGCTAATTTTTTCTTCTGCCACTTTAAATCTACTATGGATCCCTCTATTAATTTAAAAAACAAATTTAGTTATTATATTTTCCAATTTCAACCAAATTACCATTTGGTTCTTTTTAAATAATTTCTATCTCTTTGTTGTTATTTTCTATTTGGTGCAAACTTTTCATTATAAGTTCCTTTATTTCTGTAATTATGGCTTCCTTTAATTCTTTGAACATATTTATAAATGACTACTTTGAAGTCTTTGTTAAATCTGACATCGATTTTCTCTCATAGGCAGTTAGTTTCTGTTTCCTGTTTCTTTTGCCAGTGTATTGGTCATAATTGTTTCTTTGCATGTCTCATAATTTTTTTGATGGAAACTGAAAATTTTAGATGATATAGTAACTCTGGGTATTAATTCTCCACTTCAGGGCTTGTTTTTTCTATTTCCTTATTTGATTAGTGACTGGCTAGATAATTTTAGCAGAATCTCTTCCATCCTTCCCCAGCTCCCCCTACCTGTGAAGCCTGTGATATTGCTTCTCAGGAGGTGCAGTCTTGGGCATGTTCAGAGTCACCCGGGAGTGACAGTGGATTGGTTGGTCTCTCTGTGATTGTCTCTTTTTTGATCACACCCAGCTGTTAAGTTCCAGTGACTCTCTTGTTTCAACAAAGCCTTTGGGGCATAAATTGTTTTAGGGACTTATACAATCATATTTAAATTCTCTTGAAAAGATAATTCCTGAAGTTAGATTTTCAGATTTGTTCTGACTCCACAAAGGATCCTTCCAGCTGTCTCTTTTTTTTAATTATTTTTTTATTTCAGCATATTATGGGGGTCCAGATGATTAGGTTACGTATGATGCCCTTGCCCTCCCTCCCCCTCAAGTCAGAGTTTCAAGTGTGTCCATTCCCCCGGAGGTGCGCATCGCACTCATCGTTTGTGCATATGCCCATCCCCTCCT
>NW_012138191.1:2577032-2578545 GCF_000956105.1 Propithecus coquereli | reverse complement strand
TGAAGGGAATTGAGTCTTTAATTTGGTTCTCGGTATGACTGCTGTTGGCGTATATGAAAGCCTCTGATTTGTGTGTATTGATTTTGCATCCTGAAACTTTACTGAATTCATTTATCAATTCCAGTAGCCTCTTGGTTGAATCCTTGGGGTTTTCTAGATATAATATCATATCATCAGCAGATAGTGAGAGTTTGATCTCTTCTGTTCCCATTTGTATGCCTTTAATTCCACTCTCTTGCCTGATTGCTGTGGCCAGGACTTCCAGCACTATGTTGAATAGAAGTGGAGACAGTGGGCAACCTTGTCTGGTTCCAGTTCTAAGTGGGAATGCTTTCAGTTTTTTCCCATTGAGTATGATGTTGGCTGTGGGTTTGTCATAAATGGCTTGTATCACTTTTAGGTAAGCCCCATTTATGCCTATTTTCAAGTGGGCTTCATTCCAGAGATGCAGGGATATGCAAATCTATAAATGTAATTCACCACATAAACAGAAGCAAAAGCAAAAACCGTATGATACTCTCAATTGACCCAGCTGTCTCTTTCTCTAGTTTTCTCCAGAAAACTATAAGCAAGTCTATAGTTTATCCTATATCTCCAGTGAACCCACCAATCTGATCCCGATCCCAATTGCTCTTCTCCACAACCTTCTTTCTCTGTGCTTGAGAGTTTTCATAAGCTTGAACTTCTCCACACACTATTGCAATTGAAGTCAATTCCTTTGAGAAGAGATTCAGAACTCTGTTTTTTTAGCCTATTTCTTACTTTAAGGGCAAAATCTCTAAGCCAAGTTTCTGGACCTGGGAAAGGGACAATGGTCCAATCTCTCTACATGACAATCCCATATTACGCGTTGAACACTAGAGAGGGGCAGCAGCCTCAGGTCTTCTTGACTTGCATTTTGTGGCAGGGACCTTTTGCCTTAAACCCAGGGCAAGGATGATAAGAGTCCAAGTATTCTTGGTGGCATTTTCCTAAGGTAAAGGCTCCATTCCACAAGTGGACTGGGCAGAAAATGGGAGCCCTCCCCCCTCCACCTCTTTGCTACTTTGGTGTCAGCAACAAGTATGTGAGAAATACTAATATCCTACTCCCCTCAAGAAGCTAGCAACACTCTGACTAGGATCTGGGCAGGAGGAGAAAGCCATATTGGCAGCTGCCCAGAGCTGGAGTGCAACTTCCGTCTTGTTGAAGTAGGATGGGGTACTGAAAGAGTGAGTCTTGGCTCAAATACCATAGGTTCTCACTGTTATTACCAAATTTTAGTAGATTTTTTGGGGATAAATGTTTCTTCATTTGCTGTATGCCCTCAAAACCATTTCTAGAGACTTTAAATGGTTGTTGTTTTTCATAATTTTGATCTGTCTCCCTGAGAAGTCAGCTCATGGAATTCCTCATGTTGTCATGCCAGAAGTCACCTATTATAATTATATTTTGAGGAAAATAATTTTCTTTTATTTAATTTGTATTGGCATCTATTAATACAATTAAGGCCATGCATTTTCAATCTGCAAAG
>NW_012138191.1:2574131-2575230 GCF_000956105.1 Propithecus coquereli | reverse complement strand
CCCCTGCTAACACATTCTTCAGGTGATTGTGACGAGATTGACAATTTCAGAACTATTGTTTCAGACAGTTAACACTGATTCCACTGGGGAGAGCTCTTTATGCATGGAGTTTTGGCCACGGGGCCCTTGGGCCTCCTATAAATCAAATACCCACTTGTGGTCATAGGAATAGCTTAGTGCTGCCTTGGTGGACAAAGAGCTAATTTAATGTTGCCAGAATTCCACTGAAGTAAATCAGGTGATTTTTCTTCCATCCCAAATAACAAGACATATTATCATTCAGCAGTAGGGGATTACCACCATCCTCCACTTTCTAGATTCCAGATTCATAAGATCTCTTTTATTACCTTGAAATAGGCTTGTTATCTAGTGCCTTGGACTTTGCTCAGGCTGTTCCCTCTGCCTGAAATTATTTTTGCCTCCCTCTCTTTACCTAGTTAAAACTGACTTTCCCTTCAGATCTCAACTTCAGCTTCAATTCCTTGAGTGTAGTATTTTCTGAACCCATAATAAAAGTTTGGTTCTCCCTTCTTTCCTCTCTCCCTTTCTTCTGTCCTTTCTTCCCTCCTTCCATGTCTTATAGAACTGTTATTTCAGTTTGCAATCCTGCTTTCATTTGTGGGATGTTTGGATTTATATCTGTCTCCCTTGAAAGATTGTAAACTCCATGAGGACTCTCAATCAGTCCATTTTTGCTAACAAATGCATCCCCAGTTGGGACACCTAAGAAATGTTTATAGATAAATAAATGAAAGTAGGTTCAGGTTATCAACATTTTGTGATATCTAGTTAATTTATGCCCATGTGAAGAAATACCATTTAGTTTGTTTCAATTTGACTAATATTTATTGAGCGCTTATTATGCGCCAGACATTCTTATAATGTTAGGGATAAAGCAACAGATAAAACAGACAAAATACCAACTCTCGTGGAGCTTGCATTCTAATTTATATCAAAGGCCTATGAATAAAGCTATGAAGATGCATTGCTGAAAATTCCACTTGTAATTTTTATAAAAAGAACTTTTACAATTTGAATGACAATTAAACTAAGTTTATGAGAATATAGTGCGCTATGTAGGACTATACAAATTAAGGCA
>NW_012138191.1:2571255-2572210 GCF_000956105.1 Propithecus coquereli | reverse complement strand
TATATTTATTTTATTACTTTAAACATTCATTTCGATAAAAGTTCCCGAGTCCTGGACACTGTTCAAGATGCCTGAAAAATAGGAGCTTGTTTAACCTTCATGCACCCTATGAGGTGTACATAATGAGTGGTGGAACTGGGATTGAACACAGGAAGTCTGAATTCAAAGGGCTAGCCTCAAACCACTACACTACCCTGAGTATGCATGTGTGATGTCATATATGGAATGATTAGAATGTGATAACTACTCTTGTAGATAAAAAGTCATGGTTGAGACACTAATTAGGCAAGCACTTACCAACTTGAGCCTCTATGTTCTCACCTGTGAAATAACAAGAATACCTACCTCATCATGTTCCTGGGCTGATTAAATTAGATCATGTGCATAAAGTGCCCGACAAAACGTCTGACTTACTAACTATTGGTTACCTTACCTTACCCTTAAAAGGATATGTTCTTATTTATTTTTATTTACTTACTTCTTTGGTGGACATCCTTGTAATCTGTCCTTTCCTATTTGCCAAAACTTAAAAGAGATCACACCATGATGAAAGACTCAGAAGCTAAAGAAAAGATGTCTCCTTAAAATGTCAAAGTCACTGCATACCAGTATCTAATCTTGGTGATAAAACTTCAATGAAGAAACAAAGAATAAGAAATATAGAAAAATTACATAATGCTGATATATTGCATGGGGAAAAGGGATTTCTTCATATTGATAGATACAGGGACTAAAATAAAAGACCCCTGCCCTCTAGGCATAGGATTTCTAGATTGTTGGCTACATTATCCTGATGCTTCCTAATGACCTGTTTTGTATTGTCCAAAACATATGGGGATCTAGTTTGTTTCTTCTAGACCTTTAGTTTTCAGGGTGGTCTGGAGACCAACAGCATCAACATCACTGGAGAACTCGTTAGAAATACAAACAAACATACTGAGGCAGAAACTCCAGT
>NW_012138191.1:2567892-2569385 GCF_000956105.1 Propithecus coquereli | reverse complement strand
ATAGTTTTATGGCAATGAGATGCTAATTGTAGATAGACTTTTAGTGAGTGGTTTGAAATTAATGAGAACAAATCTTTGATTCAGTTGTCAAAACTTATATTTAGTCTTTTTTTATTGATACATAATATTTGTATATATTTATGGGGTACATGTGATATATTGTTACATTCATAGAATGTATAATTATCAAGCCAGGGTATTTAGAATATTAATCACAAGTATTTATCATTTCTATGTGTTGGGTACATTTCAAGGCATCTCTAGCTATTTTAAAATATACAATACATTGTTGTTAGCTAGAGTCACCCTACTCTGATCTCAAACATTAGAACTTATTCCTTCTACCTAACTGTATGTTTGTAACCATTAACCAACCTCTCTACATCTCCTCACCAACACACCCTCTCAGCCTCTTGTAACTATCATTCCACTCTCTACTTCCATAAGATTAACTTTTTTAGCTCCCACATATGAGGGAGAACGTGTGATATTTGTCTTTCTGTGGTGCCTGGCTTATTTCACTTAACATAATGTCCCCCCACTTTGATCCATGTTGCTACAAATGATAGAATTTCATTCTTTTATTCAGGCTGAATAGTATTCCATTATGCATGTATACCACATTTTCTTTGTCCCTTTATCTATTGATGGACACATACATCGATTCCATGTCTTGGTTATTGTCAATAGTGCTGCAATAAACATAGAGGTGTAGGTATCCCTTTGATATGCTGATTTCTTTTCCTTTGGATAAATACCCAGTAGTAGAATTGATGGATCATGTGTGAGTTTTATTTTTAATTTTTTGAGAAATTTCCATACTGTTTTCCAAAATGGCTGTACTAATTTACATTAACAACAGTTGTGACAGTCCCCTTTTCTGTACATACTTGCCAGCATCTGTTATATTTTGTCTTTTTGGATAATAGTCATTTTTACTGGGATAAGATGGTATCTCATTGTGGTATCATCAAATGATTTACATTTCCCTTATAATTAGTGATGTTGAACATTTTTCATGTACTTTTTGGCCATTTGTATGTTTCCTTCTGATAAATGTCTATTTAGGCATTTGCCCACTTTTTTAATGGGATGATTTAGTGGGTTTGTTGTTGTTGTTTTTTACTATTGAGTAATTTGAGTTGCTTTCATATTCTAGATCTTATTCTTTAGTATGATGAATAGTTTGCAAGTATTTTTTTCCCATTCAATGTTTTGTCTCTTCACTCTTTTGATTGTTTCCTTTGCTCTGCAGAAGATTTTTCATTTACTATAGTCTCTTTTGTCTATTTTTGTTTTTGATGCTTGTGCTTTTGAGTTCTTAGCCACAAAATATTTGCTTAGATAAATGTCCTGGAGTGTTTCCCCTGTTTTGTTTTAGGTCTTATATGTAAGTCTTTAAATCATTTTGAGTTGATTTTTGTATGTGGTGAAAGATAGGGGTCCATTAATAGTTTCATTCTTCTGCATGTGGATGTTCAGTTTTCCAGCAC
>NW_012138191.1:2564372-2567481 GCF_000956105.1 Propithecus coquereli | reverse complement strand
TAGAGACCTTTCATCTACTTGATTAAATTTATTCTTTTTTTTTTTTTTTTGGTATTGTGAATGGGAATGCTTTCTTGATTTCTTTTGGAGCTAGTTTATCATTGGTGTTTGGAAACACTACTGATTTTTATATGTTGATTTTGTATTCTGCAACATTACTGAACTTTTTCATCAGATCTAAGAGTTTATTGGTGGAGTGTTTAGATTTTTCCAAACATAAGAGTATGTCACCTGCAAAAAGAGACAATTTTACTTCCCAATTTCTAATTTGGATGTCTTTTATTCTTTGCTCTTGCCTGATTGCTCTAGCTCGGCCTTCCTGTACAATGTGGAACAGAAGTGATGAAAGTGAACATCCTTGTCTTATTCCAGTTCTTAGAGAAAAGAATTTCAGTTTTTCCCTGTTTGGTAGAATGTTAGCTGTGGGTTTGTCATATGTGGCCTTATTAATGTTGAGGTATATTTCTTCTATGCCTAGTTGTTGAGATTTTTTATCAAGAAGGGATGTTCAATTTTATTAAATGTGTTTTCTGTGTCTATTGATATGATCATATGTTTTTTGTGCAATTCAAATATTTGGTCACTTTATAGTGTCCCATATGTCATATAGGTTTTCTTCATTTCTTTGTTTGTTTTTTGTTTGACTGGGTTATTTCAAAGTATCTGTCTTCAATTATGAAGTTCTTTCTTCTGTTTGATTTAGTCTCTTATTGAAACTCTTGATAGTATTTTTCCTTTCATTTAGTGAATTCTTCAGTTCCAGGATTTATGTTTAGTTCTTTTTTATGGTATCTCTTCCTTTGGTGAATTTATCATTCATATCCTCAATTGTTTTTTCTGATTTCTTTGTATTATTTAGCTGTGTTCTCTTGTATCTCATTAAGCTTCTTTAATAACATTATATTGAATTCTTCTTCGGGTATTTCATAATTTTTCTTTCCATTGGAATCTGTTGCTGGAGAATTATTTTGTTCATTTAGAGCTTTTATTTTCCTTGCTTTTTTTATTTCTTGTGTCCTTACATTGATATCTCCTTATCTGGTATAGCAGTTGCTTCTTCCCATTTTTTTGGTTAGCTTTCATAGGAGATGATTTTTTCCTGAAGATGTGGTGTTTCTTGGGTAGGGTACTTTGCCTTTGATTCTGGGTACATGCATTAGTGTTGTCTCCACATGATTTCTTTAACTGTAAACAATGTCAGTGGTGTGTGTGCTTTCCTTGGTGGCTTAGGGGGCTGTTGTTAATAGAGACTGTGTTGAGGCTCTGCTAGGGACTAAGATACTAGTTAGGCCAGTTCTCAGGCTCCAGTGGTGGCAGCAGTGGACTGAGAGTGACTATCCTTGGGACCCTGTGCAGTGAGTGCAGACACTAGTGTTAGTGGGTTCAATTTTGGGGTCTCCAGGTGGCTTGCCGGCAGCAGCAGTGATGGGTTGTGCTGGCAGGTGGGTCCTTGGGCCCCTGGGCAGGGCGCATTTTGTGGACAATGGCAGTAGTGGTGGCAGAACAACTCTCAGGCTCCCAGGCAGCACACACTGATGTTAGCAGTAGCTGGGATGAACTGGCTGGGGGTGGGGGTAGGGAGTCCCCAGCCTCCTAGGTGGTGCTTATGGTCAGCACTGGCAGTGGTAGTGGTGGCAACCTAGGTGCCCCTATCCTCAGGCGCCTGAGTGGAGTGCGCTTATGCGAGCAGAGGAAAATGGGATGGGATGATCCCCAGGCCTCCTATCAGCATGCTTTGGTACCAGTTGCAGTCTTTTGGGCCTGTGGTTAGTCTCCCCAGTTGGTGCGCATGTACTGCTAGAGCAACCACAGGGCAGAGACATCCGCATGTCCTTGGGTGCTATGTTCAGGCACTGGAGGGGTGGATGGGCAATGAACTTGGCAAAGCTTATATTTAAAGAGAATTATCTGCTCCTTAGGAGATGAGCTGAGATATGAGGAAAGAGAGAAAACCATCTGATCTCAATGGCAAATGTGCAAATACATAATTTATACAAACCGTTACATTGCCTTTAATTAAAAAGGCAAAATATTTTATGTCTCCAGAAACTGGTTATTCTTGAATTGGTTGTTTCAACTCTATTGCAGATTGATTGAGTATAAGCCTTCATCAGTAGAGTCAAAGATAAAGAAACCTCCTGGAGAAATATTAGACCCACTATTTTCTATAGTTATAACTTGTTCAAGTGCTAGATAACTCCTTATGACTGTACTTGGTCAGCCCTGATTATTCCTACTGCTACAATGTACCAGTTGTCTACAGTTTCTAGTATGAGGCACCAACAGAAATGCAGTTGAACCCTCTTCATTAGCTGAAGTTCCTTGTGTCTCATTGGCATTTTTTCCCTCTTCCTTTCATCTGTTTTAAAGTGGTTGACTGATCTTAACTAATTCAAATACAATATGTAGTACTCCAGTCTTGCCAACCAAATCCATGAATGACTTTTTCTTCATGGAAGAAAGGGAGGGAAGGAGAGGGAAAAGGAGACAAAGAGAGAGGGAAAGGCAGAGGGAGAGGGCTGGGGGGGGCGGGGAGAGAGAGAGAGAGAGAGAAGGGAAAACTCTTGTCCATACTCCTGTGTCAGACCAAGCCCTTTAGGGAGATTTTGTAACCTTTAATGTGCACCTTCCTCTTACTGTAACTCCATTTTTTTTTTTTATTACAAATAAAAACCTTGCATGTCTTTGAAGTTTTAACTGCATCAAAGACTTGCTCCTATTAATTTTAAATTACTCTTCCTAAAAGCCTCTCTCCCATTAGCAGTTCATGAAAAGGATGCCCTGTTTTTCTGTCCCTTGGGTTCTCAAAGCAGAAGAACCTCTTAACTGATCTTTCTGCATTTTTGCATTAAAGAAGACTGAGAAAAATATGCCCTTTAACTTGTAAAATGGCCACATCTATTAGAAACCCTTGAGGCTAATAGAACTAAAGAAATTCATCTGGCCCCACTCTGGGGTTCCGGATTTGGAAGAAAACTGGAAATTGAGGAACTGAATTTATACTTGAAACCAACAAATACTAACTTCTGATTGGTTTCTATGGCAGTCAGAGTAACAACAAAACAGTCTTGAACATAAATTAGCATTTGTAGGGTCTTTTAAAAATTCA
>NW_012138191.1:2527359-2564277 GCF_000956105.1 Propithecus coquereli | reverse complement strand
TGTGCTTTCCTTGGTGGCTTAGGGGGCTGTTGTTAATAGAGACTGTGTTGAGGCTCTGCTAGGGACTAAGATACTAGTTAGGCCAGTTCTCAGGCTCCAGTGGTGGCAGCAGTGGACTGAGAGTGACTATCCTTGGGACCCTGTGCAGTGAGTGCAGACACTAGTGTTAGTGGGTTCAATTTTGGGGTCTCCAGGTGGCTTGCCGGCAGCAGCAGTGATGGGTTGTGCTGGCAGGTGGGTCCTTGGGCCCCTGGGCAGGGCGCATTTTGTGGACAATGGCAGTAGTGGTGGCAGAACAACTCTCAGGCTCCCAGGCAGCACACACTGATGTTAGCAGTAGCTGGGATGAACTGGCTGGGGGTGGGGGTAGGGAGTCCCCAGCCTCCTAGGTGGTGCTTATGGTCAGCACTGGCAGTGGTAGTGGTGGCAACCTAGGTGCCCCTATCCTCAGGCGCCTGAGTGGAGTGCGCTTATGCGAGCAGAGGAAAATGGGATGGGATGATCCCCAGGCCTCCTATCAGCATGCTTTGGTACCAGTTGCAGTCTTTTGGGCCTGTGGTTAGTCTCCCCAGTTGGTGCGCATGTACTGCTAGAGCAACCACAGGGCAGAGACATCCGCATGTCCTTGGGTGCTATGTTCAGGCACTGGAGGGGTGGATGGGCAATGAACTTGGCAAAGCTTATATTTAAAGAGAATTATCTGCTCCTTAGGAGATGAGCTGAGATATGAGGAAAGAGAGAAAACCATCTGATCTCAATGGCAAATGTGCAAATACATAATTTATACAAACCGTTACATTGCCTTTAATTAAAAAGGCAAAATATTTTATGTCTCCAGAAACTGGTTATTCTTGAATTGGTTGTTTCAACTCTATTGCAGATTGATTGAGTATAAGCCTTCATCAGTAGAGTCAAAGATAAAGAAACCTCCTGGAGAAATATTAGACCCACTATTTTCTATAGTTATAACTTGTTCAAGTGCTAGATAACTCCTTATGACTGTACTTGGTCAGCCCTGATTATTCCTACTGCTACAATGTACCAGTTGTCTACAGTTTCTAGTATGAGGCACCAACAGAAATGCAGTTGAACCCTCTTCATTAGCTGAAGTTCCTTGTGTCTCATTGGCATTTTTTCCCTCTTCCTTTCATCTGTTTTAAAGTGGTTGACTGATCTTAACTAATTCAAATACAATATGTAGTACTCCAGTCTTGCCAACCAAATCCATGAATGACTTTTTCTTCATGGAAGAAAGGGAGGGAAGGAGAGGGAAAAGGAGACAAAGAGAGAGGGAAAGGCAGAGGGAGAGGGCTGGGGGGGGCGGGGAGAGAGAGAGAGAGAGAGAAGGGAAAACTCTTGTCCATACTCCTGTGTCAGACCAAGCCCTTTAGGGAGATTTTGTAACCTTTAATGTGCACCTTCCTCTTACTGTAACTCCATTTTTTTTTTTTATTACAAATAAAAACCTTGCATGTCTTTGAAGTTTTAACTGCATCAAAGACTTGCTCCTATTAATTTTAAATTACTCTTCCTAAAAGCCTCTCTCCCATTAGCAGTTCATGAAAAGGATGCCCTGTTTTTCTGTCCCTTGGGTTCTCAAAGCAGAAGAACCTCTTAACTGATCTTTCTGCATTTTTGCATTAAAGAAGACTGAGAAAAATATGCCCTTTAACTTGTAAAATGGCCACATCTATTAGAAACCCTTGAGGCTAATAGAACTAAAGAAATTCATCTGGCCCCACTCTGGGGTTCCGGATTTGGAAGAAAACTGGAAATTGAGGAACTGAATTTATACTTGAAACCAACAAATACTAACTTCTGATTGGTTTCTATGGCAGTCAGAGTAACAACAAAACAGTCTTGAACATAAATTAGCATTTGTAGGGTCTTTTAAAAATTCAGTGTTGTAACACAGTGTATTTATTGTTAGACTCACAGATTTGAAGGAGTTGAAAAAAATCTTAATTTAATTCCCTCTCTCTAAGTGTATACTGAATTTATTAAATAGATCAATTTGTTTCAGTTTTTATGTTCTTCTCATATAAAATGTCTATAATTTGTTTGTATAATCATTACCCTTTACATTGAGGATTTTTTTCATACAGTTTAATTTTATTCTTCCATCAGCATATCTTGTTTTCCTTGCAGATATCAAAGATAGAGATTATTGGCAGCCTGGAAATAACCCATCATATAGTTGAAGACCAGTATTAAGTGAACTTTTAAGCTTCTCTTCTGGACAATATGCATTATACTTGCTTTTAGCCTTGAGGCATTTGAACATAGAAATAAATTCAAGGAAGTGAAGCTAAAATAATCAGATTTGTGAGATTCTATCAGAATGATTATTTGGGGAAAAAAGTCAACACATACTTTAGAAAACAACAAATTAGATTGTGTTTTGGGGTCTGACTTTTTATTAAGTAAATTACTAATTTTAAAAACCTATAATTGGTTGCTTAACAAGTTGGATAAATTAATGCTTTAATTTCTTTACATTTATAATTTTCCAAAATATATTATGCTACTTGTTTAATTCTTTTGCAAAATACAAAATTAAGATTAAGCATGGTGACGCCATATATCAGGAAATTATATTCCCTAATGTCTCCTCCTTGATGATGCTTGGAAAAATTCTGTGAATAACAAGTCTAACAGAATAATGTACTTCTTAATCAATAGCCAAGGACTCAGAGGATAAACAAAATTTGTTTTGTTTTATGTTATTAGAGTAGCCTTTCTATACCAAGGCTTAAATAAGCATTTAATCTTTTTAAACAAGGGTTAAATAAGGGTTATAAAAGAAAATTATAGCTAGTGCAGAGTAGCACGTGGCATTTTTGCCAACTACTGCCAAGAGAATAGTTATCCAAATAACTGAACTAGACACACAATCCATCACTCGTGGGTTCCTTCTTTAATATTCAAATATTTATGGCTCCCTCCAACATAAAGTGACACAAAACATATCTAGTCATTTTTATGTCAAATCTGAAAATAAAGCTTTCCTGATATTATCTAACTATGGTGATACATTATAATGACACCCAGGAGATCACACTACAAGTACTGGGAAAGGAAGCATAGCATTTTGGAACTGGAAAATACCTTGGAGGCCATTTTGCTCAAATGCCTCATGTAGAGACGATAGCACAATAGGGAACGCACTTAAGAAACATTGCTGGCAAGCTGTATGGAGTTTCCCCGTTAGCATTGTGCAGGAATTTGGATCATTTTGAAGGTCCATGCGTTAGTTCCATAAGGATGATTCTGCTAGCTCTAAACAAGGCATAGGGGAACCAAGAGATGTACCAGCTCTCCTAATATGGGTTAGCAATGTGATCCTTGTTTTCTTAGCCAGCTTACTGATACCCTTCATCCCGTGGAAAAGCTTTATTTTGCTTTTTGCAGCCCTCCACTCTAACTGTTCTACATAAAGCCATGGAAATGGTTGATTAGGAGCAAAAGAACTTTAGACACAACTGGATTTAGTGAAAACTCCACTGAAAGTGAGTGCATATTTACAAGAAGAGGTTTAGCATACCGTTTAAGAGCTTAGGATCTTGGGACAGAGTATCAGGGTTTAAATCTCAGATCTGCTCCTAGCAGTTTGACCTTAGGCAAGTTGTTTAAACTTGTTTTGCGTCTTTAAAGTCATCTATAAAATTGGACTAAGTTATAATAGGGCTGTGATGCATACTAAATGAGATAATACATATAAAATGCTTAAAATGGTGCCAGGTACACAGTGATTTTTGTGATTTTAAGTGATTTTTCTGGAATTTGTCTTATCATGGACTCAGAACACCCTTTAAAAAAGGAAAAAAAAAAAGAGGTAATTCCAGATTTTTATCTAAGATTTTTATCTATTCGGTATTATAATTACATATACACAAAGTGTGAAGAGATAGTTCAGCCTCTACACGTATTTTTCCAAAAGTGAATTTTGGGGATAGTGAACTTGGCTTATAATAAGAATCAAATGAATCCAAAACTAAACTTTTAGGTTGTTAAAATAATCAAAAGTGCAAAAGTGAATTTTGGGAAAAGTGGACTTGGCTTATAATAAGAATCAAATGAATCCAAATCTAAATTTTTAGGTTGTTAAAATAATCCTAGGTTGAATACTCTTGGATCCAATCATAAACAGATTAGGTTTTGTTTAAGGATTTGAAAACCTTGAAAATAAGGAAATGTGAAAATTAGCATCTATTACACATCCCCTGCAAGCTACAAACTATTTTAAGTGCCTTAAAATTAGACCCAATAAACAACTTGAGTACATTTTATGAACATAGCTGTGAGTGAAGAAAATCAAGTTGTGAAGTATTACATACAATACTATTCCAGTTAGAGAAAGTTAAAAAATAGGCAAAATTAATATTTTTTAGGGGTGTATACCAAATTGATTAAATATATATTTTTAAAACATCAATAAAATTCATCATCATAAAAAGCAATAGAGTGGTTATTTAAGGGATGAGGAAGAGGCTGTGTCGTGAAGAGGGATAGATGTGCAGTAGAAGGTCAGGATTGCTGGCAAGGTTTAATTTCTCATCTTTGGTGGTGGTGGAATGTGTACTTTGTTTATACTTGTGCAGCATACTATAAATTTATATTTACTCCCTTTTATAGTGTTGAATTATATTTTAGAATAAAAAGTAAACAATGGTGACATCAAACATTTACAAGACAAACACTCGCAAAATGACAGAGATTTTATACTGCCTTGCTAGAAATGCTCATTGCTGTGGTATATGAGGCCTGATTAAACCTGAATATCAAATCTCCATTGCAGCTACAAATGGCTGACTCCACAGGCAATTTATTGACGGGACATATAGAGCAAATTGTTCCTCAGCGGATATACCTGACAGCAAATTTAATGAAGATGGCAGTGTTTCAATACCAAGTGAGAAATTAAACTTGTCAGAATCATAGTGTCTACAAAGAAGAAAGATACATGAAGCATTTCATCATCCTTGTCATGTCTTACCAAAATAATTTTCTGCTTTTTAAACTGAGCAATTGACTTGGAAGCAATGTTTCAACTGTGGTCTTATATTAACAGAAGCCAAAATAGTAATGCGGTAAAATATACGTAGTGATGAGTCAAAAAGTGAAACTGTTTGGCAAATCTACCTCATCTCAGTGGCAAATAAACTTACAATGAAAACTGAAACCAATTACACTCAACCTAAGGTAAAGCAGAAGGTCAATTCTTGAAGATATCAACTAACTGCTAAGAAATTTTTGGATTTTATGAACTATTGATTTTTATGGAGGGACACTTATTCACCATCTACTGAGTAATATATTGCATTTATCAATTCTCAAGATTCCCAATAATTGTGAATAAAGTTTCTAATTGAGTGCCAGTTTGTATTTTCCACAAGTGGCTGTAACATCATCTGCATTCATACACCCTCTTCTAGCACCTTGCTATTCCTCCATTATGAATTAGTGTCTGATTCTCTCCACATGAAACTAAATGGGCTTATGACTCATTTGTAATCAATAAAATGCAATACTTACGATGCTATAGGATTTTTGAGGCCACATCATAAAAGATGATGCCACTCTGTCTCACTTGTTGAAATACTTATTCTTGAAATCTTCAGAGGTCATATAAATCACTCTATTACCCCATGTTGTGAGGAAGCCCAAACTATCTTATATACAAAGAGCATATGGTGAGGGTGTGAGCTTACATGTAGAAAATGGGATGTCCAGGTGTCATGAGTGGCACAAGGTCAGACATAACCACGTCCACCCACATTTGTGTCTTTCTACAATGTCAGACTTTTACTGATGCTGTTATAACCATAAAAGCCATGAGCTACATGGAGTTTCCAAAGAGGCAATTCTCCTTAGTATTACCTGTTTACCCAGTAGTCAGAGCTGTGGGCATAAAGGCTCAAGCCAATCCACAAGTCAGTCAATATTGCAAATCATAAATAGCAGTATACTTAATCAATATATAAATGCTATAGATTGAAATTTCCTTGTTAAACAAAGTAACACTTAACATCAAGAGAAAAGAGGTTAGGAAAAAGGGTTAACAAACCAGTCCAAGGAGCTCCACACGGACAAGAAGAGTACCCTGGGCTGATGAGGACAGACATCAGTGGCTTGCACAGCAGAGTCCTTGATTTGGGCAAAGTCTTTGGCAGCAGATGCCAAGTGCTTATCATGAGTGCAAGCAGGATGGTCTCTATGGAGATGGCTGTGTCTAACCGGTAAAGTCCTGCTGTTTTTATAGCCCTTGAGTCCTCTAGTAAGGACTGATAGTAAAGGGTTATACCTTTATCTGATTGGGTGTAGTTTTTATTGACTATATGCACATCTGGCCTCTGCTGACTTTGTGCCCTTTGAAATATGAAATGAATTCTGTTTTCTAAGATGGAGTCACTTATGTCAAGGGTGTGCTGGATATCGATAAAAGCACTGAGTTTTATAGTACTGTAGCACTATTCCCATCCCCAGCTCCACCGTACCTTGAAAACCAAGAGCTTGTAATCATGAAAACTAGCATCCTGGCAGTCACTGCTTGGGACAGGATGGGTTTGGAGTTCCTTCAAAATCTCACTCCTAGAGGATTATCATTATTTGACCTATCTAGTGACTCACTGGCATACACTAATTGCAAGGATATCTTTATTTGACCTGATTTGGAGCTTGCCTAAGGTGAACAGCCTTTTCCCAGGAGTATTTATTGAAATAGAGGAAATTGTATAACATCATAGCTGCCTGAGACAGTGGATAATGCTTGTAGCAAACAATAGGCAAACCAAAAATCTTAAAAGAAAAAGTTGGGGAATGGTATGCATCTTGGGGAATTTGAAAAGCTCTAATATATTCTTGGGAATCTTGAAGGACACATACATATGTAAATCTGTACATATGTCTGCCCAAGACTGTGAATGCTCAAAAAAGACCCAAGAAACTAAGTTCTAACCTCTGACTAAACTTGAGGCTCTGTGCGAACAGGAAGTGAAGGCTAAAGCAGAGTTGTGAACCACCTGACTGAATTTTGGAAAAGTATACCCTAATGTGTACAGGCAAACACTCAGCAAACATTTGGAGACATGTTGCTTTTTGATATTTAAGGAAATCTCTGTTAATCATTAGTTGACCATTAAGATAGATGAGCAGAAACTTCAGTGGACACACATAAGAAAGAATATAGACTGGAAAAAATTTAAAGTTTTATTCTCATTGGTCCTTCCTGTAGGTATGTAATAATCATTCCCATCTATGGGGTCTTTTTCTTCATTATTTTCTACTATAAATGCTACCTTTTCCTTTTTTTTTTTATTTCAGAATATTACAGGGGTACAAATGTTTCAGTTACATGTATTGCTTTTGTACTGCTTGAGTCAAAGTTGTAAGTGTGTCCATCACCCAGATATTGCAC
This sequence comes from Propithecus coquereli, assembly GCF_000956105.1. Taxonomy (NCBI): domain Eukaryota; kingdom Metazoa; phylum Chordata; class Mammalia; order Primates; family Indriidae; genus Propithecus; species Propithecus coquereli. The sequence continues at coordinate 2,556,860 of NW_012138191.1, read as the reverse complement.
ATTGTACCTGTTAGGTATGATTTCACCCATCCCCCTCCTCCTTCTCCCACCTGCATAATTTCAACTGAATTTTACTTCCATCTGTGCAGATACATCCCGATTGATTAGTTCCTATTAAATTGGATTGCTTTGGCTATATGGTCTCTTTTCTGGTTCCAAACAAAATGTAGAATTATTTTTTTCTAGATCTGTGAAAAATGGTGTTGAAATTCTGCACTCTTTTGTGATAAAAACTCTTAACAAAAAAAGCCATAGACGGAACAAACCTCAAAATTATAAATGCCATATATGACAAACCCTAACATCATACTGAATGGGGAAAAATTGAAAGCATTCCCACTGAGAACTGACACAAGACAAGGATGTCCACCGTCACCACTTCTATTCAACATAGTGCTGGAAGTCCTAGCCAGAGCAATCAGGCAAGAGAGGAAAATTAAGGGTATCCAACAGGGAAAGAGGAGGTCAAACTAGCATTCTTTGCTGATGACATGATCTTATATTTAGAAAACCCCAACTGTTTCACCAAGAGACTCCTGGAATTGATAAATTCAGGTAAGTCTCAGGCTACAAAATCAATGTACACAGTAGCATTCCTATACACCAACAACAGTCAAGCTGAGAATCAAATCAAAGACTCGATACCTTTCACAATAGCTACAAAGAAAATGAAATACCTAGAAATATATTTAACCAAGGAGACAAAAGATCTCTACAAAGAGAACTATGAATTGCTGAGGAAGGAAATTGCAAATGATGTAAACAAATGGAAAAACATACCATGCCCATGGATTGGCAGAATCAACATCATTAAAATGTCTATATACACAAAGTGATTTACAGATCACTTCGATGTAATCCCCAATGCTACATTTTTTTCTATTGATATTTTTCTAGCCTTTTCTTTACCCAAAAAAAAGCTGTGTGTTAATCTTTGTTAATTATTTTAAACATTTTAATGATTCTTATTTTTTAAAAGTTTCTTATTCATTCTGCTATGTTTCCTAGGCAAATAATCTTATACTACCAGTTCTAGTTCTCTTTTCTGAAACATATATCTTCTACTTTATCTTTCGTTTATGTGCATTGCTAGTTTGGCTAAAGAATATTAAGTAACAATGGTGATAGTGGTATACTTGTCTCCTGATTTAACGAGGATTGTGGTGGTTAATTTTTTGTGTCAACTTGACTGAACTAAGGGATGCCCAGACATCTGGTAAAACATTATTTCTTGGTGTGTCTTTGAGGTTGTTTCCAGAATATATTAGCATTTTAATCAGTAGATTGAGTAAATATCATCCTCACTAATGTAGGTGGGCATTATCCAATCCATTGAGGACCTAAATAAAACAAAAAGACAAAGGGAGGGAAATTTGTTCTCTCTGCTTGAGCTGGGCCATCCATATTCTCTTCCTTTAGGATATTGGCACTCCTGGTTCTCAGATCTTTGGACTGGGGCTAGGACTTACATCATCAGTCTCCCAATTCTTGGCCTCTTGGATTTAAACTTGGACTTAGACCACTGGCTCTCCTGGACCTCCAGTTTGTAGACAGCAGATTATCGGAGTTTTCAACCTCCCTAATCATGCAAGCCAATTCCTTGTAACAGATCTCTATCTATCTATCTGTTGTAGGGGCCAAAGAAAATCTCTGCTCTCTGAAGGTTCACTGAAAATGAACTGGCAATAGACAGATTAATAGGCGAAAAGGCACGCAGACTCATTTAATGTGCATAGCACAGAGGAATTGCAGGGGAATTATTATCCATTACCCATAATCCAGTGAGGTCCAGATGCTTATATGCTCTTCTTCATTGAGGAAGGGAACATGAGGGTTGTAGGAGTAAATGCTTTTCAGGGGAAAACAATAAACTCAAAGAACAATGGACTGGGACAAGTTTCCTCTGAGCTCTAGAGAAGGTGGCAGGAAGATGGGGGACAGAGTTTCACTGTGAACAAAAGTTGTCTTATGCAGATAAAGTCCCCCAGATAATGTCTTGAGCTGCCCTCAGAAGAATAGATGAAAACTCTGTCTGGGCATGTTAATAACTCCCAATCTCTTCTCTTCTCTAGTATTTAATCTTCCTGGGTTATTTGACGAGATTCCTAGGGAGGAGGTCTTAAAATGATTGCATTTTTTAGGAAAAAAGCTTTCTTAGTAAGATAAGGAAATTCCAGCAAGAGTGCTTTCTGGGGGAAAGTGAGACGATCTCAGATGACAGGGAGGCAGGGAAGGTGATAGAGAGAACTTGAGGCTGCTTCTTTAGTTCAGCATTTTGGTGTATCATTTCCTGAGCCCCAACACTATCATGTTGGTTCTGTTTCTCTACAGAACCCTCACTAATACAGGAATGCTTCTAGTATTTCAAAATTTTGCAAGATGCTGAGTTTGAGTATGTATGTCATGTTAAGGAATTGTCTTCTATTTTATGTGTTTTTTTCTACTTTATTATTTTTTATGAACTACATATAGATGCAAAACTTTGGCAATTATTTTGGCATCAATGGGATAATATTCTATTGTATATTAATTTATGTTAATAGTTTTTTTTAACTTTTAACTATCCACATCTTCTGTTTTATATTGCACTATTTATGGTCAAAGAATATGGATTACTATATGTATATCTACTTTAAAAATAAATTGGGACTTTCTTTGTGGCCTAATATATGGGATACTCTTATCTATAATCCACAGTTTTTTTGAAGTGTACATTTTCAGAGTATAAAATTTGACATATATCTAATGGATCAATTTTATCCATGTTGAAATCCTATCTATGATTTGCTTGTTTTACCTACTTATTTTTCCATTAGCAGACAATCTCCTTCTATAATTTTTGTTTCTGTACATTTCTCCCTTTGTTTCTAGAAGATTTTGCTTTATGTATTTGGATACAATGTTATTTGCTACATTAAAAAATCATAAAAGATATTTCCTCCCTCTGGTTTTTATCCTTTAAATTATAATATGCCCCTTCTGATCTTATTTAACAGATTTGGCTTAAATCACACTCATCCAATACTAATATTAGGATTACTGTTTTGTTCCTTGTTTGTTTTTTTGTTGGTTTTTTCTTTTGAATTTATCTATACTTTTTACTTTCCACATTTGCATTTACATTTTTTTTATTAGTATCATGTTCAGGATATAGTCAGATGTTACAATTGGCTTAATTTGAATCATTTGTATCAGTGGTGAATTTATGGACATGCTAGCTGTCTTCATTTTAATTTTGTTGTTTTATTTTAAGGGACATCCTTAACTATTATTTTCTCTGTTTTCTCATTTTGTGATATGGGCTGTCCTCCCGCCCTATATCGCCCCTGCCACAGTCAAAAATTTTAATGCATTTATTTTTTATTTATTTCTCATATGTTTAATCTTATAACTATAAGTAATCTACGTAAACTATTTTTTACTAATTTGTTAAGATAATATCCATGAATAATAATGATTTTGAAAATTGGCTTCTGGATTTTTGCTCCAATCCATAATTATAATTTACATTATAAAAATTTCCTTTAAGTGTTACATTATTTATATTCCTTTTGGCAAGCCAACTTCTCATAGCCTTTGCCCAGAAATTCAATTTTATGGCACCCATGCTCACCACTGATTATGTGTATTTGACCACTTTATCATTTGTTTGTGCATTCTGTTTACTCACTTCTCAGTTAGCTGGATTTCTTCATCAAGTAGTTTATTAAAAAAAAAAAAAAAAAAAAAAACGAAGACAAAAACACACAGATTCTCTGTGCCCTTACGTGTTTGAGAATACTTTTGTGAAATCTAATTTTTGCCTCAGAACTCTAGCAGTATTTTAACAACCTCTGAACTTTAACTTTGCCATAGAGAAATCCAAGGCCAACCCAATTCATCTTGTTTGTATAGGACTTCTTTTTTCTGTCTGAATGACTATGGGATTCTTTCCATAGTCTCAATAATAGGAATTTCATCAGGCTTTTTTGTGGAGTTACTCATATGTATCACACTTTCCCAGAAAGCAATATACCCCTTCAATCTATAAATTCAATCTGTCTTATTATATATCATTTTAAAATAATTTTGTCAATTTATTTTAAGTGCATAAAACATCCATGTGTTGAATCCTTGTTTTCTGATCTCAATTCACTTGTGTAATCTTTTAAAAATTGCTTTTATCTTTTTTTTTCTTCCTCCTTTTTCTCTGGATTTTATAAAAATAATTCTTTGTGTCACAAATTTTCCCTATCACTTTATCAAGTTTTTGACCTCGATACGTTTCCTTCTCTCTTAATCTTCTCCCTTTGATTCATTTAGTTGTGTTACCAACTTATTTTCACACGTTTCATCTTCATTTTTATTTCCTTCAGAGGAAAAAAATTCCAGGAGAAATTTTGTTGTCTTGGGTACAAAGTCTTCCAGAGTCGAGTATTTAGTTCTTTCTCCCTTCCTTCCTTCTTTCTTCCTCCCCTCTTTCTTCTTTCACTTTGTAGCCTATTTGCATGATTTCCATGACATTTTGTTCAATCTTACTCATGTGTTCTTTATACCTTCTTTGCTGGTCCAGATTTACTTTTTAATCTTCTGCCCCAAGCTCAGTGCTTTGAGAGTCTAAACAATAATATGGATGACACAGTGGACTCTCCAGCTCCCTGTTGACTTTGAATAATGAAGATCCACACCGAAGATTGCTGAGAGGAGGTCAGGATATTTATTCCACTGGATCTCTCCTTGCACAGTTGCCACAGACTGCTTTCATTCCTTGCCCCAAAACCACAGCTCCTACCAGGCAGCCTTCTCTCCAGTTCTGAGAACCACTCATTCCCTTTTTCTCTTTAGGCTTCACAGTGGTAAAACTTCACCCTTATTGGTTCTTGGGTACTGCTCTATGTCTTATGGCATTTTTATACCGTACTTACACCTCTGACTACAGTTCCTTTATTACATTTTCTGCATATTAGCCAATTTTCCAGGGCCATATATTTCCTGCTAAATACAGTAATTAGAACTAACAATGTCCCAGGAAAGAAATGGGATAATTGAAGACTGTACTGATCATGTAAACAGAAGAAAAACTCTGGAAATCCATTTAGTTCAGTAGCATCACAATTGCTCAGATTACTGGTGGTCAGGTAAAATAAAGTGCAGGTAGAGACAAAGCTTTGGGAGTTAAAATGACTTAAATGACTTAAGTTTCCTTTAAGTGTTATGATGTTTACATTTCTTTTAGCAAGCCAACTTCTCATTGCCTTTGCCCAGAAATTGCCGAAGTGAGTAAGTGACTGGGGCACTTACTACGGCAACTATAGTGATGGTAAACGTTGTAGGTCACCTGGCTTCTTTTTATGGTCCTAGATAGCATGGAGAGAATAAGGAATTGAAATCTTTGAATGTACAACTGAGAATGTAAGTGGACAGTCAGAAAGCCTCAATGGCAACTATGAAGTAGTTCCTCATCTCCTCCTGCACTTGTAGAGAAAATATGTCTGAGGACCTGTCTTGATGTTAGGTCTTATTTCTCTGCAACCCCTTATGAAGTAAGGGTTTTCAGGACACACCTCCACCATCTCATTGCCTTTAGGGCCACAGTGAGATTTAGATGCCAATGTAGCTCAGACACATAAAACACAAGGCCTGATCTGGAAATATAGGAGTCCAATATATCAAAGGGGTTGCAATATTTCACCAATCTGTATTGGCCAGGTTCTGGGTATCATATATGACAATGAAATCTAAGGGTGTTAGACCAAGAAAGAGAAATACAAGCCTTGGGCAAGACACATTATTGACAAGAGCACACTCACCCAGAATTTGGGATTTAATTCATTGGCTTGAACATTCATAAATGGCACTCTTAGTCTAATAGGTCAGCCACCTGAAGTTTAAACAAAATGAGGTTGAAATGCTGGAACATCTTTAGCATCCTGAAGAAAGCTGATACATCAGAGAGATGGAAGTGTTGGCTGAGATCTCTTATGCATAGCCTGTGTCTCCTAGGGCAACCCACCATCTGGCTAGCACAGGACCTAGGGCTTTCCTAGGGACATGAGATTTTCAGTGCTAAAACCCGCACAGCCCCAGGCAAAGTACAATGCTTGATCACTCTATCTTCTGCCCTCTAACTATACCCCTGAGAGGCCACAAAAACACTCCTTGGACAGGCAAAGAGAAATCTGCTGTTAATCAGAGCCTGGCTTTTATCTCAGTTGCTCAGTTCCTTGGGTCTTACGATCCACCAGATCTAAGAGAATTGTGATTTTTGTGGCCAGAAGAGATGTTGTAAAAAATCTCTGGCAAGCCTCAACAGGAGGATCACACTATAGGTTTTTGGTTTTATAAAGTAAGACTATTCCATCTTCAGGCAACAGATATCCTCCACTTGAAAAGCAACTTCTGGCTTGCTACTGGACTGTGATATATAGAATACCTGATTACAGAACATCAAGTCATTATGCAGTCTGAATTACCTGTCATGAACTGAGAATTAATTGATCTACTGAACCATAAAATTAGATGTACACAGCTGCATTTCATTATAAAAGATGAATAATATTTGTGAAATCATGACTGAGCAGGCTTGGAAAGCACCCCTAAAATGGTAGGAAGTAGGCAGTTTCATTTTACCTCTCCTCTTGCTGTGATACCTTTCCCTCATTCTACAAATATGAATTCAATGTAAGCTCCTTATGACTAGTTAGCAGCTGAGGAAAAAGTTCAGGCTTGGTTTGTGGATGGATATGCATGGCATGCTGTGACAGCTATCTTTAAACTCTACCCAGGAATAACCCTCATAAACAGTGGAAGGCATCATTTGGTGTCTTCTCTTTATTGCTAAAAATCACATGTTTGAGTTGGAAGTGACTTCTATATTATAAATAAAATGCATAGAAATAATTTTTGCTTCCTGTCTCCAACAACTCTGGACTTGGGAGGTTTGGAGGTCACAGTGCCCATGACAGGAATGCTCCTTCCAGGCCTCTGGCCATGGTTCTGTTAATTAACATGATCCTCTCCTGACCACCATTTTGGACTTTTTGTATCACTGAACCAACAGACAGAAAAGGGAATTACTGTTCTGGGTAGAGTGGTTAAATTTTATCACAAGGTAGGATTCAGATTGATATTATCAAATGTTGGCAGGGAGGACTATGTTTGGAACCCAGAGGGCTTTCTGGTAGTACCTTTCAATACTTTCTTTGCAAGTAGCCCCAGTCAATGGAAAACCATGGTAAACTAAGATTCAGATCCCACAGGAATGAAGGATTGGGTCACCACGCCAGGAAAATATCGCATCCAGCCAAGGTTTTGGCATAGGGCAAGCAAAACATAGAATGGAAGACAAAAACAGCTGTAATTAACACCTTATGTCTTGTGCATGCCCAGCTATAGAAGTAGGGACTGCAACAGTCTCTTTTCTGCCAGATCTCTTACTGATGCATCATATTTGACATGAACACCTCTAATTTGGATCTTTGATTTTCACAAATGAAGTATGGCTGGACCATATCTGGGTGCTGTTTTTTCTTCCCTTCAGTACTGAGTTTAAGGACTGGATATTGATGGTTGTGTCACCTCAGATTACCAATTATTCCCCTGGATGAGGGATGATAACTGGAGCTATTTGTAGCTACAGTTTATGGGTTGAGTGTCAAGTCTTCTTGTACATGTTTGCATTTTCTTTTCGTCAAATTTATGTCATCTACTTTGTAATTCCTTTAGTATGTTGACTTGGTTGAGGTGTCTATGAACCTAAGAATATTATCCCCAAATTCAAGAGTTTTACTTAGATTGGCTTCTGACAAAGAAAATTAACTCAAGGCTTTTTTGTAATGTTGTTTAAACATCCTCTTCCTAAAAGTCAAACTCATTTTCAGATGAACTAGGAGATGGAGAGAAATGGATGAATCTTCTGTGAAATGTAAGATTTTTAACTGCTGTGTTCTTAGTGGATATCAGGAATCAGATTTGTATGAGGTGTTTCCCTTAATGGAGTTAATATCTCTTTTTTTTTTAGTATTTCTTGTGTATAAATTCCTGCTGGTTATTGGGTAAAAGTGGATTTTATCTTTTTTGCATTCCCTCAGACATGTAAACATAATATACATTGTCCAACTAGGAAACTAAAAATTGAATAAAGATGCAGCTAAAAAATTGAAAAGGCAAATATGTAAAATAAGTTATTAAAATTTGTCTTCCCCAAAAGACCCTACATCAGCTGGCTCTTTTTCCAATGATCAAAAGTGTTCCTTAGGTGACAGAAAATATTCCCAATTCATTTCATGAAGGTGGCATAACCATGACAATGAAATCATTGCCTACTGTGTAGTTTGTCATGGGCAATATCTAATTGCTTCACAACTCAGCCATATGTATTAAATACTATTTTATGCAAATCTTATAGATGAGAAAAGTGAGGTTTCAAGAGGTTGAGAAATTTTTTTTAAGGGTGTAAGTCAGTATGTCAACTCAGAAATACTTCATTTCAAAGACAGAATTCTTTATTTTTATACATTATATTACCATTTATCAAAATGGATCATTTCTTCACTCTTGAAATTCTCTCCTTTTCCTGATTTCTATGCCACCAGACTCTCCTGCCTTTCTTTTTATTTTCTTTGTCTCCTTGTTTCTATTTCCCTCACAATTTCCTCTTCTTTTCCTGCCCTTTAATATGCATGTTCTCCTGGGTTTTGTCTTTAATCTTTATGTATTCTCATTGTGTAAACCTTTCTGGACCATCTCAACTGAATTACTTTTTATTTTTTTAAAATACTTTTAATTGACAAAATAATTATATATATTTATTATGTACAACATGCTGTCTTGAAATATGTATACATTGTGGAATGACTAGATTGAGCTAATTAACATATGTATATTTTATTTATAATGTCAGGATAAAACCGTTAGATATTAACCAAGGATCATAACCTCTATTTTCCTGATGTATAATCCTCTTCTTTTGTCCCACCTGAATATTCCACCAGAAACATTCCATGTATAAGAGAACATCAACTAAATGATAACCCCAAAAGAGGAAAAAGTCAAATTCTTGCTTTGAATTCCAAAACAATCTCCTAAAACTCGTATTAGGGACAATAGTCTTAAAAATCTAGGCTACTGATTAGCAAAAGCCAGATATTTTATAACTCTGAAAACAAGACCTGAAAGCAACTTAGCATAGAGATCATGCCCTAAAAATATTGCACAAGAAAATTGATAAAAGGCCTATGCTTACCCTGAACAGTAAATAAAGTTTCATTTGGTTGGGATGAGAAGGAATTTCAGAGAGGGGGAAGAGAGCTTAAACATGAGAAAGTTCTTAAGAAGGAATTAGGGAGTCTGTTTCTCTACTGAATCCTCAGACATGACCTAAGGAACAGAAGGTCTGGAGAGGAATGAGGGATCTCCAAGGACAGAAGAGACCTGCTTCTTGCTCCCAGGTCAAGTGTAGGCTTTAATCTCCAGGTTATAGTAATAGGAAGTACCATAGGATTGTCTTCCTTGCCAGCATGATCTATGGAGTAGAGACAGAAGCAAGACAGGTGCAGATAGTATGTACTAAGATGGTTCCCACTCTCATGCTCTCCGGATGTCCCAGAGAGATGTGGAAAAAGATATAAATGCTCCCCATGCTAGAAGACACAAGCCAGAAGACCTAAGGAATCCTGGTGTTGCGGGCAAGGAGAAAATAGAAAGAATTTTATGATTGCTTAAATTTGAAGATATCTTGGCAAAAAGCAATCTTGACGAAAGGCCAGGTGTGATAAACTGTTAATATATCACAGTGAATGCCAATAGAGGAAAGAGCACTTTAGCTGACCAGGTAAATACTCTGATTTGATATAAGCCACCCTCCAATAAAGAAGATCTTTCATCATGGAAAAAGGGAGCGGGAGACAATGCTAAATTAATGAAATTTCCTTCTACAGAGGCTTAGCCACCTGCAGGTTGCTTAGGTGGCATTGTTGGTCTTGACTCACTGGCTCATATGTCTGGGTGTTGGCTGGCTGCTGCCTGATCTAGCATTGACTTGGCTGGAGGGAAATGGATGTCGCAGTTCTGCTCTGCATCTCTCATCCTCCAGGAGGCTAGCTCAGGCATGTTCTCGTGACAAACGCATAAGAGTCAGAAAGGAAGCAGAAACACACATGCTGTTTTGCCATCCTCTGAATGCAGTGTATTCCTCTTAGCCAAAACAAATCACATGGCTGGACTCAGAATCAAGGATTGGGGAAAATAGACTCAACCTTTTCAGGGAAGAATGAGAAGTCATACCAGCAGGTGGTAGAGCAGAGATTTCGGAGAGAAATGGGAAATTAGAACTCTTAAAGCACTCACTCTACCATGGAAGGGAAAGGAGGGGGTGGCTGGGAGGACTCGGAAGGGCTGCCGGGAGTGGTAGTACATAGGGACTTAATTAAGGAATACGCAGTAACAAGGAACAGTGAACATTCTCAGATGCAGAGATCAAAACATTTCAAATTTCCATCTCCCATTAGAAATCTAGATCTAGAGGAAATCCTCAAAACCATTTAGTTCAGTCTTAATTAAATATCCATTAGGAGAAAATTCATATCCTCTTCCTCCTTCAGACTGTTCAGTGTTTAAAAGTACTTATTGTCAATTTTTCCCTAACATTAAACTGCCATTATTTGTTTCCTTTATGCACATTCTTTTCTCGGCTAAGTTGGGGGAAAAGTAGGTCTACAATCCTCCATTGATTCAAAAACCATTTTTTTTCTTGATTAGCTACATCAATTTTTTAACCGGTCTATTTCCCATACATACTTGTCTTCAAAACTTTGAACATTTATGTAGGCTTGCCTAATACATCAATTCCCCCCCCACAATACTTTTTTAGACATATGAAGAAAGATAAATCTCAATATTCTAATAGGAACCTGATCACTTTGGCAAGAAGTTGAAAGATTACTTCCATTCTTGCCTGAAATACTATTTTTTACATAACCTTGGATCAAATGAACATTTTAGCATTTGTATTACCAATCTGTGTATAAATCTTACCATCCACTCTGGCTCCTGGATCTTTACCTGCTGTCTTTATGCCTTTATGTCTTTATATTCATCTCCACTGATATAATGTTCCCCCAAATTAAAGATCATCTTTCACTAATTACGAGTGAAACATTGACTTAAACTTCTATTTTCAGATTCCAGTTCATTTACAGGCAGCCTTGAACTTCATGCTTAATTACCTATTCTATAACCCAAATCCTAAAGAAAAATAAAGGCTGATGTTAATTTTACTGGAGATCACTCTTTCCATGGAACAATTACTTCCAAGCACCTCTTTCCTCATTTTCTGGAGCAGAGTAGTTTTGCTATACTTTCTTCTTTCTTCCATCTTTCAACCCCAATTGGGAAATGAGTGTCCTAAAAAATCATTTTGTCTAGGGAAGGAAATAGGCAATTAAAAGAACAATTACAAGAACCATGCTGTAATAGAGATTTATCCGGATTTAAACCAATGATTTTAGTCATTTGGAAAGAATGTCAGGGAGGAAGTAGCAACAATGAAGAAGAGATTATTTCTGAATTGTGTTTTTAAGAATAAGTGAAGTAAAGGATGGTGAAGATGATTCAAACATAGAAATCAGCATGTGCAAAGGCATAAAGGCTAGAGATATCTTTCTTCTTTTGATTGTCAATGTGGTAAGCTATACTGATAGATTTTTGAATATTGAACCACATTGCTTTTCTGGAATAAACACTTGGTTTTGATGCATTATGCCTTTTATATAATTCTTATTTTATATATTGTCTTATATATTGCCAGGTTTGGATTTCCTAATATTTTATTGAGGATTTTTGTGTCTATATTCATGAGAGACATTGGTATGTAGCTTTCTTTTTTATTGTCTTGGTTTGCTTTTAGTGTGAGGGTAATGCTGGATAATAATGCTGGGAAGTATTTTCATCTTCTATTTTCTAGAAGAGAATATGTAGAATTGATATTATTTCTTTTAAAAATTTTGTAGAATTCACTATTGACACTGTCTGAGCCTGGAGACTTCCTTATTTAGGTTTTAAACTATGGATTAAATTTCTTTTAACTACAGACTTTAGATACAAAAAGGTCTAAATTGAGATCCTACCATAGCCAATTCCAAGATAATAAAGATAACAATAACTGGTGGAAATACCAAACCGTCTTACAAAGACGACATGATGATGGCCTGCTCAAATCCTTGGTTTTGTAATGTGTTCACTGATCATGAACAGAGGAGTTCAACTTCGTCTTGATTAAACAGTATCAAATTCACTTGAGCACATCATTCATCTATGTTAATATAATTTTGAATATTGAATATGCCATCCAAAGTTATAGCTATTCTTCTAATTTTGTGTCATGCATACACTTATTAATTTCATCACTTAATGCTTTTATTCAAGAAGTTTATAAATTTGTTGAATGGGAAAGAGACAGGAATGTATCTCTTTATAATAGCATCAGAAACCTTCTTTCGGGAGGGCCCTGTTCTCTTGGACAATTCCAAATCTTCATTTTTTCATCTTGTCCTTAAGGATATCAAAGAATTCTTAGCCATATACACTAGGTCTAGACATAAATTATCACCTATGCTATGAAAAAGAAATGACATAAATTTGGTAGGATTTGTTCCAAAGAGGTAACTATTATTCTAATCTTAAAAATGAAAAAAAAAAAAATCCCTGAGATACAAGGACATTATTTTATTTAAAGTCAAGTACCTAGGAAATAGAGGATATGGAAGTAGAAATCAGTAACACCTGACTACAAAGCCCATGATATTTCTGTGATAGGCAGCTTTTAACATCCCCCCCTGCCCAATTATCCCCGTTCCCTGGTGTTCACAACCTTGTGGAATCCTCTTCCCTTGAGTAACTTGCTTCTAAACAATTGATATCATGACGCAACAACTTTAGAAGTAGGTACACCAAGATGCTTAGTCTAATTTGACACTTGAAGAAACTGAGGTCTGCAGGAGTTATATGATTTCTAAAATTCAATCTTATAATTCATTCAACTGAATAGCTGAATTGGGGTCTAGTCTAAATTTTGTATTTTCAGAATCTGTGTTCTCTTCACATGTACCAATTCTGAGATCAACTTTACCTTTTTATGTTAAAATTTCAGAGTTGCTTATTTATTATGCATATTTTAACTTTTGGTATGTGCATATATACATTGGCCTCTTCCATCTAGATTTCTTCTGTGGTGCTTCTTGCTATGCATCTCTGAACACCTTTCTTGTATGTTACCCCTGGTCCCTTTCCTAGAATAGAATTTTAAAATTTTTTCTGTGCATTTTTAATTGTCATGCCCATATTTCTGCTCCAAACTATGTTTAGATTAGCAACACAGAAGTTAGCCTTGGCTATGCTTCTCTGGAGGAGGTGCAGATGGCCTTGACATATATGAATTCTTTCATAATTTTGAAGACCTATTGGGGAACTTGTTCATATAAGAGGAATGGACAAGTTTTCATTTCAGAGAATATTTAATTTTTATCCTCTGTATTTCTAAGCAATCCATTGTGGAAAGAGCCAAACAAATGACCTATTTGTCAATCTTGGAGACAAATAGTCAATATTTTTCCCACTTAATCTGATCACTCATGTCATTTCCCATATCTTTCTCAATTCCTTGGTTCTTGCTCTTTTGTGAATTTTTAGGTAAATTGAATGTTGATCTTGAAAAAAAATGGAACATAGGTTTTTCCTCAGTCATGGGTGAGAGATCTCAGTTAAGTGTTGGGTTATTCTCAAATTGAGTTATGGATTGTGGATTATATTCAAATTCTTTGTCCTTAATACTATAATAATTACTAACATAATTTTAAAATATCAAGTGTTTTATATACCGAATGGTTTCTGAGTTGCTAAGTCTTGCTTTTTCCTCCAGGCTCATATTAAACCCCATTTTAATATAATGTTTTCCCTCACCAACCCAGCCACAGAGTTCTCTCTTTTTCATAATTCTCAGGGGGTACTTATTATCTGTCCCCCAAGCTCCCCGTTAAAGTGATGCCTCAAATAACTATTTATCTTTTTATGAAATAAACATATAATTTAAGTTCATCTGGGGAAATGGTTGTCTTTTCCTCCTTTGGTTTCCACCCATAGAGTCCACTGTTCATTCAAATAGTGGGTTCATATGAGTACATTGCTGCCACTGTACCACCTTAGATGGTGTGCAGAAAGAAGTGAATACTTCAGTCAGCATTCGAGTTGCAGGCACTGTCCAGGATACAAAAGGATATGGAAATACATGACAAACAGACTTTGACTTAAGGGGGCTAAAGTCTGGAAAGAGAAACAGAAACATAAATCAATTATTAAAAATTCAGTGTAATGAGTATAAAAATAAGAGTATAAACAATAGTATTCAGTAGCATTATAAGGAAAGGAGTAATTAATTCAACCAACCGTATAACATATAATGGAGAACTGTGAAAACAAACAGGTGAGACATAAATATGAATACAGGCATAGTTATAGATGTAAATATGTATGTATATATATATATTTTTCAGATATGTTGTTTTGGGTTCATTTAAAATGGAAAATACTATCTTTTAAAGAGAAGACTCCAGAGACTTGTCAGATGTGTAAAGTTCTTAAAATTTGTATTATAAAATAAAATACAGAAAGCCACAAGAATAAATAAGTCAATGAATGATTAGAAGGTGAACATCCTGGCAACCATCACTTAGGATCAAAAAAATAGAACTTTGCCATTCATGTCAGAAGTCTTCTCCATGTGTCCATCCCTCAAATAGTCATTACTCTCCTGACTTTTATATTGATCATTTCTTTGCATTTCTCTATAGTTTTAGCACTCAAAAAGTGCATCCCTAGTTGCTATAATTTAGTATTAACCATAAAAACATGTGGTTTCAATGTCTGGTACCTGCCTGACATCCTCAGGTATTTTCTGTTGGAAGCCTTGCCGACTTTGCACGAAACGCATAAAAAGCTTTAAAATTGTCATAGAAGTTGACATCAAAATGTCAACTTCTAGCACTTCATCCCAAGGAACTAAGCATGCATATCTTTAAAGCATTTAGTGTAAAGATGTACTTTCTATTTATTAATACTAAAAATTTAGAAATGGCCTAAAAATTAAAAACAGGAAAAATATGAAGTTATGCATAATTATATAATTGAATGTTGTGTAAGCATAACAAAATGGTACAGGAAAAAATGTGTTACATACAACAGTGTTCTGATTTATATATGTGATATATTTATGTCATGTATTCTTTAATATGTGTAATATTTTCACTTATATGTAATTTATATTTATTTAACATTTTTTATGTATTACTTTTAAGTGTAGAAGCATATTACAAATGTAGTGTGATACTATTTTTGCTAAGAATTATATATATCTATAAGAAGATGAGAAGAAAACATAAGAAAATGTAGTTTACCTGAATGGAAGCACTAGTTTAACTTTTTCTCTTCTGTGCTCATCTTTTTTATTTCCTAAATTTTTAAAGGATTTATATTACCTCTGTAATTAGAAATAAGTAAATTTATAAAAAAGTAATGTATATGAAAAGAGGGGAAATTAACCTTGGTTTATGTCTTGATGATACTCCTCTAGCTTTTCTCTCTGGTTCTGTCATGAACCCCCCTACATACACACACACATTTTTTTAATAGAAAACAGCAAATATTTAAAGACAACTAAAAATAAAGACTGTTATCCAGATAAGTAAAGTGTAACTTAATTTTAAACTTACTGTATACTGTGTGTGGAGAACAACCATATGCAATCCCCTGTACTTAGCAAAGGCACATGTGTATGCCCCCAACTACATACAGCTCTTTCTGCATCTGCTTCTCCATTGACTGCTCTAGCAACATCCATAGAAACTCATGCTCAAGGGCTTTCACAATCATCCAAGGAATCTCAAGGGGCTGGAGTACACTCTGAAGGGCAATTTCTTCACAACAGTCATTCTTGGTAGGGAAGCTCAAAGGAGGGGATTCTGGAGATCAGTTTAAGTCAGAAGTACAATCTACAACAAGCATTATGCCAAGAAATCAGAGCTTAACACTAGTTAAGTGGGTCACTTGCAAGAGAGACCCACTGGAGTGTCACTGGCTTGCCAACTGGAAAGAAAGACTAGAGCAGCCTCCCTCTCGAATCAGGGGACAGTCAGTAGGAAGTATGTGGCAAGGGCAAAGTGAGGGTGAGTGCTCCAGGGCTGAAGTGGAGCTACTCTCATGTTTTGAGACAGTGTATTCCTGAAAACTAGAAGCAGGCACTGAACTTCTCCTAACCAGGCCAGACACAATCAATTCAGTGTGTCTTTAAAGACTATTCAAGACTATTCTAGGTGCACATTTGTGAATATCTACTTAGTTTTTCATCCTCCTTTAATTTATGACTCCATAAGTCTCATTGGCATTGAGCTTTGAATTGATTGGGGATGTGGGGGAAGACACAGCCTTAATTATATTAGAAATCTAAGAAGAACTTTGTTTTAAGTGGTCCCTTCTTCCACTTTTGTAGGCCAGATGCTTCTTTAGTAACCCTGATGAAACTGTGCATCATACACAGATCTTATAGTCTATGACAAAGTTTCTTTTGCTTTTTTTTTTTCTTTTTGGCTGGAGATAGGAACCTATGAGCAACCTCAACACATAAGAATGAGAAGCTACTTCTGTTTTGATGCTTTTTTCTCTAAATGATCTAAGCAAACATGACTATGGCAAGGAGCACTTCTCACCAAGGCCAACTTGGTAGCAGGCCACCTTGATGCTATCAATTTTGCATTCCCAGCTGTTGTCCCTGTATAATTTTAAGAGAAGGTCTGATGCGTGGCCCTTACAAACTCCCCACTGCTTGCTGAGGTAGATTAAAAGATGCAAACTCACTGAAATATGCCAAAGAATATAATGGTCTCTACAGAAGATCTGGCTGTGTCAACCAACAAAAGGTTCCAGCTGTGGCAGCCGTGTGGAACAAAGGGAACTCTTGGCTTAATGTGGAGTGCATGCTTCTGACGTTCCAGTTCAGGCAAGAAATAAATAAAGCTATTACAAAGCCCTTGAGCAGATGTGTCTGACATAGTCTAAAACGTGTTTGCAAAGAAACTTTGCTTTCAACGTGGCTCGTTCTTATAGCAACAGACATCTGTTCCTGAAACTGATGGGGGTGCAGTCCATAATCGTAGTAAAGACCCGATCTGGCTGGCTTCATTGAACTGCCTTTTCCCTGGCCACTGTTGTTCACATTAATATCTGCATAGTCTCAGTCATATGTGGGTCAATGATTTATTTAACACAGAATCTAAATGCTTCTGTGCCATGAATCAAACTGTATCCAATAGTCAAAGACTTGAAAATTTCCATTTGTTTTCCAGGAGTGATGGTGCACGTTCCCTATAGATAACTTGACTCTGTTATGCCCGGTCACAGTTTACATCTGTCTTTGACTTACATTGTTCCTAAAGTTGGCTATTGATCATTGTTTTCACATGAATCCTTCATTACTCTAATTGGAACCATTTATAAACACATTCCTCGGACAGATGACAAAAGAATCCATGATGGACAACTTCTTATTCAAAACAGCTGCCCAATATGTAAATCAAAATCTGTTAAAGATTGTATTGAGCTGAGAACAATTATACAAGGTTCTAGCCTGTTGTGAATTAAAATGACTGCATTAGAGCTTAAGGGATTTGTAAAGGGAGTCTTTCTTTTCAAGAATGCCAGTTCAAATTCAGCTCAGGTCATTGACAAGTAATATCATGGGAAAATAATGTAAAACAAATCTATGCTCTCAACTTTATTGTTAATAGAAAGATAATGCTTTCAAAAAGCACTATTTACAGCAGTGAATCCCTTGGTTATCTTATCTGAAAACCTGAGGACTGAGAGAACTTGACTAAATTAAGGAACCACTTGGAATTGATTTTAAATTTCAGGCTAAAATTTAGGAAATTTCCATAATTTTAAGTACATTATAAGATATTTCTCTTTAATTTGCTCTAGTGCTGTTTACACACATATTCACATTGTTTCTTTCCTCCCTTTTTATCTGAAAATGAGGTAAAATGAAAGTTAAAACTGAGTAACTCTTTGTAGGACTGTGGAAATAATAACTAATATTTGTTGACTTTTTGCTTGCAATATGTCAATGGTTGTGCTAAGTACTGCAACAGATATCATAATCGTTTAATCTTTACAATGATTCTAGGAGGTAAGAACTATGATTATCCTCATCTCAAAGAAAACTAAGGCCAGCAAGGTTAAACAACATTTACCCAATGTCACACAGCTCATATTCAAACCCAGATATCCAGTTCCAGAGTCCATACTGCTTTACTGTAAGACACATTGAATGCCAATACTCAGTCAAGTGAATTAATGTTGGTTAGCAGTTGACATTCTCACATAGATACATAGATGATTGACAGGTATATAGAAGGAAGATAGAAGACACTAATATTTATTGAAGTCCTCCATTATCTCCAGTTTTCCTTTCTCATTCAATATTTCCTTTTCTCATTCAATATCCCATTTTTTAAAGACAAATTTTATTAGTCCCATTTAAGATGGCTTTTATTAGCCCTGTTTGCTTTAACACAAAGACATTAGCACACAACTACCAAGAGCAAGAGCTGAATTTCCAACTCCTCTTACCTCATTCTAAACTACATTGCAAGACTGCAGCATGTTAGCTAAGCCTTTAGGACTAATCAGTGTCTTTGTATGACTCTCATTTCAAATGTCAGTTATACGTGTGGAATCAGTATCTTATGTAACACAAAAAGTCTCGGTGATTCTGAGACTCCAAACACTTAAATTTGACTTCAGAACATGTCCTTATAACTCTATATTTTTATGTACAGTACATGTGGTGGATGAGAGAGAGATAAAAAGGATTTTTCCCACAGTTGAATTCCAATAGTAAAGCTGAAGTAACTGTCAGAATTATGTTTGTCTTGTGGAGGTACAGGCTTCCAACCTCATCTCCAACCTTTTTCTCATAGCAGGTAGGCAATGGGGAAAGAAACCAGCTTGGAAGTTGATGAAATGGAGGAACACTGATTTTTTTTTTAAGCAAATACATTTGATTTGATTGATTTGATTGTATGAGACCACCATTTCAATAGTTACCCATGTAGCCTATTTATGCACATACAAAATCCTGTGTGATAAATACTTAATTCTAGCTGACAGAGTGCCTCAAGGATACAAGAAAAAAAAAAAACTATTCCAACTAAATAAAAAAAGAATAAAAACTGTTCTTCTTTCTTGTCTTTTCCATTGAACATCTCTCTTTTTTTTTTTTTTAGTTCTTTTGTCCCCTGATCCTAATTCAATAACATAACTGAGTTATGATCTCTTGGCACCAAGAGTTAATTCTCTTCAACCCTCTTTATAAATGCTTACATTTTTGTTTCTCTCTCTTGTAAAGACTGAGTTCTTAAGATTTAACTGTGCTCATTCATTCATTCTATATTTTGGCAGTGCCTACTGCATGCCAAACACTGGGTTTGCCAATAAGGGAGGTCAAAGCACCTCCCCAAAAGAGCTCAGTGGAGGAAGAGGATAGAGAGATGGCATAAGTAAAACAATGTGAAAAGTCCATTAAAAACTTGTCATTTTTGTTACAAATTTAGAGGAGAGAAAGTGTACCTATTTGGGAAGATCAGGAAAGTCTTCAGAAAAGAGGCCTTATTCAAGTTAAACATTAAAGAACTTACTGTACCAAGCATACAAGGGAGGTGAAGGTATTCCATGCAATCATGGTGGATGTGAAATGTCTTTTAAGGATGGATTACCTATTCTAAACAATAATTCAACTTAAAATATGTGCTTGGAGAGGAGATTTAGGTAACTTAAAATATGCATTCAGAGAGACTCTTTCTGAATAGTCTGTAGACTAGTAGTACTGTTAGAGTGTAAGTGTGTTAACTATAAAATACTTATAATCAACTCAATCTTTAGGTTAAGGAGAGAAAGGATAATATTAATGAATTAAGCCTACTTTGTTCATGACTGTGTTTATATCTCTTTTCTTTCACCCTCTAAAATGAGTATTAACTGAAATATTCAGTTTTCAATTGTTAATAATATTGGAAACACTGCTTCAATCACTGTCTCCATCGATAAGTTAAATATGTGATTAAGTAACTTCTTATTATCTACACTACCTTATTTTTGCCCCCGCTATCACATTATAAGCACTTTGTCAGAAGAAATCATGCCTAATACCTCCTCCAATTCTGCCCAAGGCTATAATTTGCCCATTTCAATTGAACATTTCCATTTAACTTGATAAATACAAATAAATAAAAATAGAGGAAAATTAAGTAAGTTGGTATTTATTGAGAACTTCCCAGGTACCAGTGTGGTAGGCACACTCAGCTATAACTAAATGGAAACAGCATTAAAACAGGCTTTCAAGATACACGTATTGGTGTCAAGTCTTGTCTAGAAGGTCTCTTCACTTCTTGAGGCCTCAGCTTTAAACTTTGTAAAATAGTAGTATGAATAGGATCTGATTTATGAGATTGTGGCAAAGATTAAGTGAACATACGTTACAGCACCTACAGAAAGAAGATGTGCCTAAAAGTAAACTGGTGTTCATGAATAGTTGTAGTTCATGAGTAGAAACAGTCTGGTATTTCTCAACAACGCTACATAACAAAACACACAAACTTGGTGGCTTGCAGCAATAAACACTAATTTTGCATTCTCATCTTTTCAGACCAGTAGAGTCTGCCAAATACAGACTGATTGTGACAAAGTTTGGCTCAGAGCTACAGGCTGAGTATAGGTCTGCTACAGCTATTTCTTACCTCCTTGTCCCAGTCAATGGCTACTGAGATATAGTCTTCTCATGGTGACAGACAGTAGAGCCGGAGAGCAAGCCTAAATACATAAGCATATTTCAAGCCTCTGTTTAAGTCACATGTGCTAATATCCCATTGGCCAAAGGCCAACACAAAAGTCGAGGCATAGGAATGATTAAAAAGAACAAATATTACTACTTGACTAAAAAATGATTCAATCTGCCATAATTTTGGCTTATTATTTTAATCAGTTTTTAAAATTTAAACATATAAATATAATCTAAGTTATCCATATTTAATAATCTGTAACTTGACTAACTCTATATTCAAAAACCTATATAATTAACTAATTTGAAGCTTGCCTAAAAAAAAGGAGGGCTGAAATAATCTATAACTGATTAACTATAAAATCAAATCACTCAAAGATGAACAATAGTGTTAAAAAGATAAAAAATAATCATGAAGAATATGTTCAATAAATAACTCACCATTCTGAACCTTTTTGTGTTGTGCTACATGAGAAACATTGTTACTGTGTGTTTTGGAAAATCAAAAGAAGCAGAAGATATGAGTCCAGTTTTCTGTGTGGTTATAGCAGTTTGAGGTCAATTGTTGTTCCACTTTTTACTTTAATATTCATGTATTTAAGTGAACCCTTTTACACATATTGACTTTACCCAGCAATTTATTCATTCTCTCAAACAATATTTACCAGGTGCTACGGTGTGCCACTCTCTGTAATAGTTATTGGAGGAAAACCATTGGCTGTAAAAGTTTTCCAAATTGGAAACTTTCATTACAAAATATAAAAAATAATTAATTTCTTATATTCCACTTTGCTTGGAAAAGATTGACTACCATTTTGAACTTACTGCATGTACTACGTATCTTTAACAAACTCCCAGGGGAACATAGACTGAGATCAAACGAGCAGTCCTAGGTAAACACCAATTACCTCAATTGTGTTGCTTTAAGAGCAGGGTATTATAGCTTGAGTATACTGTTAAATTTTTCAATTGGGGTTTTAATGAGCTATTTTACTGGTTTAGAATTATTTCAATTTCTTGCTTCCAGTGAAAAAAGTTAATCAGTAGGTATGTATTATTTTTGAGACCTTTCTACATACCTCGTTTGAGTCTAGAATCAATGTACTTAGAAAGTCTGCAAACTGAAGGAGCTCGGAGTGGATTTATGTTTCTGCTTTCCAGGTCCATGGGTTATGTTTGAAGAAAATAAGGGTGATTCCTCTCCAAGATAAGGCACATTCTGAAAATGTTGTGTGACAGACTCAGCCTATCTGGGCAAAATACATAGAGTTAAACTATTGTTCCACTGAATTAGAATTTAGTGATCTCAATAACCACATAATAAGATGTTGAGTAGAAGACTATGCTTTCTACTAGTTCTTTTTTTTTTCGTTTAAGTAGTTCAATTAAGCTTTAGTGAAGGCATGGAAATCTGCACCTTACCTCTAAGCCCTCTGTTGGTTTTTGTTTTATCATCCACCATCAACCTCAGAGCTAACTTTCAGAGAGAAGGGAAGAGAGTTGGTACAGAGCATCTTCTAGAACTGTGATTAATGGTGCACCTTCATTATCTATCATTTTACCACCTTGAACCCACAACCTGACTTTAAGTGCACCCTATAAGCACACACCCCATGCTACATTTCTGCAAGTTTCACCAAAAAGACTACATTTCTCCTCTAATTACCATCACAACAGCTCCCATTATGGTTTGACCCTAGCAATTTAGTTATATTTATGCTGCTACAATGCACCAAATAGATAATAATGAATACTGATGTAGCCTAAGGTTGAAGCACACTATAATTATGCAGACTTAATGAAGTTACCAGAAAAGGCAGTATGTAAAAAACATGCTCAGATTCACACACACACACACACACACACACACACACACACATACACACACTGAACTTTTCACTTTCCCAAAGCTCTGCATTATACTTGTAAATTCCTGGAATCCTGGAATGTGCTGTTCATATTTCTTCATTGTGTCTGGTCTGTGATTTCTGGACCTACACCATCACATCCCAAGCTTTCATCTTTCACTTCCTAGTATCTACCTTTATTTGTCAAAGGAAGAAAAACATTTGCATAACTTATAGAGTAAATTACATAAGATACCTGTTGGGCAATCTATTTTTGTGCTAAATATGCTAAATTAAAATTTAAAATCAAGGAGAATGGTCAAGATGTTGGCAATCAGATCCATCACATGAGGAGCAGCCCATGGCCAGAGCTCCTTAAAATATCAGCTAACAGAGTTACTGCACCTGCAAATTCAAGTCACAGGCAGTTAGCAGCTCAGGCTGAATAAAGTTGAACCAGAAATTGCTTTTGTGAACATTAATGCCTAACAAGTTATGTGTGGTAGGAAAAAGCAAAGTGGGGGCTTATTATTGTGTGTTGACAATAGAGGTGCTCCTCTGGAAAGATTTAGTTGAACTTTGGGTACCTGTAAGACAGGACTAAAGGAAAAACACTTCCCTAAGTGTTCACAGTGAGTCGAACGCATGTTTTAGCTCATTGAATAACAGAGATAAGATGCAGAAAAAAAATAAATGCAACTGCCTCATTATTTCATATAAATGTTTGATGATTGAGGCACTTTTGCTGATTTTCCCTTGCTCCTTAGTAACCATGTGAGAGAAATGGGGAAGCAAGAAGAAGTGTGGCTTCTATGGAATGGTTATGACACCAAGAGGAGAAAGAAAGAGATCCTGTGGATTTCCTATTCTTTCCCTGGTTCTTATCCCCCCAATCTCTTGTAAAAATGAAGAATAGTCATTCTTATATTGCATAGGGTAACTTCTACAGTTATCAATTTCTAAGAGGGATGTCATCATTAATGCAGAGCCAAGTCCCTGTAGTAAAAATTCCCCTAATGGTTTAGGGGTCATGTTAAATTATCTGTGGCTATTCAGGTTCAACTGGCTTAAATTCCTAATGTCCTTCTAAAGAGATTTATCTCATTCTCCTCATTGTTGAATAGGTCTCAACTATTTCATGCCCCAGTAGGCACACATTCCTATTTTTAAGTGCATATCTGGGTAGCAGATTAAGAGAGAAAGGATAGAGGCAAAGCTTAAACTTGCCAAAGGGATTTTTTTTTAATTTGACTATTTTTCCCCTATGTCTCTTCATCAATGCATAACTGGTAATAAATCCTGGCCAAACTGCATTTTTATGCCCCCTAATGTATTTCATATTCGCATCACTCACTCTCTGTTATCTCTACTACTTCTTTGATCCATCAATTGCCTTTTTCTACACCAGGTGAGCTGGCTTTTTAGTCACAGAAGGATCCAGCTGTTCCTCTGGGAGTCATTTGAAAATCCAGTATTAAGAGGTGGAGCTGCTGTCTTTTGCTTCACCTGCTATGCTCTTTTCTATCTTTGTAATTGGATTTCCTGATGAGAGTGAAGCTGCAGTGGGGACAGATGTTCTTAAAATTAAAAAGGAAAAAAAAAGTTTGAGGAGCAGAGAAAGCACATAAACATGGGGGTGATTTGTGTTGTTAAAAATGGAAGATTGTGAAAATAAATTAAGATGAATCTTTGACTCCAACAAGACTTCACTTTCTTGCAAGGGAAAGGAGAAAAGGAGTAGGTACAAGTGAGATGTGCACCATTGTACTCAGTGGGTATTCTCTACAGGTAGTTACGGGAGTATCAGGGATTCTTTGGGAAAGTATTCCTACAGAACTCCTCAAGGAGTTAGAACAAAGCAAAGTCTTCAATTTGAGATGGTTGAGAAATGCCAGTTCTTTATCTCAAATGCTCTGACTCTGACTCAATGGGCTGAGTTTGCCCTCAATCAGGTTCTGGTTGTTATTTCATAAATACAATATGATACAATACAATAAAAATAAAACAAAACAAAAGTCCCCTTGTGATCTTTCAATCACAAGGTACAGGTCTCAAGTATTAATCTTCACTTGTACAGATTGGTTCCATCCATGAGTTTTATCATGAAGTTGGCTTAAAACTGAGGATACATCTTGTCTTTCACTATACATGATAGATTCCAGATGTTCAGATTAAATAACGGTGCTCCCCTGTAGACATAATGGACCATAGCAGCAATGTAACTAGGCGAAATGAGCAAACCAGGCCCTGCAAATGATCTTAATTATTTCAACTATGAGGGAACAGAAAAGCACTGGGTAATACAACAAACAGCCCTTTGAAAGAGCAAACAAAAAGCCCTAGTAATTTACATTTAAGTCAAACCTGCTCCCTGCAAAGTATAATGTGTGTGGAATAATTCAGGAAGAAATCTAGCACCATACCATTTTCATAATTGGTATTCTATGTCAAGTCTCCAGCAGCAAGTAGCACGTAAATCATAATGTTAATATTGGTCTGCTTTTCAATTTTTAACATGATGTTCTACAGTCAAAGAACTATTGCTAAAAATATGAATGTGATTTACATCACTCAAGATGTCTTTTGTGCTTCCAGCATTTGAAAAGGCAGTTACAAATGTCAGAACTTAGGTGAGTCAGATTTATACAGCAAACACACAAATAAACAGATATATGTAAACAGTCTATATCTTTACTTGTACTTTCCACAATTAAGAGAAAGTACAGGTTATATTCTACTTGGCGTAATATTGCTTAAACACAATCTTTCAGGCCTTGGAAAATGGAGTAAAATGAAAGTTCATGTCAATGCTGGCCAAAAGGTGAGTTCTACCCCAGCAATCTTTTGTGGTTCTCTACTTAGCCATAAATTAATCTGTCTAAATCATTGACACTCATCCACAAAGCACAGGTGGCAGTCTCCTTTCATACACACCAAAAACAGCGAGATAAAAATAAATTGTGCTGCCATTAAAAACATGCCAAAATAATATTTTTCCCATCTGCTAAGTCCAGCCCCTGTGGTAAGTGAACTAACAGGTTTCTACACTCACACTCGATGAACTGACACCATAGCAATTAATTAGCATTAACATGACAGGAGTCGATTGGATTTCTTTCTTGTAGACAGACATTAATCAAAGCCAAAAACAGAATGCGTGCCCTGTATATCATTTAGCATTGTGGGTCTTCAGATGTGGCTGCTCTAAAGTCCATTTCTATTTAAATATTTACGACTAAATTTTTCTGCTGAATGGTCCTATCAAGGGGTCTCTGTATCCCAGGTTCCATGCTGCCAAAGCCATGATTCACAGGCTCATCTCTGTTTGGTCTGCCTCACTTCCCTGATACCCACACTACCAACAAGGACAATCCAAGGGCAAAGTCTATTTTTACATTGAATCAGTTAGTTAAAAATAAACTTTAGAGTTTCCTTCCCATTAAAAAAAATGTGCCAGACAAATATGTATGTTTTAAAATGTTGCTGTGAAGGGCATTAGAAAATCCATAAAAAGAGATGAGTATTGGCATTAAAAAGCCATTAATTATCTTTCATCTCATCATAGGTGCTTAGGAGAATGTTAAACTTTTATAGAAATAGTTGGCTTATGGTTTAAGAAATAGTTTGAATAAATGGATAATTGAGAAAATAGGATATCAAGCAAGGATATGTCCCTAAAAAGTCCAGGCCAGGAGAAGGATACTATTACATCTTTTCAAACTTCCAAGGGCAAAAGGAGTTTGATATTTAATTTGTTTAAAACATAGAGAAATAAGTTAACTTGTAAAGTTGTTGTTTTTTGAGTTTTTGCTTTTTGGGTTTTTTTAGGGAGCCAGCATACCAATGAGTCTTCATGACTTCTAAAGTGAAAAAAGATGAAAATTACAGCATTAGAGACAGTAGATAAAAATCAATGAATTTATTTATTTACTCTCTGCATTTATAGCTCTTCATTTTGAGTTTAGTCCCAGCAGGTAAATCTATATGAAGAGGTAAAAAAGCAAACCCAATGGAAAAAATGAATTAAGAGCAGAAATGTGGCATGTGATTATACATGCAAATAACCTGTGTCGTGATGAAAAGAGACGTGAGTTCCTGCTCCACTGGGTCCTGAGGTTGCTTGGGTAATGCACATAGTACTGCAGGACATCTCTGGGAGGTCAGGAACTGGCAGAAAGAGAAGGTGTTTGGGTTTTATTTCCCTTCCCTTGCCTTCCCTTCCCTTCCCTTCTTTTCCCCTGTCCCTCACCTCCCTCACTCCTTCCTTCTGCACTCTACATCTCTCCTTTTTTTTTTTTTTTTGCTTTCCTAAGCCTTTCTGGGATGCTAATAAATAAGATTGTTACTGTAACTAGAACAATCTCCACCTGCCCCATTATGCCAATTCTCCTTGTTGAATGGAGGTTGGGAGGGGTATTTGTGTTGAGTGGAGGCTCGATGCAGAGGAATCACTTCCAGCAGATCTTCAGTCGCTGTGATGTTTATAGTCATACACAGTCGTATTCTGGGACCCCCTCAAGATACCAAAATCCGTGAATATTCAAGTTCCTTTTACAAAATGGCCTAGTATTTGCATATAGCTTATGTGCATCCTGCTGTATACTTTATATCATCTCTAGGTTGCATATAATACTGAATACCATGTAAATGCTATATAAGTAGCTGTTATACTATATTGCTTTTCATTTGTATTGTTTTTTCTTGTTGTATTGTTAAATTTTTTGTTTTTTATCCCTGAATAATTTTGATTTATGGTTGGTTGCATCCACAAATGCACAACCCATGGATACAGAGGACTGACGGTATAGTTTAACTGACCCACATCTATCTCTATCTCCACTTAAATCCAGTCTATTTTAGTTAATTCTATGGGTACCTATGGCAGATTTTCCGAAGGCTATGATAATATTAATACTTCTAGTGCCACATATTCTTCTAGAGCCTTTCCATTACCCCACCAAGAGAGGTTGTCTATTTCTCCCCTTGAATCTGTGATTTGCTGCTAATCAATAGAATGTGGCAAAATTGACACTGAGTGACTTTCAGTGCTCAGTCATAAAAGGTCCTGCAGCTAGGATACTTGCTTTTGGAGATCACATAAGGACCCTGACTACCCTGGGACTGCCATGCTGACAAGGCCACATGTGGTAGGCACACTGGTTAACAGCCCTGGCTGAATCTTAGCCAACAATCATGACCCACTGCCAGCCAGGTGAGACAACACTCTTGAACATCCCACTTAGTTGAGTTTCCAGATGACTACAGCCCCAGGTAACATCTGTTGCAACCACGTGTGAGACCCTGAGCTAAAACTACTTTCCCAAATTCATGATCTACAACATATGAGCATGTTTTAAGTCCCTAAGTTTTGGGGTAATTTGTTACTCAACAATGGTAACTGGAAAAGTCCTCAAAATTTCAAGGGATGACGTCTAATTAAAGTTCATTAGAATGAAGCACACATGACTTGAGGGGCAGTACTGTGCAGGAAAAGCTAAATACAGTTGTATGTCACAGAGCAAGGTTTTGGGTCTTGTATACTTTTTTCAAAGCATCTTCTTTGACATCAAATGTACTTGGGAGTGATAGCTATATTCCCTATTTTTAATTCAGCTCCTCTGGTCTTTCCATGGAGGAAACATTGTTTCTTACCCCACAATCCTCATTATACAGTTTGATTAATATCTTCTGGTCTCCATTCAAGACACCATTCTGCCTGAACTGGCTATATTGGTCTCTGAGAAAAGAAAAAAAAAACTAAGGGAAGGAAGGAAATGGAAGTACAAAAACGTAGGTGAAGAACTTGGATAATACTAGAATGCCTCAGTTTTCATTTTAAGGAACTCCCAAAAAGAATATTGGCCATTTTATATTATCTAGCATATTTTTTATAACAAATGTACATCAGTTCAAAAGGTCAATAAGTATACTGTGGATTTTCTAAGTACACAATTTACTTTTCTAAAAATGTTTTATTTAGGGAATTATTCACACAGTAACCTAATTCCTCTATTCTCAGAAATAACTTTGAGTACCTTTACACAATTTTTAAATATCTAAGAGTTTCTTCCTATAAATAATACTTTTTGTCACTTTTCAACTAATTGTCTCAGTATATGGTCTTAAACTCAGGAAAATAATTGCATTAACCTTTGAGTCTGTTATTTTATTAGCTATAAGCTGTGAAGTAATCTATGATTCAGCTTGCTTATACTGCTCTGCCCTTGTAGGGGGATGATCTCGCTGATGACAATCTGGCAGATTTATGTCCAGGGAGAATGAGTCCCACCCTGTGTGGGTGTTGGCTTGAATGGCTCCCGTCCCTATGGGGCAGAGAGGTCCTGTCACCTCACCATGCTAGGAGGGCAAGTTTGAGCCAGCTAACATCCGTCAGGGACTCCACGGCCAAAGGCATGATTTGGAGGGAAGAACTGAGTTCACTGTCAACTATACTAAATTGAAGGGGAAAAATAATGTAAGTTAGGCCAGCAACTTGGTCCCAATCATAAGGGGAAAACTGCTAGCTGTAAAATAGCACTAGTAATTTGTCTTTTAATTGTGAAGCCACTTTAGCATACCTACACTAATATTGGTTACTATAGCAACTATTGTTCTGATTTGGAATAATAAGGGTAGTAAAAATTACATTTAGCCATCAAATACTTTGATGTAGTTTCCTAGGGAACATGACTAGAGCCAGAGAATCCAGAGTTTAACTCAGTCCCTCAGTTGTCTTATATTTTCAATTTTTTTCCAATATAAAATAAAAGATTTTTAAGGCCATTTCCAGATAT
>NW_012138191.1:2519310-2526204 GCF_000956105.1 Propithecus coquereli | reverse complement strand
GAACTAGGGGGCTCATTTTAATTTGTGCAGCAACCTCTGGATTTGCTGATTTTGGCTGGAAGGGTTGGAAGATTCTTGGAAACTTTGTGGTGGGTCACCTCGGCTGGTGCTTTCCAAACTTTAATGTGCATAAGAGAGCTTGAGGATTTCGTTAAAATAAAGTTTTGATTCCGTAGGCGTGGAATGGGTCCCGCATATTTTCCTTTCTCCCAGGTAGTGCTGGTGCTACTCTATTGATCTGGAGCTCACGCTCTGAGTAGCAAGGAGACCAGCAATTCTGGCTGGCCATTTTAATCATGTGGGTATGATTGCCAGATTTGGCATATAGAAGTAGAGGACAGGCAGTTACAAATGAATTTTAAGATAACCAACAAATAATTTTTTAAAATATAAGTATGTACCATGAAAATATTTGGGACATATTTGTATTAAAGGAAATAACTTGTGGTTTATCTGAAATTTGAAAACATTGACACCCTCCATTTTATCCGGCAGCCCTGCATGAGAAATATTTAAAAATGACAAAGTCTGAGTTCCTGCCCCACATATTCCATGATAATTTAATTGGTCCAGGTGCAGCCTGGGTATAAGGACTTTACAAAATATCCCAGGTGATTCTAATGTGTAACCACGATTGGGATCCTCTGATCAAAATTCAACACTTATTGAACAGAAGAGAAAACTGAAGCCCAAGGGGACGTATAGGATACCCAATGGTAAAATGAGGATTAAACTTAGAGTTTCAGACACGCTTTGCCCTAAACTCCCTCCATCTTGAGTGATAAACAGTAGGAAGCATATTGTCTCCTTAGAAGCTTAAAGGGTATCCTCCTTTGAGAATTCCATTTGTTCCTGGGTCCCTGAGGGTAGGTGACATCTCCCCAATGTGGGTCACTCCTATAAACCCTAGTTCTTATACTAGTTAAGTGTTGAGATGCACGAGAGAGCTGCCTATTAGAAATCTTAATTTATGAATACTTTAAAATTCATTTATTCTAATTGTTAATCCCACATCTGGGAGCTTTAAAAAACATTGGTGTCTGGATGCCACCCTCAGAGATTCTGATTTAATTGCCCTGGGGTGCAGGCCAGGCATTGGAATTTTTGGAAAACTCCCTGAGTGATTCTAATGTGCAGGCAGGGACGAACAGTACTGCTTTCTCAGACCCTTTAAATGCAGTGGACCTGGGGCCTATGACTCTTAAAGTTGTCTGTAAGCGGTGGGTCCAGCTGAGCCCATCACAGATGTGTGTAAATCAGCAACTTCAAAGGCTGGAAACGCTGAGCTTGACTGCAGGGTAAACCTGGAATGCCTCATATGTTATTCTTTCAAGACTTGTCAAAGCATTTGAATCAGTTCTAATTAAAAAACACATAGTTTCCTTAGATTCCAGCATCTTAAAATACCTATGTGAACCTTGTATGTATTTCCACTATGTGGTTCTAGGATATCCCGTTTCTCTGATGAAATGAAGAGTAAATAGTAATTTTTAAAAATAATAATAATAAAAAAGAGAAGTAGGGGGTTGACTGGATGGTGGGGGATGGGGGGAGAACAAAGCCAGCATTTGCTTAATCTGAGCTTTCTAACTAGCAGTTTCAAGGTGCTAGGAAAATCTCCCTCACCCTCAGTCCTCCCATGTGATCTTGTACTTTTCCCTACTCATGTGAAGAAAGTAGAGCAGGTCCCTGCTTTAGGAACAGCTGCACATCAGGCCTTTTGTGAGGAAGAGAGATTTCTTAGGCGAAGTATTTTGGCAGGAACTAGAACAATAAACAGTCAGACCTTCTACTTTCTTCCTGCTTTCTCCTTCAAGAATCGAAATGCACTCAGAGCAACCGATGAATGAATCACTACTATTTGAGATAGACAGATGGGGTCTTCTGAAGTCTCAAAATCACAGACTATCATTTTTCACACTCGTGAAGGTAACTCATGTTTTTTTTTTTTTTCCTATAGGGAAACAATCTTTCCATCTATCATGGAGTAGTAAGTAATTGGAGTACTTATTAATTAGCCTGATCACATTATATGAAACTACCCTATTATATTTCTATAAGCTTGATCAATTTATTTAGGTTTAGATAACTAGATTACATGATCAGAAGTACACCAATTTGTCCAGCCCAGATTTCTAAACTCCCAATCCAAATGTCCTTCATAACTAAGACAGACCAACATCAATGATGTTTTATTATTTAAATCAGGTAGACTTTGATTCACCTCCTTCCCAGTCAAATGAGAGAAGACGAGGCTACACAGATGGAAAGATTTATTGACTCAGTACAAGGCAAGTCCAATCTCCCCATCAAGTCCAACCACCTGCGAGTCCTTAGAATCACCCTGCAAAGATGGAAAGTCAGTGACTTCACAGTAGTTTATCCAAGAGTGTTGTAATTTTCACCAAATTGCAATATGGTGCTTTATAAATCTAGAGAGAAAAATGAAAAGATGATCTTCTTTATTAGAGGGGAGATTTCTTTTTGAATTGCAATTTGACAGAAAGCTTTATTGACATATTAATTTGTGTTTTGATCCTCTTATTTTTCCTTTTCTTGCTTCCAATCCTCAAACATTTCTTTGTCTCAGGGGAGCTTTATATGACAGGGTAAAAAGGGAAAGTTATTTTTAGACTACCCAGCTTCCAAGCTTGTGTTTTCCAGAAGCCTTAAAATTAGTGAAGGGGAGAAGGAGACACTCTCAGACAAGTGTTCTGGCTATGAGGTGACCAGCAAAGAAGCTAAGACCAATGAAAATTTTGCTCTGTGTTATATTAAAGAGACTAGAACCCAAGCATGGGTTGTTTCTCCAAGAATTTGTAAAACCTACATTTGGGGCAGAATGGCACATAGAGTTTGGAGACAACAGTTATCAAGGTATTTGCAGACTTGGACAATGAATATAGTTGAAAGATTTGGCAAATAAAAACACAGGACACCCAATTAAATTTGAATTTAAGATAAATGTTTAATTACTTTTTAGTATAAGTATGCTCCCTGCAACATTTGTGACATATTTATACTAAAAATGATTGTCTATATAAAATTCAAGGCCGGGCGCCATGGCTCACACCCGTAATCCTACATTTTGGGAGGCCAAGGTGGGAGGATCGCTTGAGGCCAGGAGTTCAAGATCATACTGAGCAAGAGCAAGACACTGTTTCTATAAAAAATAATAATAATAATAATGATAATATAATAGAAATTTATTGTCACTGTTCTAGAGGCTAGAAAGTTCAAGATCAAGTTTCCAGAAGGATTGGTGTCTAGGGAGCACAGCTCTCTGCTTCCAAGATAGTGCCATGTCACTGCATCCTTTGAAGGGGAAGAATGCCGTGTCCTTACATGGCAGGAGGGACAGAAGGCATAAGGACACTCCCTTCAACCCTGAACACTTTTATAACAATACTAATGCCATTCATGAGGGTGGAGCCCTCATGGCTTTATCATCTGCCAAGGGCCACACCTCTCAATGTGGCTGCAGTGGGGATTACACTTCAATGTGAATATTGGAGGGAACACCATCATTCAAACGATAGCATCAGCTTACCTCTGTTTTATCTGGCAACTCTAACACCATGGATTTCATTTGATCATAATGGACTGATAAAGGCATCCCTGGGTTCCATATTCCAGATGGCAGATAAGCCTTCTGGGCTTAGACAACACTAGGCAAGAAGAAGGGTCTCCTATAATGGCACATATATATTTTCCACTAGCTAGACCAAATGAAGGTTCAGAGAAAGATTTAATTGATTGTTAAAGAAAATAATGAAATTTGACATTTCTTGCACATCAAATCTTTGATTGTAGATGAATATTCACTATAACCTTAATACCTGTCCATTGCAGACATGTTCCCCAGGAGAACTTGGGTAAGACATCTGGTCACTTTCTTGGAGAGAGAGGAATAAGTGAAAGGAGAGAATCTTGAAGTTTTGCTATTTTCTTTTTTTTTTTTTTTTAACCTCAGCGAGAGAAGAGAGCATTTGTGATGGTGTAAAAAGAGGCTGGTGGCTCCTGGTGCCCTGTTTCTAAAGTAGGTAAATCCTGTCACCAGAACCCTATTGGTTTTGATAGAAAGTATACTTTATAATATTTCTCCTCAATGAAATAAATGGTAGATTTTGCCCTGTAAAGTGAATTATGCCATGTAGAACACAGAAACTGCATTAAAAATCAAGATGACCAAATTTTCATGTAAAGCCAAACATTGTTAAGGTCCTTCAGAAGTTGCTTGCCCTTCCCACGTATGCCTTCCCTTCCAGGGAAAAGAACCTGATACCAGATGACCATGAATGTGACCCACTGAATCAACCATGGTTTACACTCTACCTGGGAGGAAGTGAGGATACCATGATGGAGGGGCCTCTTATTTCTGCAATGGAGCTCAGCTGCTGTCTAATGGGCCCAGGAGGAAGTGCAGCCTGAGACCAGAAGTGAACGAGAATCCTTGTTCAGCACAACCTGAAGGTGACATCGAGGCAAGTAGATTATGATGTTCCCAGAATCAGCACAGGCCAGTCAGGTGGATGAACATCCCTTCTCTCAGTGAACACTATGCTAAGGGGTTGTGTTTTGTTTTGCTGTTGTTTAAAGTATGCAACAGGCTTCAGATCCTGAGTTTAAAAGCCTGATCCAGGCCTGAGTCATTGGCTGGCCTCTTGGACTCCTCTCTGCTGCAGGTGTGCTGCAGGTCTCCTTCTGGCTCATGCTGAACCCACCCTCCCCTCCTTTCCCCAACTTCCCTGTCTCCACCTGACAATTGTAAAATGTAAAGAGGAGATCCTTTCCCGGTGGTATAGCTTCAGGCATATGAATTCTTTCCGGGGCTCTTTGAGGTTGGAAGTAGTTTAAAGGTAAGGAGGTTTGAAGAGTGAATGAGTACCCAAGAATAAACATGTTTCAAAGAAACATAAATGAGGAACTTTGTTTATGTTGGGTTTTATATGACATTTGCTTACTTAATGTAGTAACTCCTTGAACCTATTGCTTAGTATGATATAATTTATTTACATAATTCTGGATCGGAAAATCATGAGCAAACCCAAAGAAAATGTCTAGAAAGAAGAAAACGTGTTTCTATTGGCCTGTTATAAAACTAAGGAAGTCCTTTAGAGATATAGACATATATTATATACCTACATAGATATAGAGATTTAGATATAAAGACATTTTTAAAAGGACAAAAATGAATTTAAATCATAAGCCAATTTCCAGGCTATTTTAAGTTATGCCAAATTATTTCCTAGAGAATGCAAAAGAATATAGTGGTTTGTAATTATTCTAATCCGAGTTTTTGCCTTTTTAAGCATTTCAGTTATTGCTACATTGGCCTGTTATAAAACTAAGGAAGTCCTTTAGAGCACTGAACTATTGAAAACTCTCATGGCAGAATCATGGCTTTAAAAATAAATCAAGAAGAGTTTACTTTTTGTGTCTCCTGAAAAGATGAAAAAATTTCCTTCTCACATTGTGGAGAGGTAAAGGAAAGGAAGAACAGGCTTTTTTTCTAGAAGAGTAAAAGTGATTCGTTCACTTTCTAAAATGTGTCTTTCATATCTCCCAAAAGAGATTACAAGCTCCTTTATTTTATTTATTTGTTTGTTCCCCACCTTTATCTACAGTGGATTTTTTTCCCCCTATATGTCAGACTTGAGAAAATTAGGTAGCAGAAGTGGGGATAAAGGAAATACAGAAAAGATGGGGAAAGAAATCTGGTGAGCTTTTCAATTACAAAAGTCCTGAACCACATGAACCTAAAACACCAAGGCTACACAGCACAGTGTGACTGAAGATTTTGGATGTCTAGAAAAAGCACTGTCAGTCATTTTGCTGAAGTAACTCCCATTGTTCAAGAGAAAGCCAGAGGATCAGTATAGATAGGCCACTATCCAGGTTCATCCTATTTTTTTTAAATATCCTTTTTTATACTATTTCATAACTGATAAACATATTACTAGATGACAGAAACCTAAGGATAATCGCCATTTGGAAAGCATTCTCTTTAGGATGCTGAAATTTTTTCTTATTGAAAAAGGGACAAGATACTGAGAAACTGGTGGGGGTCTGGGGGTGCCTTGGGGACTAGTCCTTAGGGATAAGTAGGGAGCATTCAAAACACAATCTAAGAAAGGAAGTGACTTTCAAGTCAATTCATTGGCCTTGTTAGAGAAGCTTCGCTCTGAAAGAGGTCATGCTTGTTTTTTCCATACACAGATTTGGCTTTCATAAAACCTTCACATTCTAAATCTAACTGATTTAAGCTACACCCAGATCCCAGGCCAATTATTTAGCCATTTGAGGGATATGTCTGTTCATTGGACATGGAAAAGAAGCTTTGATGAGAAACCTAGAAATTATCTGCTCCAGACATGAGGTCAATAAAGAGTCCTATAGTGCCTTTGTTCTCTGTTTGATTTCGAGGAGACAGCATTACCAAACCACTTCAGAAGCCTCTAAATTTACTAACACTTATCTACTGTGAGTCTCTTTCTAGATTTGGATCATCCATTGGTAGCCTGTTGCTTGAATAATTTTTCAAAGGCCCATTTTCCATGTCAGAATTCTCACCTGGCTTCTGTTTACAATAAATATAAAGAAATACTCAGTGACATTTCTGGTTCAGACACTAAAACAAGAATAACAAAAGCAATGAAAGCAGACCAATAATTAAAGCAGTTTTTAATGAGGGCTCTTTCTTATATCAGCTCAACCTTTCCAGAAGTTCAATAAGATGATAATCTTATTCACTAGGAATTCTCTACCCAATGTCTTTTGGGGATTGGGGTGGAGAAAGTAGTCAGAGAGAGAAAATAACTAGACTTCTCAGAATAGTCTGTGGGTTTCTTTCTGAATGCGTTAAGGAATGGATTCATGTTACCGCTACATTTA
>NW_012138191.1:2507141-2517768 GCF_000956105.1 Propithecus coquereli | reverse complement strand
GCCCTGAAGGTTAAGCATCATTAGCTTCATGACAAATTTATCTCTGATTGACTCTAAAACACCATAGCTGAAAGAGGCTTATTTGAAGTCAGTTTGATCATCATTTTCTCGTGGTTGTCTCTCTTACTGGTCCTCTTCTTCAATTTCCACGGTTGTGATATTTTTGAAAGTCAATGCTTTGGAGTATGTGACTGTTTTTTTTTTTTTTTTGGTAACCACCTATTGTCATATAGGAGAAAAACGACAATTCAGCCCAGGTTTCAGGTAGTTTTCTGTTGCCCTGTTACCAAAGTCTGGATATGGTATGGTTAGAGAGGGAAGTGTCTTCTATGTGACAGCAACCAGGCTACCCACATGGGAGTCTGTGTAAATGGTGGCTTGAATGTGCAACAAAGTGGCCATTCATGGCTGAAGTGGCTTTAGGCAACAGTCTTGCATAGGAAGCATTTGGTGTTTAGCACTCACTTATTTTCCTCTGTAGACTTTCTGTTCTGTATCCCTTCCTCCCTTCCTCTCTCTTGAACTCTCTTCTTCTCTTGGGCAATCAACAGTAAGTTTGGCCTGCCCAGACATGGCGACCACTGTTATTGATCCTAATGGTGACTTACATTGATGACATGTTTTAATGTTTACAAATCACTGTCCATTGTGTTCAGTTCTCATCAATCACAGCCTTTTCTTCTCGTGATAGTTGAGGAAAAGCTCATCCTGTTTCCCTTGTTAAGCACTTGTGGACTTTCTCACAGTTAGTCTATGAGAAGGAGTCTCATCCACGGAGGGAGAAGTGAGACACCGGGAGATGGGCAACAAGTGGTGAGAAGATAATTTGGCCAAGACTTGAGCATCTTTGAGGACCCCAGTAGACTGCTCCCTTTGGGGCCATGACTTTTTATGACATATGATTTTTAATAGACTTTATATTTTAGAGCAGTTTAAGGCTCACAACAAAATTGAGCAAGAGGTACAGAAATTTCCCATTTATTTCCTGTTCCCACACATGCAGAGTCTCCTGAACTATCAACATACCCCATGAGACTGTTACAATTGTTATGATGGATGAATCTACATTGACATATCATCACCCAAAATCCACAGGTTACATTAGGGCTTAATTTTGGTGTTGCACATTCCATAGGTTTTGACAGATGTATAATGACATGACTCCACTATTATAATATCATACAGAATAGTATCACTGCCCTAAAATTCCTCTGTGCTATATCTACTCATTCCTTCTTTCCACTCGCCCTTAGTGACTGATGACCATTTCACTTTCTCCAGTTTTGCCTTTTCCAGGCTATAGTATATAGCCTTTTCAAATTGACTTCTTTCACTTCATAATACACATTTAAGACTCTTCCACCCATTTTTTTATGATTGGCTAGCTCATTCCATCTTAGTGCTGAATAATATTCCGTTTCATGGATATATCATAGTTTATCTATTTACTTACTGAAGGACATCTCAGTTTGCTTCCAGATTTGGGCAATTATCAATAAAGATGCTATGAACATGCATGTGCAGGTTTTGTATGGACGTAAATTTTCAGTTCATTTGGGTATATGCCAAGGATCC
Source organism: Propithecus coquereli (assembly GCF_000956105.1). Classification (NCBI taxonomy): domain Eukaryota; kingdom Metazoa; phylum Chordata; class Mammalia; order Primates; family Indriidae; genus Propithecus; species Propithecus coquereli. The sequence goes on along the minus strand of NW_012138191.1, from coordinate 2,516,193 downwards.
TGACTGCTGGATCATGTGGTAAGAGTAAGTTGAGTATTGTAAGGAGATGCCAAGTCATCTTCCAAAGTGGCTGCACCATTTTTTATTCCCTGTAATAAATGAGAGTTCCTGTTGCTCCATATCCTTACCAGCATTTGATGCTGTCAGAGTTCTGGGTTTTGGCTATTCTAATAGGTGTCTAGTGGTATCTGACTGTTGCTTTACCATATGACTTTGAAAACAAACCTGCAAGGTGAAGAGCAGTTACATTTTAGGGGATACATGGTTTGTCTTGCGGCCTGTCTAAATCTCTGTGCTAATGAAAGGAGTTTCCTTTCTTCCTCTACCACTAGCTATACCCTAAAGGCCAAATCACTGGTATCTTCACATTTAAGTTTTCGTATCTGGACTCAGTAGGAATTCGACTAGTCCCTGAGTATACGCTGGAATCACCTGGGATGTTTTTAAAACTTATTAGTTCCCAGGTAACACAACAGATTAATGAAATTGAAACCTCTGGGTCGAGGCTTTGACATGGTATTTTTATGTTAAAGCTTCCTGTGAGATTCTGATATGTAGTGTTAGTTGAGTCTTGCTGGCTGGAGGACTTAAAAAGTCTTTTCTTAGTCCTTAAATTCTTTGGCCACACAATTCTGTAGCACAATCTCCATTGGTGACATTTATTACAACCACTTGCTAAATGGATCGCCATTCCCAGGAACCTTAGCACAGGTCTTCCAATTCCAAATGTCCTTTTTCTTTACGCTGCATCATATTCTCTCCTGCCTTACTATTGCAGAGGTAGTGGGGAGGAGATCTACAGTGGTACATCCCTTAAGATCTCAGTTTATAGAGCGATATAAATGATTTATTTAGAAGAGTTGCAGTTCTGTTTGATGGAAAAAGTCTAATTCCTTTAATGTTCCCTTACCTCTTATACATACAAAATAGGGTTGAACCAGAGTAAATTAATTAGTATGGCAAATGCTCACTTGCTACCCTTTAATATAGTTCTGTGGTACTGCTACAGATGTGTGTGTTAAGCTAAGCTGAGTCCTCAACACTAATGCTAATGATGTGTTCTTTACAGATAGCTTTCCTTCCTATGCCTTTGGAAGCTATTCCAAAACTTTACTTTCCTCCCCCTGGCCTTTATCATATCCTGTACCACATTCTAAGCAGACAAACTTGCAGATTTTTCATGGGAAACTTACGTGGTCTATCACCAATTTTCTGACTCCCCCCCCCCATTTCACTTATCTCTTCCCTCTGTTGCACATTAGTTATTATTCCTCCTGTGGTCTTGATCATACACCCAACCTCTCTCTTCGAGACTTTTGATTTCATTCATTGCAGACTCAGAAGAAATCTACATATCGATCTATAGTCTCCTCCTGAGTATTTCTACTTGATTGTCCCATTACCACATCAAAAAATAGTTATAAATTGCTGCTCCCACTCTGCTTTGATCGTTGTCCAAACTGGAGTAGTCATAAGAAGTAAAGGTTCTGCACTCAGCAAATCGTATTGACTGTTAACATTGTAAACTAAGTTTGTAAAGATGCACATGGCACAGCCCTTGTTTGTTAGGAGGTCACAGAACACTTTGTCAGTTGAGCAGATAGAATATATGATATCTATTTCTCCTAAACTCACTCCCATAAGTAGTCACTAAAAAAAACAAACAAGCAATGCACTGTAAAGCACTTGGCACATCGTAGGCATTCCATCCTGGTACTTATGGAAGATGTGTACTTTGAGCTAAGCTTTAAATTGCTAAACAAATTCTAGATAGTTGCAGCATTCGGCATTCCTGATAAGTGAATAGTGAATAAATATGAGACAAGCAGAGTTGTAGAAGGATGGGTTTGGGGTATAGTGAGCAAGTGTCTAAATTTGTGGGGAGTTCCTCCAGGTCTTAAGAGTGACACACTCACTGATCTATAAACTAATTCGCAATGAGGTGTCAATGGCTTAATGATACCCCTCCTAGGACATTAAAGGATTTTTTGAGATTAGTGCTTTCATTCAAAGGACTAAGTCTCCAATGATGGGGGTTTCAAATAAGAGGGTAGGATGATTTTATGGATATTTGGGGTAGGACAAACTTTTAGCATCATCATTCAAACCATACTACAAAAGCAACTGGGAGGAGTCCCTCTGCCAGATGAGCTGATAAAATGTTGTTGGTTTTGGAGTTGCTTTGTTATTGTAATTGCTATTTTTAGCTATTTGGAAATTGCAGTGGTTCTATGGGGATGTGGATGATTTGAAAATAACATGGTAATTGTATGTGAGTACGTGTGTTTGTGTGTGTATGTTACTGTGTTTTTGCCCTGGGGCATCCTAGGTGAAGGGCTCCCTTGAAACATTTGAGACAAATAAATAAAATGAGAGCTGACCTAAATTTTTTGCCTCAAACTGGAATGGAGTTCAAGCTTTTGAGGAGGATCAAAAGCTTGATTAACTGTTGTTTATTTGTTTTTAGAGGCTTTGCTTCCCTCCAACTCGAAAAAGTAAAAGTGATCAAACACTACACTCTGAGAGAGACTCTTGTCTCAATATTTCCAACCGGGTTGAAACCAGAAAGTACTTGTGAAGCAACTGGGAAGCAAAGTGACTTGCAGCCCAAGGTCCAAGATCCAAGGGGTGAGGAGAAGTTCAGCTAAATTTCACGTTGGCGTCCAAGGAAAACATAGCAGTAGTGTTGTTTTCGGTGGGACGGAGATCCTAGAGGGCAGAAAACATCATTATGTGAAACAGGAAAAGAACGCGCATTTGTGTTTTCCACCAAAGTCTGGGAGAAAACACATTTACTCATTGGCTGAAAAGTAAAAAGAGACCCGTGGGATGTGTTGAAACCTGTGGGTCAAATTGAGGCAGCTGGTGTAAGGCGAAAGCTGTGAGGGACAAGTCAGGGGACTTGGAATGAGGGCTCTCCTCTCACAGCTGTGTGACCTTGGGCATGCTGTGTAGCTCCTACAGAATTTGGTGTTTGAATTTGTAAAATGCTCACTTATTCAGAATACCAATGGCGCATCTTGCAAAGCACACTTAAATAAATGCTTTGCATCTTTCTAAGTTTGCTAAGAACCAACTGTACTCTTGCAAATAGTAAATTTCAGGAGGGGACTTAAGACTAAAATCATCTTTAAAAACAGAATAAGGGCTATGAGAGTTTGGAGGGAAAGAAGGGGTAATTTGGTTTAACTTCCATGCTTTGGAAAGCTTTATGAAAATAGAATTGAAAAATGGATAGGCTTTTGATACAGAGAAATTCATTGGATGGAGAGCATTATAAGAAGAGATAATATAAAAAGATGCTGCGACAAGAAAAAAGCAGGACTTAACATAGCAAATAGCAAGTAAGCAAGATTGGATGTTTGAACTGGAGAAGGGTTGGAGATAATTTTGAAAAGGATGGATATTATAGATTGCTATACTGCTGATTTGGGTTTTATTTTATATGCAACAGAGCATACCTGGAGTTTTGCGCAGGGGTGTGAATAATTGTAATATTTTATGAAGATTAAATTTGAAATAGGTGAAAAGTGATATTTTTCCTGGGCTTTGTTGACAAGTTTCCTTGTGCGAGCATGGTTCTTAGCAACTGGACTTTGTCCCTATAGCAGGGACCCATCTCTCCTGAGCTGAATGTGAACACCTACGTGAGTTGTTCAAATCTGATCTGACCTCTGCTACTCAATGCCTATTCTGATCACCCTGATTTTCACCATGACCCCAATTCATTATGTCCATGACCTGCAGTTCTCATGCTGATGAAACTCAGAAATGCTTATCAAAACACTTTCAAAGAAAACAAAAAGAAGAAGGGGGGAAGCTTCAGGCTTTTATTTGCTTCTCTATATTTCTGATTTAACTCTTCAAATAAAACCTGTACCTTAAGGATCTGGATGTATCATTTTAATACTTTCCATAAGCAATGTGCATTTTAATAATGTATTTCCAAAGAACATTCCAGGAAAATTTCAGTGCCAAGAAAACATAGGAAATTCCTTCCCTGTATGTATCACATTTTTCTTGTTTTATACTTTTCCGTAAGACTTCATCATGGATCACATAGACTTTTTTTAACATTCAGAGACATATGAATAGATAAGATATCAAAATTTTACAAGGTAGATGACGGCCGTGAGGCCTGGCTTTAAAACTTGGTTATGTGACTTTTGATAAATCATTTCAGATGTCAGTGTTATGCCTTAGTGGTATGAGAATTCAGTGAGGTATACCACCATTCTCCAAAAGCTATGCAAAAACTAAGAGATAGAAAATATTGTGATATTGGACAAGGGTAGAATAAAGAAAAATTATTCAACATAATCTCAAATGTTAGAAGGAGCACTTACCAGAGTGACTTTACATTTATTTCTGTGATTATTTGATTAATTCCTACAACCATTATCAGATTGTTAATTATATGTATAATGAATAGTCCATGTCAGATTTTGCTCATCTTAACCCCAGCAACTAGGACTGCACTTAGCATATGGTAGGTGCTCAGTAAAAACTGTTGAACAAATGCTTCCATGCTTAAATTTAGTCAATTTAAGTGTAATAAAAGAAATAATTTTAATTAGGAAAATATTTTTCTTCTAAAATTGAATACAGATGATGATATAGATTGGAATAAGAGTGATCCAGATAAAATCTGTAGAAGAAATATTCATGGCAGCAAAATTAGCAAAGATAGGGATGATTGCAAAATCTTTAGTGGCCCCTGCCTGTTTATCCTGGTTCCACAGTGGGAATAAACCACTACTGATTTTTTTTTGTTGTTGTTGGTTTGTTTGTTTTTTATTTCTGCATATTATGGAGGTATAAATGTTTAGGTTACATATGTTGCCCTTGCCCCTCACCCCAAGTCAGAGCTTCAAGTGTGTCCATCCCCCAGACGGTGCGCATCGCACTCATTATGTGTGTATAAACCCATCCCCTCCTCCCCCTCCCATCTTCCCAACACCTGATAAATGTTATTCCTATATTGTACACTTAGGTGTTGATCAGTGAAACCAATTTTATGGTGAGTACACGTGGTGCTTATTTTTCCATTCTTGGGATATTTCACTTAAGTGAAGGGTCCCAATACTGATTTTGATCTGCTACTGTATAGTCTTCCTAGTGTTCTAGTTTTATATTCCCTTTGCTTTGTTCCTTGCATGTTTCTATGTAAAAAATATGTTCTTTGAAGAGTCAATAATACTTGTACTTCATCCCCTCTTTCATTTCTCTTTGCAGCTTTGTCTTCATCTACAGAATATGATTAAATTTGCTCCCAAAGAGTTCACCAGCAGCTCTATAGAACATTCCTCTCAACTGTACTAATCACCAATCCTTTGAATCTCACTTCTCTGGGTTTCCATAATAAACACTTCCTCATTTTTAAAACATTCTTTGTTAACATACTTTTTTTTAATCCCTATCTCCAACAATCTCAAATATGGGGACTCCCTGGATGTCTTCAATCTCTTGTGGTTTTTGTACATAGTCTTTAATGGTTGTTTCCTTCCTTCACTTCTGTGAAGCCATTTTCAGTAGCCCCTTGGGCATCTTGACATGGGTTTATTCATAAAATACCAAACTCAGTTTATCAAAAGCTAACTCTTATCAATTTTTTACGTTTTTCCACTCCTCCCCCCATATCACCTGTTTTGGTGTATAAAATCATCATTTACCACACAAAATGGACTCTTCAAATTTCCCTCCCCCACTCACCTCTCTCTCTGTCATCCTACATTCTATGAGTCTTGTCAATGTTATTTCCAAGTGCCCATTAAGCCACTTCCCCTGATCTGGCCCAACCATCACAGTGGTGGTTCAGTTGAGCTTCATTAGAGTTATAGTGTCCTATCACCCAGCCTCTACTTCATGTGCTACACTGCTACAAAAATCATCCTTCTAAAATTTACATCTGCATATGTTGTCCTCTCTGTACTCAGTATCTAAAGGGTAAAATCTTTGGCTTAACATTAATTATCTTTTAAATAAGGCTCAAAACTGTCTTGCTAATCTTCTTTATTTTTAACTTGTAAAATCTTAATGATCTATAATTCATATATCATGAAATTCACCTATTTAGAGTGTACAATTCAATGGTTTTTAGCATATTCACAGAACTGTGCAACCATCACTATGATCAATTTTAGAACATTTTCATCACCTTCAAAAGAAACCCCATATCCCTTAGGAGTTGCCCTTGCTCAATGTACCCCATACCGTCCCCAGGCATAGGCAACCATTAATTTATTTTCTGTCTCTGTGGATTTTCCTATTATAAGGATTTCATATAAACAGAATCATTCAATATGTGTTTTTTTCTTTCACTTAGCATGATGTTTTGAAGGTTCATTCATGCTATAGCATATATAAATACTTCATTCCTTTTTATTACAAAGTAATATTTCGTTGTATGCCTATACCACATGTTATTTATCTGTTCATCAATTGGTAGCATCCCCTGGCAATATTTTTTTCCTCCTGCTATACCTTGTACTTCTCATATTTTCACCATCTTAAATTCCATTTCTTAATTTCCTAGAGTTCTTTGTACTGCCGTGTTATAGAGTTGGTGGTTTAAATTTCCCTATTTTCAAGTAGATCTTAAAACTGTTCTATACTCTTCCTTAGATCTGTTATATTCCTAAAACTGGGTCTTTTTACACGGATACTCAATTCCATTTAATGAAAATATATTAGGTCTGTTGTTTTCAGTATTTGGATACTTAGGAATGGAGGGGATATAGTAACTAGAAATGCAAAAATGAACACGATCTTAAAATTTATGACATCCATGATGTCACAATATTTAAACCTACAATCATGCATCATATGGTCATTGTCCTCGTGCAATTGATTTGATGCCCTTTATTTACACATTAAACAGCATTATTACTGGCATAAATACTATAAGCTTTCTAATATAGAGGGGATAAATTGGGGTTAACATCTTTGGCTATTCTATAATACAAAGTTTAAGACACTGAGCTGAGCACTATGGGAGGTTGGGAGGTATTAATACAAAGAATTATGGGAACAAATGCATGCACACAAGCCATGATGACCTAACCTGTGATGACAGGAAATGGCAACTGTTTAATTCTTGGACACAGCAGCAAAAACAACAGATTATTTTGGATTGAGCCACTATTAAAGGGCTCTGGATTAAATTTGGTCCATAAAGAAAAACAGGATTTAGATAGTTAGGTGAAGACAAGAGCGGTGTTTAAGTAGGACCACCTCAAAACCAAATTTGTTGACAAGGGAAATCCTAAGTCAGATCCCAGTTTTAGTACAACCTTGAGCATAGTTTGTTAATCTAGTTAATTCCTTGAAGTTATTCAGCTATACCAATGTTCTCTCTTGCTTTGCAAATCCGCACAAAATGCTCCCTTGCCTGGTCACTCTCCCCCTGCCCAATCTCTCTGGCTGCCTCTTTTCTGCCAATTAAAATTCAACTCAAATCAATTTCTTTTCAAAAGTATTCTCTACTCACCTCTTGCTGAATTAGATGTACTCTTCATTATGTGTCTATATCCCCCTAATTGGAACATAGTGCATGTTGGATAAATGGATGATGGAATCGATAAAAAATAAGTACATGAGAGTATGATATATTAAATTATCTCACTGAACACATCCTAATAATATACCTTTACATTTATTTTCTAAAACTGCTTTCTAGTGAACTTTTTGGAAAAACAAACTAACAAAGAAACAAACCTTAGAACAAGTGAAGCAGGACAGAAAAATGTAAGTGGAAGATGGTATTTATTTCAGGAATTTTCACTACGAATCCATTAACGCAGTAATTCTTAAAGTATGATCCCTGAACAAGCAGCATCATCTTCACCTGAGAGCTTGTTAGAAATGCAAATTGTCAGATTCCATCCCCAAACCTACAGAATCAGAAGCGGGGAAGAGGATGGTGGCACTCTGTTTTAACAAGCCGTACAAGTGATTTTGATTCCCCCTGACACTTGAGACCACTACATTGTGGAGTATTGAGGGGTCTCTTGTGATGTCACAGGGGACTTGCAGGTGATTCAGTATTCTCATTTAACTCCCTTCTTCTGATTGTGTGGGCATGGCAAGCCCAAATAATACAAAACTTAATATTGAACATTTCAGAATCTAGAGGAACAAAGCCTCCAGGAAACTTTAAGCTGTTAAATCTGTTTTTATTCTTTAATAAGCCCTCTATTCTAGAATAGTTTTACATTGACAGAAAAATCGCAAAGATAGGTGATGACAGAGAGTTCATCATGTATCCTATACCCAATTTACTGTATTATTAATTTCTTAGTATGGTACATTTTACAACCAATGAACCAAAATTGATACCTTGTTGTTAACTAATGTCCACACTTTATTCACATCTTTCATTTTGACCTAATATCCTCTTTCTGTTCCAGAATCCCATCCAGGTATTTCATTACATTTAGTTGTACTTTCCCCTTATTTTCCTCTAGATTGTGACGGTGTCTCAGAATTTCCTCGTTCTTTTTTTTTTTTTTCAGCATATTATGGGGGTACAGATGTTTAGATTACATATGTTGCCCTTGCCCCTACCTCCCCCACTAAGTCCGAGTTTCAAATATGTCCATCCTTCGGGTGGTGTGCATTGCACTCTTTGTGTATGCATATACCCGTCCTCTCCTCCCTCCTCCCTCCTCCCCCCTCCCCTGCTCCCCCCTGCCCAACATCCAATAGATGTTATTCTTATATGCGCACTTATGTGTTGATCAGTTAATACCAATTTGATGGTGAGTATATGTGGTGCTTGTCTTTCCATTCTTGGGATACCTCACTTAATAGAATGTATTCCAGCTCTATCCAGGAGTATATAAGAGGTGCTATATCACCATTGTTTCTTAAAGCTGAAGAGTACTCCATTGTATACATATACCACATTTTATTAATCCACTCATGTATTGATGGACACTTGGGTTGTTTCCACATTTTTGCAATTGTGAATTGTGCTGCTATAAACATTCGGGTACAGGTGTCTTTCTTATAGAGTATCATTTGTTCTTTTGGGTAGATGCCCAGTAATGGG
>NW_012138191.1:2492941-2505131 GCF_000956105.1 Propithecus coquereli | reverse complement strand
TTTTGTAATATTCATAAATTATATCTTGAATCTCCACGGCATCAGTTGTAACTTCTCCTTTTTTGTTCCTGATGAAGCTTATTAGGGATTCCTCGTTCTTGATAAAGTTGAGAGTTCTGAGGAGTACTGATCAAGTATTTCGTAGAATGTTCTTCAAGTGGGATTTGACTGATGTTTTTCTCATGACCAGACTGGAGTTATGGGTTTGGGGAAGGAATACCACAAGGTAAAGAGTCATTTTAACCCATCCAACATGACTTATCGCTGCTGGTGTTGTCCTTGAGCACTGGACTGAGGTAGTACTTTTCAGGATTCTCCACTCTAAATTTATTCTTTTTCCATACAGAACTCTCTGGAAGAAAGTGATTACGTACAGACCATATGTGAAGTGCGGGGCATTTTGCTCCACCTCCTAGAGGGCAGTTTGTCTACAGTTAGTTGGAATTCCTTTGCACAAAGATTTGTTTGTTCTCCCATTTATTTATTTATTTAGATCAGTATGGACTCACAGATATTCATTTTATACCTTCAGCTATAATTCAATATCACGTTATATTTTTGTTCAAATTGTTCCAGCTTTGGCACTTTCAGATGGTGCCTGTGCCCCTTTGGCAATCCATTATATTTTCCTTTTTTCTTGTTGTTATTTTGTTTATCTTTTGTTTTGTTTTATTGTTTTGGCCTGAAGGAGCTCAGGAAATTTCACCCCAAATATGATTCCTGGGTATAAAAAGTATTTTGAATGAAAGGCTTTAGAGAGATGATCAGGCTCTTGAAAAAGGCTTTCCCTCTACCTGCGTAAACCAGACTGACCTGATCAAAAGATCAAAGGGGGCAAGGGACTTTCTTTCCTTTCCCTGTTATCTCAATATATTGCAGGAAAGAAAACAAACAAAAAAAAAAAATGCAAGCAGACCTGGCCCAAATTATTGTGAACACAATACCTGTCTCTCAGGTTAATTTACAAGTCGATCTGTCTCCCTCATCCATTTGTCCCCCCTAGCAGCATTTGTCACCCCTAAACAAAATTACCTGTACTCCACATTCCCCCTCCCCTCCAAAAAGACAGGTGTAAAAATATCTGAACTTCATTGGGATGTGGGATAATCACTCTTGTGATTCTCCCCATGTGCATGGTATTGGTGAATAAACCTTTCTCTTATTAATCTGCCTTAATTGTGAGTTGATCTTTCAGGAAACTTTTGGGGGAAAGGGCAAGTTTCCCCTCACACCTACAGCACTTCTTTACTTTTGGCACTACAAGATGGTCATCTGGGACATTCTCTACCCCTGCTACACCATTGTCCATTTCTCTGAGGAGTCCCCTCATTCCTTTTCTTAGAAAATTGCATTAGATCCTAATATCAGGGTCCTGGGTGTGTTGGATACTTCTGGGGTGTCATTGTACATTCTTTCCCCTGACAAAGCAAGGAATTATATGTGTGTGTATTAACCCATGTATGTACATATATCTTTATATATTTATGTGTATATCCATGGTTATCTATATTAAGCTAAGCATGAGTTCATAGTTAGGTCTCCAACTCTAATCCAATACCACGTGGATCATTGTAGCATTCTCCTCTCCTTGATTGTACATAACCTTCCCTGCTAACAGTTAGAAACCTAGGTCCTACCATCTCCCACAAATTTAATTAATTGTTTGATTCCAGTATGCATGTATAGTGGTTTCAAAATCTTTAGCTCATACCCTCTGGGAAATGACTTTACCAATTATAGTTTGACATTCTCATGTAGCTCTTTTCCACTGATTGTGTTAGAGTGGAAATACAAAATAAAACTTAATCTTGAGCATTTTATAATCTACAGCGGTCCCCAACCTCTTTGACACTAGGGACTGTATTCATGGAAGACAATTTTTCCGTGGACTGGGGGATGGTTTGGGGATGATTCAAGTGCATTACATTTATTGTGCACTTTATTTTTATTATTATTACATTGTAATACATAATGAAATAATTATACAACTTACCATAGGTTGAAGACCCCTGATCTAGAAGAACAAGTCTTCCAAGAGACTCATCTGTAAAATCCTGGTTTGTTTATTAAAAGAAAAAAAAGTCCCAATTCATAGGACAAAGGACACAAACATTATCAGAGGTAGGCAAGATCCTAAAAAAAAAAAAAAGAAGTATTTCCTAATTTAGCATAATGCCAGCAACTGGCAGTACATGTGCAAGGCCCATTTTGTTAAATCATTTATGAATTTAGAATGGCCTATCATGCTTAAATGTTAATAAATAAATAATAATTAAATGCTAGTACATGAAAATAGGTAACTATAAACTAGTTCACTGTGGTTCCTCCTAATCCCAAAGAAGGCTCCAAGCAGAATATTAGGTCTTCACAAAACTAGAAGTGTATAAGAAGCCCAGGAGGTCTGAATTTTGGCACAGCTCTTCTTACTAGGAGAGGTTTATGGGTATGATGGTAGGTAAGCAGCTAGCAGACCAGAGAGAATGGAGAAGTTGCCCTACCACTGAGAGCAGCTTACCTAAATTTCCTAGAGGTTCGGGAGCTATTTTTATGGATCTTCCAAGGAAAATGGTGCTCATTCAAAATGACTGGATTTCTCCTGTAGCAAATGGCATTCCATTCATAATTTCTTGTTAAAAATAAGAAACATCTCTGCCAGGAAGAAACAAAACTGTCCTGCATCAGAATTAATTATTCCTGTTTCTCTCTCATGACTCCCTATTGTATTTCTTCACTACATTCAATTATGTGTGATCTGTATTATAGTTTCTCATTTATAGCGTCGCTTACCTTCCCCTGTCCAATCTGCACTAGGTATGCTTTTTGATGATAGGGACTTATTCTTATTATTCAAATGCCTAACATACAGCAGGTGATAAAAACATATTGAATGGAAACCTCAAAAACACATAGGAAAGGATAACTTCGACATCATTGTTTTTCATTCATAGATTTCTTTCATGAAAGTGAATGATTTCCTTGACTTTATTGGATGAATAGCTTTTCAGCATGAACTTTCATGCTCATAAAAACAAGTTCTCAAGAGGTGGTCCCAGGGATGTTACTGTCCTTTGAGTCCCTAAAAACTAAGTTACCCGTGCTTCTTGCAAGATTATTTTAGGATTTTTCAATAAATCATTTGAACTGGTTATAGTGTTTAGAATTTCTCATTTGTCAAACAATGGCCCAGCTGCAATATAATCAACTTGAGGAGATTAAAAATAAAACTACAATGGGTTCCAGAATCATACCCCCAGAGTTTTGGATGCAACAGGTTTGAGGTAAGGCTTGGAGATCTGTCATTATAACATACTCTCCCAAGTGTTTCTGATGGGAAGTTGGATCACAGCCTGCCTCATATTGAGGAATAGGTGGAGAAAAATTCTCCAAGCTCTATTCTTCCATTAGCAAGAAGTGTCAGTATTGAATCAAAAGTTATCCTCCACGTGTGTGTCCCACCAGAAGTCTATTCATCTCAGACATTCCGTAGAGAATCAAGTTTGGTTTCTCCTAGTATCACAGTATATGGCAGAATAGACTGGCTGAAAATCAAAATTTATTCTTGGGAGCAATATTAAAGACATAGACCAAAAGAGAAAGCCAGTTTCAACACAGATGAGCTTTCCATAGCATAGATTTATCAGAACGTCTCTTTCTGTTAACAAAACTACCTGGCGAATTCTTCGTCGTAAGTAAATCTGGGTTGCCCAGTGTTTTGAGAAAGTGATTTCTAGCCTCCGACACTCTTACCTTTATGCTTTGTGAAGTGCAATCCACTATAGGGACACAGGCTACTCAGAAAAGCTCTGAGCCCCAGGGAACAGCGCCATCTGCTGATTACTTAGGACATAGCTTACTTGAGAAAAGAGTGAGTGGAATCTTTGGGAAAGTGGTAGATGTTAATTACATATTTCCTGGCTTTCTTACAATGGCTGCTATATCGCCATACTCCCAAGCTCCAGGCATTCTTTCAGCTCATTGGATAAGTCAGTATTAATTGGTGGTGGGTTTTTTTTTCCTTTTTTTTTTTTTTACTTAAAGTTGAGCACTATTCTTTGAGTGCCATGGGTTAAGCCTTAGGTAGACAACCCTGCCTATAGGTGCTCATTCACCAAAAAGGAAAGCTTAGCACTTGGGCTACAAGAACGAGAGCTACTGGACAATGCCTCGGTGACTGTAATGGTTTATGGAGAGTGCCCTGAGAGTCTGCTTACAGGGGAGTATGGACACTTCATTTCCTAACAATTTTTCTTTAGGGCCCAACAGCAGCAATCCACACAGCTAATATTGTGATACTCTGAAGTTCCAGCATGTGCCATTTCCTTCTAGAACAGGTATAACAGAGCAAGGCAGACCCCAGGGAAGCCCAATTTTGCTTAGGTTAAATCTTTAAAGAAATGAGGTGCTATTTTCCCCATTGGTAGTTTATTTATGTGTTTGTTTTAATGTTAGGGCTTATTAACATTATAGTACCCTCCCCAGGACTAGGAGAGAGAAATATGAAAATCATGAGATGTGAAGAGTCAAGAAATACACTATCTGTGTGTATGTGTGTGTGTGCTCTAAGCCAGGCCTTTGAAAGATAAACATTTGATGTAGCAAAATGTTGAAAGTAAAGAAGTCATAAGCAGGTTTAATTACATTTTTCTAAAAATATTTGGCTTTCAAAATCAAACCCACTTAAAGTTTTCCTACTTTTATTTTCTTTTCTTAGTCATTTAAACATATTGTAGGGGATTTCACTGTGTCATAATAATGTTATTTTTACACAGGTTTTAATAGTGAAAATAAAGTTGGTGGAACCTACTGCCCTCCACACAGCTGAAAGTTCGTTTTTCTGCCCAATTCTTCCCACACTCATGAAAAAATACCAGATTTAAAATTAATGTTCAGCACTTAAACTCTTGTGAGGTCCTGCAATATTTTATCAGAGTTAAAAAAAATCTACAGCATATATTACAAATAATAGCTGGAATAAGTGCAGATGGGACTAATTAGGATTTTCCAGTTTGATTTTACCACCTGCAAAATATTTTATTTTTGAACCAGATTTATTTTTTCTATACTCAAAGTGTGTATAATTCAATTTTCACTCTTGCAAGGACAGACGTGGCATAAACACATTCACATGAGAACTCTTTATTTCTAAACTATCACAGCTTTGGACCACAGAATCCCAGGTGCTTCGCTTTAAAATGTTACAAGTTTAAGTAAATTGAATATGATATTGTAATAAGTATTATTATTTATAATAAAAGTGAAATTTATTGATAGCATTATTAGGGAGTGTTTTTGGTACTTTATGTGTAATCATTCATTTAATCCTTATAACAACACTGTGAGCTGGGTACTATTACTTTTTAAATGAGGACACAGAGAGGTTAAATATCATGCCTAAGGGTGAAAATATATCTAGTAAATGGTGGCGCTGATAGAGATAAAGATAAATACACTGAAATAGATCCCTTTATATGCCCCAAGAATACCTAAGTCTTTCCCTCTAGGTACCTCATTTCATCTCAACCTACTCGTAATTTTAAGGTATCTATCTCTCTATCTGTAACTATCTATCTATGTATCCATTTATCTACAGGTTGAGGAACCCTTATCTGAAATGCTTGGGACCAGAAGTGCTTCAGATTTTAGACTTTTTTTTTTTCTTTTAGATTTTGGAGTATTTGTATATACATACAAAATGAGATATCTTGGTGATGGGACCCATAAACATGTATATGAAATATAAATCAAAATAAAATTCATCTGTGTTTCATATATACCTCATACACATAGCCTAAAGGTAATTTTATACATTTTAAAAATAAATGTGTGTACAAAATTACAATGATATAAATTAATAAAGTTTGTGTACATTGAATCATCAGAGCGCAAATGTGTCACAATCTCAGCCATCCACGTGGTCAATCTGTGGTTGTCCAGCGTCACTGTCATTCCCCATTCCGAATTTATATGGTACAAATAAGCAAGCATTTTCTTACACTTATTCACGCACAAGTATTTAGTGAAAAATATGACACGGCATTAATACAGGGAAACAATGACGTGTGCAGGGTGACTAAGCAGCACAGTGGCATCCCCAGAATACCTGCATCAGCTGTTAAACTACAGCCACAACAAACCATGGCAGGCTTTCCGTCTCCACCTACAATGCTCTGTTTTTGTTAAAACGTTACTGTACATTGCGTTTTTTATTTTTTTTTTTCGTTGTTTTTTTTGGGGGGGTGATAAGAAACATCAGAAGTGGTTGAGGGACTAGGAAGTGGGTTCTCTGGGGATGAGGTGGCATTCTGCTGGATGGCTTTTTAAAACGTTTCCTTCAGAGTCATCTGCCTCATTAACAAAGGTTTGTTGTCGTAAAGTGTCTCTTTGATTTTATGAACTGAAATGATTTCTTGTTCTGCTGTGAATGCAAACTACTCCAGTCCTTCAATAAGCCCATCACGCCTTTTCACCATGTTGTCTGTAGGCACTTTTTCTGCAGTGTTAACAAAGTCATCTTCATCACCACCGTTATCATGCTCACCTAGATTCAGAACCATTTTGGCTATTTTATCATTGGCCTATGAATGAACGACTGGAGCCTTGAACTGATGTTAAAAACTTCTTAAATATCCACTTCTCACAGCCTACTGATGGACTCTGCAGGTGTATTTTTTTCATATATAAGGAGGCCAGATATATTTTTTTTCTCCTTTGATATACTAAATCATTCAAAGTCACTACTTTCTTCATCATCATCACTAAATATAGTCACAGGCCAGAGGTTGTGCCAGGCATGCACAAATGTGTCTTTAGTAACTATGATCCAAGCATTGGCAACAACATATATGGTGTTTTTCATGCTAAACTCCTTTTCAAAATCTCCCACACCCACACCCACACCTCTGTTCACTGCTACTAGGATACTTTTCAAGAAAGTGTTTTCCAAAGAGTGCAATGCGTACCATCTGAGGGATGGACACACTTGAAATTCGGACTTGGGGGTGGAGGGGGGCAGGGGCAACATACATAACCTAAACATCTGTACCCCCTAATATGCTGAAATAAAAAAAAAAAGAAAGTGTTTTCATATTTACTCTTTGTTGATTTAAAGATGTCTTGTTCACATGGCTAATTTAATGGAGTCACATTTGGGGAAAAGTGCACAGCATAAACATTATTTTCAACGAGAATTTTGGCTGGAAGAATGGGCAGAAGAGTTATCAAGGAATAATAAAATCTTGCAGTTATTATCCAGTTGAGCTTCCTTGCAATGAGCACCTACCATTGGTACAAAATGTTTGTGAAACCAATCAGAAAAGATGTCTCTGGTGATCCATGACTTTTTTTTAGCATAATAATGGACTGGGAAGAAATTCACTCCTTGAAAACAATGAGGGCACAAGCTTTTGCTTATTACAGCAAGTTTACACTTATGCATGCCTACAGCATTAGCACATTCTAGCACAGTTATTCTATCCTTGGAATCCTTAATTCCTGTAGTGGCTGTCTCATCAGCTATAGTCAGTGTCCTTCTGGGATAATAATGCCAAAACAGTGATATTTTAGCAACATTACATATTTGTTCTGCATTACATTTTCATAAGCAATGACTTTGGCAAACTTGTCAATAAATTTCTCTGCTGCTTCGTGAACAGCTTGATGCTTTATCACCACATAGCTTTAAAACTTTAATGCTGTGTCTTTTCTCAAATTTCTGCAACCAGCGTGTTGAATGTTATAGTTACTTTCAGTTTTCAGTTCATTGTGATAGATCTTTGCTTGTTTCACGATCAGCATACCGCTAAGAGGCATATGTTCACTGCAATGCTGACAGATCCATATTTCAATGCATGATTGAGATCTTCATTTTAGCTTGTGCAGCATTTTTCTATGTTTTATTGACTTCTGTTTATCACTTTCAGCATAGGTCTTGCCCCATATGGGGCATTGTGAAGACCCTGCTGTTGATGTATCTGTCCTGTACAAGTGTCATTTTATTACTCTTTGTGAGTGTGCCTGTTTGGGGGAATCTAGATGTGTATGGAAAAGATATATCAAAGCTGAAGGGGTTTGGGGGGAGCGTTTTTTTTTTTCCTTATGGATGCTGAATAAACTGTGTGTTGTGCACCTGTTTTTGGACTGCAACCTGTCTCTTGGGGTCAGGTATGAAATTTTCTACCCATGGCATTATGTTCATTATGTTTGTACTCAAAAGTTTCAGATTTTTGATCTTCAGATTAGGGATGCTCAGCCTCTATCTATCTATCTAGACAGTATGTATATGTATATGTGTGTATATATGTATACACACACACACACACACACACACACACACACACACTGTCTTCTTGGCTAGCCTTCTCAATTACTCATCTCCTGGAGGCTAGTGATTAGAAGATTTGGCTCCTGCCCTCCAAGATCTTTCAGTTTTATAGCTAAGTTACACACATATATACTAACAACCTTGAAGTGCTGAGTGCTAGAAAAAGTTTTCTTTAGTGGTTGAGAATTGGAGCAAGATCTTCCATACTGTGGTGTGAGGGAAAGAGGAAAAGCTTTGGTAGAAGAGGTAGAATTTTGGTTGATTTGGAAGATGGAAATAGGAAAAGAGTGTTTCACTAAGATAGATGAGCCCAGTCAACTGTCTACATGGGGGTAGAGGAGCTATGAGTGAAATACAGAAATACCTTTCAGTATTTTCTCCCACTTCCTAAACTTACCTAACATGTTTCTATAAAATTTTTATAACTTGCCTATAACTTTTCTTGGATAGTTTCTGTCTCTTTTCCTATGGTGTGGGTTATTTCCAACACAACTATGATAAGTTTTTACTTAATGATTGGTTACAAATTTTGATAGGTTCTTGGAAATTGTGTCTTTAAGTGAAACAACATATAATAAAACCATTTTTACCATAGGCTAATTGATATAAACAAAAGTTAAGTTTCTACACACATTTCTCGTCATAAAACCATCACCAAACTTCTAAATAAAGACCCAAAGCACTCCTGATATTGAACATCAAAATAAATGTGAGCTATACATATATATTAGAAAGGTTAATAACAACAAGTAAGATAGTTATTTACCCAACTTGTGGTGAATCAGTAAGTAATGACAGTCACAGGGGTGGTGGGTTAAATCAAGGACTAAATATATGCAAAGTGAAAATTGCCAGGAGCTTACTGAGTGCTTTAGTACTATGTTGTTTATTGTCGTGCATTTGTACAATTATTGGATACTTTATGAATTTTTGTTTGATGATAATTTGTATTCATTCACTCATTTATTTTTCAACTCACTTATTCTAGTTTAGGGTCACAGATGGCCAGAACCTATCCCAATATCTTAGGGCACAAGGGAAGAACCAGCCTTGGACAGGATGCCATTCCATGTCAGGGTGCACTCATACACACACACCATACTCACTCTGACTGTGACCATGTAGACATGCCGATTCACCAAGCGTGCACATTTTTCAAATGTAGGAGGAAACCAGAGTACCCAGAGAAAGCTCACGCAAACATGGGCATAACACGCAAGCTCCAAAGACTGTGGCCCCGGCTTGGAACCAGAGTTATTTCTCATCAATGTTATAACTAAAAGATGTTGAATGAAACCACATTCTTCCAGGGCCTGCTGTAGTAATACAGCATAACAGTTAATTGTTTCAGATCTGGAGATATATTAATAACTCCTACTGTAGGATTCTGATTCTGCTGCTTAATTTGAGCAAAGACCAGACAGTGAGAAAGGAGGCAGGAATAGGTTTTTGCAGTAAACAAGAAAACAGGTAGACAATTTCAAGAAAGAGATTGGAGGTGGGGGTAATTAACATTCTCCAATGCTGCAGGGAAAACAAAAAAATATATATATGACTGAGAAAGACCGTGATATATCAGCATTGTCCAATATATGAGCCGTGCAGATGTTACAGGGTTAAAAAGTAATTAATCCAAAGGGCTACTGTAATCTCAGAGTAATAATGTAACAATCCTAGGAAGCTTAACTTGCAGGTCTGTTTTTGCTGGTTTGTTCGTTCTCTTCTTCTCATTGCAGGGGATGGCTCAATGGTCATAAGACAAGATGGAGAAGCTGTGGGATTAGATCAGGTAAGGAACAATCAAGCCCCTAGGGGGCTGTGGAAACCGTGCTCTACACAGGTCATGAAGATTCTGAATTAACTAAACCTGCGGTCCCAGACCCCCAGGCTGTGGACTAGTACTGGTCTGTGTCCTGTTGGGAACTCAGCCACACAGCAGGAGGGGAGTGGCAAGCGAGGAAGGCTTCATCTGTATTAAGAGCCACTCCCCATTGCTTACATCACTGCATAAGCTCCGCCTCCTGTCAGATTAGCAGTGGCATTAGATTCTCATAGGAGCATGAACGCTACTGTAAACCGTGCATGTGAGGGATCTAGGTTGCACACTCCTTATGAGAATCAAATGCCTGATGGTCTGAGGTGAAGCTGAGGCAGTGATGTGAGCACTGGGGAGCAGCTGCAAATACAGATTATCATTAGCAGAGAGGTTTGACTGCACAATAAATGTAATGTGCTTGAATCATCCCGAAACTGTGCCCCCCACTTGGTCCATGGAAAAAATTGTCTTCCATAAAACCAGTCCCTGGTGCCAAAAAGGCTGGGGACCACTGAGCTAAACAACTGTGTACCTATAGAAGTGCCCAAACTCCTCTCAACAGGAGGATGGTGGTTCTTTAAGATGAGAGTATGACATCCTCCTCATTTGCTGGCAAATTAATAAATCCTTCCTTTCTCCTCAAGCCACTTGTTCTTACTTTTTTATTTGGCTTTGGGAACAGGTACTGAGCTTTCCATAACACATACAATTTTAAATTCCTAGTAGCCAAATTAAAAAGAAACAAGTAAAGTTAAGTTTAAAATACATTTTATTTAACCCAATATATCAGAAATATTATCACTTAACATGCAATCAATGTAAGATTTTATGTTTTAAATTCTTGACTGTGTACTAACTCTTCAAAATCCAGTGTGTATTCTGTATTTACACACATCTCAATTCCAAAGAACAACATTTCCAGGGCTCAATAGCTCCCTGTGGTTCATGACTACCAAATTGGATGGCACAGATTTAGACAACAGTGAGAAAGTGTTCATAGAGAAGTGGGGCTAGAAGACAGGTTATGAGGAGGTAGAGGAGAGTCAATGGGAAGGAAATTGGAATGGAAAATGTGAATTATTTTTTTTAGACCTTTAGTGAGAAAATATTTGAGACTATTTTTTATTCTTACTTTATGACAACTAAGAGGAGGATATATTCCACATGAAGGGTCAACACATGAAAAATGAGAACTTGGAGATGAGAGTGGGAAGTTATGAAGCAAGCATTTCATGCTGAGGGGACAACGTAGAGGGTCTGGGACTATTAGGGTTAGTATTTTTGTTCTGTGTTTGTAAACAAACTATCACTCACTAGGGTCATATTTGGCAACAATGCAGTCCTTTTATCCACTCATCTTCAACAGGAATAATGCCCAAACAAATTATGTGCCTTCCTATAGACTTCAGAGTGTGCATTTCTTGGGAGAGAGGACCACATGGAGGGCACAGCTGTCAAGCTTAGTTTGAAAAATGAGAAATTTCTTCTTTTTTATGAGACTAGAAGATGACTGGTTTGGAATGTACAGGTTTTATTCTTACAACCCAGCATTTTAGTAGATATCTTCTTTTTCATTAATTCCTAGATCCACTGGTCATTCATTTAACCACTCATTCTTCAATGACCTAACATATGTCTTGGATTCCTACTAATTTCTTCTTAAAACTTACTTATAATACAATAATTCTTTTCTTCTTTCATTAACAGAACTTCATTGAATCACCTTGCCCCCTTTCTTTTCTCTTTTTTTCTACACTTTGGATTAACTTAAAGCAACTTTTGAAATGATTGAAATTGATATGGGGTATCTTTCTGTCTTGCTTTCTGCTCTCACTGTTTTCTAGTGCTGATGTATACTTTTTTGACCTTGCTCTAAAATTCAAGTCTTGACCACCACTATCAACACTGCCACCACCATCTTTTCCACCACCACTATTATCAGCAACGATTAAATTCTTTTTGCCTGGTTCTATGCGTCTTGACCTCACCAGATATTAGGAAAAAAAATAGAGGACATCAATATAAATGTATTGCAATGGTCTAAATGTTTGAGT
>NW_012138191.1:2479711-2491676 GCF_000956105.1 Propithecus coquereli | reverse complement strand
TTTATTTTATATAATTAGTAGTATTAGGTTTTCCTTCTAGGATGACTTCATTTAGCATGTATAAAGAAGACCAAAAATAATGAAACTGTATCCTGATGGTATCTCATTGAGACTGGGAACATTAGAGTCTGAGGATGCTCTGGTTTTCTCATGGGCAGAGTGGCAACATGCATCCTCTCAAAACCATGTTGTCTCTTGTCCTTGGCCAAAATTGGTCAAAATCTTGGGGTACGTGATGGACACTGCTAAGCACTTGTGGCAGAGGGAGGGAAATATGGCAAGAAGCCACTCCCCTCTCCTCTGCTCAGAGATGGAATGTGCTTGGGGAGGGCTGTGGGAGTAGAGAACTGTTCACCAACCACTGTGTAATCAAGGGCTGTCAGTAACATCAAGGGATTACTTCTGGCATCATAGACTGGCCAGTGTCTTCATGTTGTATCAGACCATCGTATCAGGAAAAGTAAGTCTTACCAGGTTGCACAAGGGGAATTCTGGGGTAAGCAACTATCCAGAAATTTAACCCATAATCTCAAGAAGTGAAAATTAAAAGGACCAGCAATAACATTTCAGGAGCCTTAAGTCCGATATTTTCTTGAGCATCTTGTTTATCACTTAATCTAATTATTACAGAGCCAGTATTATGTTTTGCAAAAAGTATTCAGGGACATATTTTATAGGTTATAGATGTATACATGTTTATGCATTTTCACTTTTTCTTTTTATAATTTATTCACATGAAAACAAAGTCTACCATAATACCCTACCTTTTACTTGGGGTGAGAGTGTCTTTCTTTCTGATCTTCTTTGTGCAGGTCAGAATGGGTTCTACTGGAGTGAAATCATAACTTTGTTAGTCATATCTTAACAGTAGTAGGAATGGTCACTCTCCTGTGAGTAACTGCAAAAAATGGAGATTGTGCTAAAGCATAAACCTCAGACTTGTGGGTATTTTCTTCTCCAAGTTTAAAAAAACTACCAGAAAGGAAAGATTTAACTCACTAAAGTTATTCTGAGAAAATCAATTTCCATAAATACATTTTATTGCTCACTCATAAATTTATACTTCCCTTTCCTTCACTGCATAATTGGTTTCCTGCATACAGTTTAGCTCCATGATTCATGTTTTCACAGGAATTTTATCCTTGATATTTGTCTGGTCCAACCGTTCTTCCACTCCAAACCTGTAGTTCTTTACTTCCTGAAGAAAAGAGTACAAAAGTCTTTGCATGGCATTCAAGGCTTTTCAGAAGCTGGCCCCAAACTGTTTTTTTAATAATAATTTTACCTCTCCTTCAGTATTCCTTCCCAGCTTCCTTTCAGGTCCTTTCCAGTTCCCATTATTTTTGCATTCTTTGTTCTTCCCCTGTGTATGATGGAGTTTTTCTTTGGTCCCATTTTATACTGGTAAAGTTAGAGGAATGTACGTCCACCCACCTATCTTACTGGTGACTTCTGTATCAGAGATGGTCTATAACCTAGCCACTCATTCTCTACTTTTTTTTAGATAGGATTTCACTCTGTTGGCCAGGCAAGAGGCAGTGGCATCATCATAGCTCACTAAAAGCTCCAACACCTGAGCTCAAGTGATCCTCCTGTCTCAGCCTGTCGAGTGGCTGAGACTACAGGCATGCCACCATTCTCAGCTAATTTTTAAATTTTTTGTAGAGATGGAGTTTTGCTATGTTGCCCAGACTGATCTGAAATTCCTGGCCTCAACCTCCCAAAGTGCTGGGATCATGGGCATGAGACACTGTGCCTGGCCTACTCATTCTTTCTATGTGGATGATCTACTAATTCATTTTTAAGGTTCTTTTTTTTAAATTATGGGAAAATACACATAAAATAAAATTCACCATCATAACCATTTATTTATTTTTTATTGAATATAATATTTTGCATATTTATGGGGTGCATGTGATATTTTATTGCATGCATAGAATGTTTAATGAGCAAGTAAGGGTATTTGAGTATTTATTATTTCCGTGTGTTGAGAACAGTTCATGTTATCTTTTCTAGCTACTTTAAAATATACAACACATTGTTGTTAACTATATAGTCTTTTTACTCTGCCATAGAACAATAGAGCTTATATCTTTTATCTGACTGTATGTTCATATGTGTTACATTGTAGCCATTTTAAAGTGTACAGTTTAGTGGCATTACATACATTCACATTGTTGTACAACCATCACTACCATCCATCACCAAAACTTTTTCATCATCCCACACAAAACTCTATACCCATTAAACAGTAATCCCACATTCTCCCCTTCCCCCAGCCCTAAGTAATCTCTATTCTACTTTCTGTCATGAATTTGACTACTCTAGGTACCTCATATAGATGGAATTATATAATATTTGATATTTCACTTAGCATAATGTCTTCAAGTTTAATCCATGTTGTAACATTTTTTCAGAATTTCATTTCTTTCTGAGGTTGAATAATATTTCACTGTGTGTACACAGCACAATTTTTTTTTTTTATCCATACATCCATTGATAGACATTTGAGAAGTTTCCACCTTTTGGTTATTATGAATAATGCTGCTATGAACATTAGTATACAAGTATCTATTCAGGTCCCTGCTTTCAATTCTTTTATGTATTTAAGTGGAACTGTTGAATCAAATTGTACTTGTATGTTTAATTTTTTAAAATTTGGATACTGTTTTTCACAATAGTTACACCATTTAATGTTTCAGCCTGCAATGCACAAGGATTCCAGCTTCTTCAATATTTACACCAACACCTGTTGTTTTCTGTTCTTTTTTTAATGTAATAGCCATCCTAATGGATATAAAGTGGCATCTTGTGGTTCTGATTTGCATTTCCCTAATGACTAGTGATGCTGAACATTGTTTCATATGCCTA
Organism: Propithecus coquereli; assembly: GCF_000956105.1. NCBI lineage: Eukaryota > Metazoa > Chordata > Mammalia > Primates > Indriidae > Propithecus > Propithecus coquereli. The sequence goes on along the minus strand of NW_012138191.1, from coordinate 2,488,805 downwards.
TTGGCTACCTATATGTCTTCTTTGGAGAAATGTCTACTCAAGACTCTTGATCATTTTTCCATTGGGTTATTTGTTTTTTGTTGTTGTTGAATATTATGAGAGTTCTCTACATATTCTGGATGTTAATTCTTTATCAGATATATTTTTTGAAAATATTTTGTCCTATTCTATGGGTTGCCTTTTTCATCTGTTGATTAGTGTCTTTTGATGTAAAACATTTTTAATTTCGCTAAAGTCCAAATTATCTCCTTTTTTCTTTTGTTGCTTGTGCTTTGGTGTCATATTTAAGAAATCATTGTCAAATTCAGTGTCATGAAGCTTTTCCCCTATGTTTTCATCTAAGAGTCTTACACTTTAAGCTCTTATGTTTAGGTCTTTGATCTATTTTTAGTTAATTTTTTGTATGGGATATGGGAAAAGTCCAGCATCATTCTTTTGCATATGGACATCCAGTTTTCCCAGTACCATTGTTGAAAATATCATCTTTCCCCATTAAATGGTCTTGACATCCATGTTGAAAATCATTTGATCATATATGCAAGGGTTTATTTTGGGGCTCTGTATTCTACTGGTCTGATCTCTATTTTAATGCATGTACTGCACTGTTTTGATTACTATATCTTTGTAGTAAATTTTGAAATCAGGAAATGTGAGTCCTCCAATTTTGTTCTTCTCCTAAATTATTTTGGATATTTAGGGTCCCTTGAGATTCCATATGAATTGTAGAATGGATTTTCCTATTTCTACCAAAAATTTCATTGGGATTTTGGTAGAAATACAACCTACAGATTTCACTGAACCTGTAGGTTGCTTTGGGTACTATTGACATCTTATCAATATTAAGTCTTCTAATCCCTGATTACAAATGTCTTTTCATTTATTTGTCTGCTTTAATTTTCTCAGCAATGATTAGTAGTTTTCTATGTACAAGTCTTTTATGTCTTTGGTTAAGTTAATTCCTATGTATTTTATTATTGCAATGCTATTGTAAATGGAATTTTTTTTTATTTCAGCATATTATGGGGGTACAGATGTTTAGGTTACATATGCTGCCCTTGCCCCCCCGCCGTAGGTCCGAGTTTCAAATATGTCCATGCTTTGGGTGGTGGGCATTGCACTCTTTGTGTATGCATATACCCGTCCCCTCCTCCCTCCTTCCCCCTCCCCTCTCCCCCCTCCCCAACGTCCGGAATTTTTAAAAAATTTCTTTTTCTGATTGTTCACTGATAGCTTATAGAAATGCAACTGATTTTTGTTTGTTTTTGTATCCTGCTTGCTACCTTGCTGGATTTGTTTATTTCTAACAGTTTTTTGTGAACTCTTCAGGGTGTTTTACATATAAGATTGTGTCATCCGTGAACAAAGATAACTTTACTACTCCCTGTCCAACTGGGTGACTTTTATTTCTTTTTCTCACCTAATTGCTCTGGTTAAAACTTCTAATACTATGTTGGCTATTAATAGAACTGTGAAAGCAAGTATTCTTATCTTGTTCTTGATCTTACAGGTTAAACTTTCAGTGCAACATTATGATGTTATCTGTGGGTTTTTCATATATGGTCTTTATTATGTTGAAGTGGTTTCCTTTTGTTCCTAGTTTTCTGAGTGTTTTTACTATAAAATTGTATTGAAATTTATAAAATGCTTTTTCAGTGTCTATTGAGATGATAATGTTTTCTCTCCTTTCATTCTGTTGAGGTGGTGTATTACACTGATTCATTTCCAAGTGTTGAAGTATCTTTCCAACCCAGGAATCAGTCCCACTTGGTTATGGTGTGTAATCACTTTAATATGCTGCTGAATTCAGTTTTCTAGAATTTTGTTGAGGATATTTGCATCAATGCTCGTAAGCTATATTGGTCTGTAGACTTGTTTTCTTTTAATGTCTTTGTCTGGCTTTGGTATTAGGGCAGTGCTGGCCTCATAGAATGAGTTAGAATGTGTTACCTCCTGTTTAATTTTTTGGAAGGGTTTTGGGGGAATTGGTGTTTGTTCTTCTTTAAATGTTTGGTAGAATTAACCAGGGAAGCCATCAAGTGCAGTGTTTTTCTTTGTCAAAAGGTTTTGATTACTGATTCAATCTCCTTATTAGTTTATATCCATTTAGATTTTCTATTTCTTTATGATTTAGGCTTTAGGTATATTTCTAGAACTTTGCACATTTCATCTAGGTTACCCAATTGTTGGCATACAATTGTTCATAATACTTTCTTATAATCTTTTTTTATTTCCATGGATTTGGTAGTAATATCCCCAGTTTGGTTTCTGATTTTAGTTATTTTAGAGAAAACATGATATCTTATAAAATATTTGGCCAGATAGGATTTTCAACAGGGCAAGAAACTGAAAAGAGAGAATAAGAAAAATTGGATCCGAATTTTTGTTTGAACTCAGGCAATATCTGTGATGGGCATCCTCAACCTGTATCCGGGTACTTTTCCCAGAACAGGTGTCTTTGAACCCAAAAGTGAGCTGGTTCAAAGGTCAGTGTTGTTCATGATCTCTGTGTCATTGTGTTCAGCTTTTGTCACTAAAATAATGTGATCTGAAGTGATGGCTTCCCACACCCCCCCCCACAGCCCAGTATTATTTTCTTAAGTATTTTGGAGCCAAGGTACATGGTTGAGACAACCCACGAGGCTCCCTCGCTAGATTACTGGTTATTCTTGAGAGAGGGAGAAATGAAGGAGACCTCAATTTTTTCTTTGTTTTCTCCATAGATCCCCATTTTTGTCTCCTGTTTGTACTTCACAGAGGACTAAGAAGGCATCAATGAAATTCCTAATAAATACGCAGTATTTTACTAAATCAAAAGTTTCATACCTCAATAAAGAAGTCTTATTGTATTGCTTGTTTATACTGCCCCCCACCTTTTACCATAACCAAAGCTGTTTTTATCCAAATTTAAATGAAATTTACTCCTCACAGGATTTCAGGTGGAAACTGGATTCAGAAACCAGAAGGATTTAGAAGTATGTGCTTTAAATGCTATATAATCTATCTACCTTTTAAAATGGATATTCCATAGTATTCAAAGCCAGTTATATAAAACAAATTGCAACACATTTCCTCAAGCAACCACTGAAGTATCATACCAAATGAACTTAATAATTATGTTTTACATTTTTTAATGAGCAATAAGGAATGTGCCTTCATGGTCCAATTTATCAGAAAAACTTTTGCAGGTAAACTTCCTACCAGCTGCCCCCAGTAAAGAACACATTTTCTTTTTCCTTTTTAAAGCGTCAAAGTTTATTCCCTTCCACTTTTTTTTTTTTTTAAGCTCTTTCAGGTGGTGGAAGGTCTGAGGATCATTTGCACTAATTATTTTTAGTTCTTCCTCACATAACACCTGAAGAGGACATTCTATTTATGGGAACCAAATTACTTAGAAATATTTCCAAGCTCTTTAAGCAGAGGTCAGTACACACATTAGCTAGGGGCAAAAGGAATATTCAAGCCCAGGCATCCCTTTTGAATTCACAGCTGGGATTTATGCAGCTCCATGCTGTTGGCCTGGTCCCCTTGGTTACCCTCCACCTTGCTCATAATATCCAGACAGCATGTCAGGGCCCATCGCATCTCCACGTATCAATAAATGTTTGTGGAGGATCAGCTGTTCCCATGGTACCTGGGCTCTGGGATTTGTGTTGGAATGTGCAGTGTTTCCCAGACTCTGGGTTCTCAGCAACTGCTCCTATACAATCTTGATTCTCTGCACCTACTGAGTCTTTCTAGGATTTCATGATGCTGCTCTGACATTTTCACACTCCGGGTCCTAACTCCCGATTACAGGCTGTAGGGATTAAGAAATTCCTCCCTGAGACTTGCCTGCACTTGCCTTAATAGGCCATTTGTTCTTCTCTGTTTTTTTGTTTTTTTTTTCCATCTCCTTTAGGGTAATTTTCAAAGGAGTACTCCTTATCACTTTCCTCATTCCAAATCTTTGCGATGAAACTTTCAGAATTGTGCTACTTCCACCGGAGAAAAGGTAGACGTTTATTAACTTGGTGGGAAAGATCCCTTTTCTATGTTTTTCATCTTATTTTCCTGGCTAGGTGTTTAATATCATATAAAAATCCCAAACTGGATGGCCATACATCTCATAGAACAGTCAATATAGTTTGGAAATGTTTTTGAATAAAAATAAAATGATTACAAAACCCCCTGTAAGTTAAGCGATGCCTAAATAGTAAGACATTTGAAATAAGCATTTTATTTACAAAAAGCAAAACTGCTGACCTTGACTTGTGAATAAGCTTAAGGAAATGTTTACTTATATAAAAATATTTAACTTCTTAACTTTGAAAAAATTGTATTAATATGTTGTGTGAGAGATCTTCGGTTTAAGTCTGAAATGTGGATTAGGAAAAGAGAAATAAACAAAAGAAAATTTGGGGAAAAAGTGAATTTTAACAGAATTAACTTGGAAACTGCTGAAAATACAGATTCCTGGTTTGCACCCTTGATAGGGTAGATTTACTAAAAAGGAAAACAAGACAAAACAAAACAAAGCAAAAACCCGAGATTCCCAGATAAATTTGAGTTTCCAATAAACTATTAATTTTTTAGTGTATTTCCCAAATGTTATGGAACATAGTTGGACTAAAATTTACTTGCTGTTTATCTGAAATTCAAACTTATTTGGGTATCCTGTATTTTGTCAATCAGCTTTAACTATTGGAGATTTCAATTCAGCTGTGGTGAGTGGGGGACCAAATGGCTGTATTTTTTAAAAAGCTAAGTTCTTCATGAATTCTTATGAGAAGCCAGGCTTGGAAACCACTAGATTATCATCTCAAGACAGAACACACACACACACACACACACACACACACACACACACACACACCTGTGAAAGAGACAAAACTGTGGTCCCAAAGTCTGTGTTTCTGGTAGATTCATACTGTAAATAGAGAAAAAATATTAATCTGAATTGAACAGATAAACCAAAATATATCTGATCTTGCCACTAGTGATCCCCTGGCATGGGTGGTAAAATATTCAGGCATTTTCCACATTATAGGCTGAAATACAGACCCATAGAATTATCATCACCATCATCATTATTGATTTGGCTGGCCAGCTTGAATTTTTTTAATCAAATATGGTTGGTTGTGATTGGATGTTCTTACTAACTTTTGTGATTGACCGTGAGGTACCGGGAGTTATAAGTAAAACCTAAAACATTATATGTGATCAAGTAGCTTTTAAAAACAGAATACAATATACCACAATAAATCTAAACTGACATTAATGAATTCATTTAATTCATTCATTATACATCTATTAAGTGCTTGGTATGTTGAAGTGCTGGGGGAAAATGATAAAAGAAATAGAGCCCCAACTCTCCAGGCACCTAAATCAATGGTTTAGGATCACAACAGTTTCCAGCAAGACTTGAAGTTTCTCATGATGTGCTGATCAGCGTGGAGATTTATATGCAAAATGCTTAAGCAGACTGCCTGGTTTAACAGGGCTTACAACATTAAAAAAAAAACCAAAAAACTTTACAATTTAAAATATAGTAGCCTCAATATAAAGCTTCATAAAGGAGAAATCCCTCTTATGTACTATCGAGGCCACATGGTTTGGTAAGAGGAAGATTTAACATTAGAGCTCTTTGTACTTACTGGATTTATTTAATCAAGGACTAGTTACAGTATTTAGTACTACATAATGTGCTTCTATTGGTCACTGTCTAATAAAACTTTTTCTGGATTCATTTTTTTTCTGTTAGAGTATCCACTGTAATAAGGAAGGGCTATGCTATGTGACATGAATTACACTCATCAGACAGGTGGGGGGACTTCAGGTCCCTTAGTGTAGAATATCCAGCTCACTTCCCAACTATTTCATCAAGTCTTTCTGACAATGGCCACCCACTGTGAACTCTCCTTTCCCAAACATCCATAGTACTTTCCATTGGACTAGCTACTTTACTGTTCCAAAAATCTCATCATAACGTTTAAGTCTGGTAGTCCAATAATATTGGGGGACGGGGGTGGTGAAGAGGAAAGCGCAATGTCATGGACTCATTTAGAATTCCCCTCAGTGCCTCCCTCATCTGGATGTGGCCCGTAAGTCTTTTATTACCTGGTTGTTTGACCTGGAAGTCACTTTGAAGATCACAACACAGAAATAAGCCTGTGGACAGCAGGTGCCTTCACAGCACCATGGGTGTGCCCTGAGAAACAGCTTAATAAAAGGTGAAACCTCAATGTGCCAGGATGAGTGAGGATTTAGGGGTAATTATTCTTTCTGGTTCACTGGAAAATGTCTTTCTGAAAATTAAATCTACTACAATATGAAAGTTGCTTTGCTTTGGATTCTGGTTTGCACAAAGAGGACTGAAGCAGAACACCTGCTCTCAAGGATCAGAGCATTCAGGTGAGGAGTTAAGGCAAATGTGAATGAAAATTTAATTAATTTAATTAGAGTTAATTAGGCAGCATGGGAAGACGATTTCTTGCCTCCAAAGTGGAGCTATTAAAGGTTAGCTTCCATTTTCTACAGCAGCTTATTTCTATGCCCCAGTAAATAAAAAATGGTAAGTGTAATTGGGTCATTCTTTTGATATAGTATCTTGTGGTATATTATGTCAATAATAATAATAATAATGATAAAATGATAACAGCCACTTACGGAGTGCTTAATATTTTCCAGGTAGTCTTTTAAGAACTTTTGATAAGTTAAGGATTTAATCTTTCCAACAACCCTGTGAGCTAGGAGCTATTACCCCCAGCTTACGGAAAAAGAGAGGTTAATATAACGGAGCTTGCCCAAGTTCACACAGCCGTTAGGTACCTGAGGCAAGCTGGCTCTAAAGCCCATGCTTAACAATGATTTTAATCTGCCTTTTTTGCTTCTACATATCAACTCTTATTGTGCCTTCTAAAAATATAAATTCCAGAAAAATATTCCTCTTCTTTTGTCCTTTTATGTTACAGTCTATTGAAAGGAAAAACATCTGGTCAGTAGATGGTTCTTACAAGAGAGGCTCTGTTTCTAGGTAATTGAAGCTTTACATTGGTGAGGCTGAGAAAGTACCTAGGCAAGGTCAGTTTATAAGAGGTGGAAGCAAAAGCAAAACAAACATTACTGTCCCCTGACAGTCCATAGGCAACAGGAGGCGATTTCTGGGATGTCAAAAGAGAGTATAGTTCCTTGGAGAGAAATACACCATCTCAGTAGGAAAGAGGCATTTCTTTGTGAGGAGCCCAGGTGATTTTGTGTGGAGGCACTACTTAGTTAACAACAAATAGGGGAAGCAGTGAGCTGTCTTGAGCTTTGTAACATCTGTTATAACTGCACCTGCCTCAAAGATTTTCTGGTTCCTATTCCCAAGAGAAAGTCAGTCAGCAGGAAATGAGGCAAGTGCACAATGATTTTACATAAAAAAGGATGGCTTTTAACTACTCCTTGGGCATAATTCCTGACAATATTACATATTCCCTTTTTCGTTGATAATATTTTACAAGGCAGTGATTTGTAAAGTGAAAGATAGGGGAGAAGAAAGCTACCCATGCTTGGAAACAGTTTTTATGGAGCACAGAAATGTCACAGGGCCACTGGTCATTTGGGTGACATCAATGCGTCTGGCTGGTTAGACCTCACTCTGACTCAATGGGTAACACATGGAAACAAAGCATATCCCTACTCACCAGAAGAATTCAACGACTCACCACCTGTGTCCTTTTCTTTCTCTAATTCAGTGGTTCTCAAAATTTAGAGTGAATCAGGATCACCTGGTAGACTTGTGAAAACACAAATGCCCAGACTTTCTGACTCAATGTGTCTGGTGTGGTGCACAGGAATCTGTATTTCTGCAAGTCTCCACGTGCTTCTGATGCTGCAGGCCTGGGGACTGCATTTGAAAAATTTTGCTCTGAAGGATTTCAACAGAAATCCCCATGCTTATTATTTTCTTTCATTAAGATCATCCAGTTCCTAGAGACTTTCATTTTGTCTTCCTATCAGTACCAGTGAACGGAATCTCCCTCTCACTTTCTTCTGCATCAGAGCCCCAGTGGCAGCCCCAACACACCTCTTCAACTTTGAAGAAATTAATTAAGTTACAGTCAAGGGGTCTCAGAAAGAAGTTGAGTGGGTCTAGCCTGCTTGAGCTAGTATTAACACAAGCTAGTCCGGAGCATTTCCCCAAAGGTTTGACTACATTCTACATTGGACATAGTGTTTTAAATCAGTTTTTCTGGAGTTGAAATGAAATGCTAACTTTGTCCATTATTATTACACACGACCCTGGAAAGTACAGTAGTGCCCCCTTGTCCTCAGTTTTACATTCTCCAGTTTCAGTTATTCATGGTTAACAGCAGTCTGAATACACTAAATGAAAAATTTCAGAAATAAACAATTCATAAGTTTTAAATTACACGCCATTCTGAATGGTGTGATGAAATAGTGCGCTGCTCTGCTCCATCCCACCCCACATTGGAATCATCCCTTCGTCCAGAGTATCTAAGCTGTTGAGGCTCCCTGCCTGTTAGTTGTGAACGCCTTTGGCTCCTGACATTCAACCATCAACGTTGTCATGGCTGGATGACCTGGGATCACCCAATGATCCTCCTACTGACATATCCTCAGAAGGTCAATTGGAGCCTAACGCCTACGCCACTCGCCTCACTTCATCTTACCACGTAGGTGGTGTACCCCTCGCATCACCACAAGGAGGGCGAGTACAGTACAATAAGATACTTTGAGAGAGAGTGCAAGACCCCATACACATAACTTTTACTACAGTGTTCTGTTGTAATTGTCCTATTTTATTATTAGTTTTTGTTAATTTGTTACTGTGACTCTAATATATAAGTTAAATTATCGTAATTATGTATAGCATATATATAAAGTTTGGTACTATACCTGTTTTCAGGCATCTCCTGGGAATAAGAAGGAACTACTGTACCCAACCTTTCTATGCTTTATGTGAAGAGCACGTAAGAGCATTGACACACAGAAAGCAACTTAACAAAAATAGTGGTTATAGTCAGGAACTCCCTGAGCTATAATATGTGTGGTGGCATCATTTAAAGAAGTGAAAAGCAAGAATATAATCTCTATATGTAAAATAGTTATT
>NW_012138191.1:2475970-2478361 GCF_000956105.1 Propithecus coquereli | reverse complement strand
GGCATACTGATTTCATTTCCTTTGGATATGTACCCAGTAGCGGGATTCCCGGATCCCATCGTAGTTCCTTTTTTAATTTTTTGAGAAACTTCCATGCTGCCTTCCATAGTGGCTGTACTAATTTACATTTTCACCAACAGTGTGCAAATGTTTCATTTTCTCCACATCCACGTCAACATTTATCTTTCACCTTTTTGATGATTGCCATTCCAACAGGTGTGAGATTTTATCTCATTGTGGTTCTAATTTATAAGAGAGCAGATTTTCAGTGCTCTCACCACAAAAACATGAAAGTATGTGAAGTAATGCAGTAATGCATATGATAATTACCTCAACTTAGCCATTCAGTCACGTACACATTTTAAAATGACAGGTAATATACAATTAATATGTACAATTTTAATTTGTCAATTAAAATAAAGAAAAAAATTGAAAAGGAAAGAATGGATCATATTTTCATTGCTCTTCTTGAAGAAAGCAGGTCAGCCTGATAGGAATTATTCAAAGGCTTCTAGAATGTGTGGCTGTTCTAGCTATCTTCTCTGTCTTAAGACCATGGTGCCTGGAATTCCATCATGCCAGCATCATGGTTTAATCACTACGGTTATTCTCCTCCTAAGGAGTAGAACTCATTTTAATGCTTCTGTTTCTAAGAGGATACCTTCTTGTAAGTCCCATTATCAGGGTCATTTTCTGATGCCCTGTGAAAGTTTTGGGTTATTTGTAGTTTAGAGCCCCCAAAAATACAAGAGCAGGAAGACAGAGGAAAATGCTTCCTGCTTCCAGCTTCTATGTGGTTCCCACTGAGAAAGAAAAATCAACATTGAGATCCTTATTAAGTTTGTCTTATTCTTTAATATTTTGCCAAACTAAAGGCTGATATTATCATCAATTATATGTTCCTAGCAAGACTTTTGACTGACGGAAATGAATCCAAAGGCATGTGCTAATGAATACTGAACCAATTATTAATTATCATGCCCTATGGAAAAAGCCGTATGCACAGATAATTTAGTCTGTTTATGAATGGTGATGGATTTAAACTTGGCTCTACTGAAATCTCCAAGCCTTTTAAATGGGCAACCATCTAAAATCAAATACACAGTGATGATTATAATAATCCCTTCCATTTGTCCAAAGCCTGATGGTATACAAAGACTTTCCTGGGCATTTTTAGATGTTATTAAGAATGTTCTCTCATTTAAGATTTAGCCTAGACCAACCCTGATTTGTAGCAAGCAATTAATAGCCTTATTTGACATAGGGAGAAACCAATGATCCAAGAAGTTAACTAAATAGCGTAAGGTCACACAGCTAATGGACTATAGATCCAAGACTAAAATGTACCTATTTGCTGCCAGCACACCTTCCACCCCACAGCACTCTTTGGAAGATGTTCTGGGGCAGGGAATAAATAGTAAGTGGTGCCTGAGATCTGCAGAGCCATTTTCTGAGTTTGAATTGGGAGAAAAATTTGGAGTGTAGCCAGATGTTCTTCTCTCTGGATGATTTTTATTCCCTCTCTCCCTCCATTACTGGTTAATCACACCCACCCCACCCCAATTCATATGTTAAAGTTCAAAACTGCAGTACCTCAGAATGTAAGGTATTGGACGTTAAGGTTCTTAAAGAGGGATTAAGTTAAAATGAGGCCATTAAGGTAAGGCCCTAATCCAATATGACTGGTGTCTTTATGAGAAAAGGAGGAGGTGCCAGAGGGGCATACACAGGGGGATGGCTGCCGTGCCGGGGCAAGAAGAGGACAGCCACCTGCCAGCCAACAAGTGGGTCTCAGACACAGACCCTTCCCATATGGCCCTCAGAGAAAACCAACCCTACTGGTCCCTTAATATTGGACTTCCAGCCTCCGGAATTGTGAGAACATAAATTTCTGTTGTTATAATACCAGTCTGTGGTATTTTGTTATGGTAGCCAAAGCAAACTTATATAATTCCTAATACGGCCTCTTTGAACTACTCACCTGGAAGAAATAATGAGAAGGTAACTTTGGGAAACATTTATGCAGAGAGAAACCAGTCTTTAAAATTTTTGCTTCTGAGGAGTTGACCTTCCTGTCCCTGTGACAATGTCTTGCTGCTTATTTAAAATGGGGGCTGTTATGGTGGCCTGTCATGCCTGAGCTAAAGCTTTTCTGTAACCATCTGCAGATGCCAAAAACTGAGCATTTTTATTTATACTGGCAGGTCCCACCTGCCTTCCCTCTTCCTTCATCCTCTTGCCTTTCTCTGTTTTCCTCACTCTTCCCTCTGTTCTTCTCCAGCTTCTCTCCCTCCTTACCCCATCCACTCTCTCCTCTTTCTCCCACATCCCTCTTCTCTGATCTTTCTCATCTTCTCTCCCCCTGTCCTGTGTTTTCTCCCATCTTTCATC
>NW_012138191.1:2462775-2464040 GCF_000956105.1 Propithecus coquereli | reverse complement strand
ATTTTCTCAAATATCTTTGTTATTGATTTCTAGTAATTTCATTATTAAGAATGCACATTTTGTGCTTTATATTTTTTATATTTGTTTTGTTTTGTGGCCCAGAATATGATTACCTTGGTAAATGATCTGTATGTACTTAAAAAATGTGTGTATTCTACTGTTGTTTGATGGAGAATTCTATAAATGCCAATTAGGTCAAGTTAGGTGATAATATAGTTCAGGTGATCTATATTCTTTCTGACTTCTTTGTCAACATGTTTTATCTATTATTGATAAATGGTGTTGAAGACTCCAACTGTAGTTGTAGATTTGTCTATTTATCCTTCTGGATTCATGGATTTTTGCCTCAAACTCTCTTTTTAAGTGTTTGCATGTCTACAATTGTATGTCTTCTTACAGAATTGACCTCTTTATCATAAAGTAATTTCTTAATTCCTGATAATTCCCTTGTTCTGAAGTCTGCCTTCTCTGAAAGTGGCTATTCCAAGCTTCTTCTGGTTAATGTTTGCATGATATATTTTTCCCCATTCCCTAACTTATAACCTATCTAGATATTTACATAAAGTCATTTTTTAGTGGACAGTATGCAGTTAGGTCTTTCTTTGTTTTTTCACTGTTTTGTTTGTTTTGTTTTTATCCAATATGATGATCTCTGTCATTTAACAGGTATGTTTAGATCACTTGAACTTAAAGTAATTATTCATATATTTGCATTAAAATGTATCATGTTGTTACCTGTTATATATTTGTTACATTTGTTCGTTATTTCATGCTTCCTCTTATTTTCTTTTCTGATTTAAATGAACTTTTTTTCCATTTTATTTTCATTATTCATATAATTGTTACACCTCTTTTAAAACCTTTTTTAATGGTCATTCTAGAGTTTACAATATACATTTTTTAAATGTTGTGAGTCAATTTTTAAATAATATTATATCACACTACACATAGTAAAAGTATCTTATAACAGTATATTCCCAATATATCCTTCCCATTCTTTATATCAGTGTTGTCATACGTTTCACTTTTATACACACTTAAATACTCAATCCATTGTTACAATTATTTTTTTAAGTAAGAACATTTTAGAGTGATTAAAATAAGAAAAGAAGATTGTGTTTTACTTTCATTCATTCAATTGCCAACACTCTTCATTTCTTTATGTGTATTTAAGTTTCTGACCTTAATCATGTTCCTTCTGCCTGAAGAACTTCTTTTAGTATTTAATATTTGTCATAGGGAAGATCTGCTGTCCATGAATTCCC
>NW_012138191.1:2461392-2462725 GCF_000956105.1 Propithecus coquereli | reverse complement strand
GAGTTTTTAAAAAAGTGGATAGAATAAAGGAAACCATGATCCAGGAGCTCACTGGAGTGTGAATTGGCATAAGGAGAAACTAACGTCTGGTACTGTTATCATACTCAGAAAGCTATTATAATAATACAGGAGAAGAGTGAATGACCACAGTGTTGAGGAAAAAATAGATCTGTAGAAGATTATTGATGAAGTGTACGTCTGAAATCAGCTGGTCCAGAGATTTCCACAATCACTTGGAAATCTTTAATCATAGTATGCACATCTGTGTCCTGCTCACTCCTGCTCCTGAAAATTCTAGGTCAACAGTTCATTTTATAGATAAAGACACAATGACTCTGAGAGGTTAAGTGACTTTCTACAAATCGAAGTGATGCTTATGAACATACTAGGAGCAGCATTAAAAACATTTGCATTGAACCACCCTGGGGCACATCAGAAACCCTTTTTTTGGAGATGGAGGGTGTTTTCTTTTAAAATCAGAATTGGGAAGCTATTTGAATCTCCCTGTATATTTCTAAATCCTAGGGAGTGCAGCACTATCACCTGCTTCCCTTTCAAAATACACCCACATGTCACCTGCATTTGCACATCCACATCACTCAAAAACTGAAGGTTTGAACTCTGCTTCTATTCAGCAAAACACAGTTCTTCCCAATAGCATCTCTTCTGGTCTTTGGGAAAGTTGGACATCTTTCTTTACTCAATTGAATTAGTTTCTTCCCTCTAGCTCTTTGAAGGACACATATTTCTGTATTTGCTATTTGGTCCGTTTTTCATATTTCCATGAAAATTTAGTCAATCTTTTATTATCGATATTTAGGAAACTTCAAATGCTTCTTCCAAACACAGCCTGGCAGAGCTTTGGTCCCAAGCAAATTTCAGGTGGCTGTGGCCTAAATGTTACATATCATCCGAATGATTTGATTCACAAACTAAACAGACTGTAAATGGAATCTTAAAGCCTTGTTAGAATATTGTCTGGGAACTCAGCTGTGTTACACTGAGCCTGCAAAAGAACTCCTGAACTGTTCCACAGGCATCCATCAGAATGGATTATTATTCAGTAAGAGGAGGTGCAGGTGTTACTTTGAAGAGTTGCAAAGGGAGCCTTTGATACCAACAAGAGCGGTTTATTAGACATGCTTGTAGTTTGTGATTAAAAACACATCATACTTTGATTTGCTAAACCCCTCCAGTATTTGGCTTCCAATTTGTTTTCTCACATATCCATGAAACAACCTCATAATCCCTGTAGTGACTATGTCCATCACCCCTGAAGTTTCCTTAGTCCCCTTGGTAATCCTTTCCTTCTAGGTCTCTCCCCAAGCTCCCC
>NW_012138191.1:2440492-2449701 GCF_000956105.1 Propithecus coquereli | reverse complement strand
AAGTCCATAAATACAGGAAATAGGAATATATAATGAATATACTATTTTCTTTATGAATGAACCTATGAATATATAATATAGTATAACAAATTCGATAAATGTTTGAATTGTGACTGCTTAGAAAATTTTAATTTTATGTTCAGTTTATATCCATATAAATGTTTACCTGAAACATCATTATAGTATAGCTTTGTTCACTGAAATTAATAATGTATGTTTGACATGAGATAGATTTCTGATACCCTTACAAATTCTTATGAATATATTACTTGAAGAAAGAAAACAAAGTTAAGACTTTTTTTTTAAATAAAAAGAATTAATAATGAACTCCTTTATAATGCTATATTTATACTTTAGCTACTTTTTTCCTTTATGTTTTCTTTTTCTTTTGTCCTCTCTTTTTTCCCTCTTTGCTTTCTTTCATTGTTTCAAGTGACTATGTTCCAAAATTTCTGATTTAAAACTCCCTATACCCTGAATAATCTGCTCCTGTGTTAGGGCTTTACACCTGACACCCACATCAACAGAGTCCTCACTTTGTCTTATTCAAGACAGCTATAACACTTCACTTCACATCTGTGATACCGTATCCCTCCTAGTTTTCCTTCTGACCCCCTGGCTCCCTTTCTCTTCCCATGCCTCATTGCTCTCTACCCTTTAGGTAATCTCAAATGTTGTGATATTCAAAGTTCTTCTTGGTCTTCATCTTAATTTCAATCTCCGTCATCCTCCTGGGTAACCAGTGTGAGAGATGTATTCTTAACTCACTAGTTTAGATTAATATTCTGGGTTGCAGACCCATATTTTCAAATGCTTTCTAGATGTCCTCAAATATAAGACCCAAACCATTCATTCAAAAGAAAAAAAGAGTTATTGCGTCATACTCCATGCTGGAATTATGTGCTTGAGATACGTTAAGTAACAAATAGACAAAGCTCCTTTCCTTCATCAAAATTGCATTGTGGTGTGTATGTGTGTGTGTGTGTGTGTGTGAAAGGGGGGGCAGGAAATAAATAAATATGAAAATTAAACATTATGCTATAAGGTGTTAAGTGTTACCAAAAAAAATTCACCATAGCATAAGGTGATCAGGAATTCCTGAGAAGAGTGTGGGTCTTGTAACTTTAAGTAGGGTTATCACGTTAGGCTTTGTCTTGAAAGTTTCCTTGAGCAAAGTCTTGAAGGAAATGTAAGAGTTAGGCCTTGCATATATTGGGAAGAGGATTCAAGGCAGAGGGAGTGCAGTGCAGAATATTTATGGCAAGTGTGAGCCTGGCTCTTGTGAATGAGGGAGTGAGTAGCAGATGTCAGAGAGGCAATACAGGCTGCATTCTGCAAGTCCATGTAAACTGGCATAAAGACTTTGACCTTCACTCTACATGAAAGGGGAAGTCATTATAGAATTCTAGGCAAAGGAGTGGCTATTCTTCTGCTGTGTCTCTTCGCCATCAATCAATCCAAAACTTACATAATTAACTTCATTTACTGTCTTACTGTGTTCAGGCTGCTATAACAAAATGCCATCAACTGGGTGGATTGTAAATGATAGAAATTTATTTCTCACAGTTCTGGAGATTGGGAAGTCCAAGATTATGGTGCTGACACATTTGGTGTCCAGTAAGAGCCAACTTTCTGGTCATGGACAGAGCTTTCTCACCATGTCCTCATATGTGGAAGGAATGGGGCCCTTTCTTGAGCCACTCTATATGGGTCCTCATTGCTCCCAATGTCCCCACATCCTAATACCATCACCTTGAGGGTTAGGATTCAGCTAATGAATTGGGGAAAAGGGAAAATATTAAGTTAATAGAACTTACTTAATCTTCCAACCCAACCCCACTATGCTACCTTAATTTGTTATAAAATTCACCTTGTCTCTCAAGCCAGAAATAAAATAGTTTATTTCTTGCTCATGTAATAGTGTAAGACATGGGTTTCTCATCAGCATCAGCAGGTGACTCTATTCTATACAATGATTCAATGACCAAGGTCATTTGCATCTGATGGTTGTACTATCCCCCAGGCCCTCATTATCCAAAGGAAATATCAAAAGGAGAAAGAAGGCTTGGAGGAGGCCCGCCCCTCCAGAGCTAGCACACATCCCTTTCATCATACTGCATTGGTCAGACTTGGGTATGTGGCCCCAGTTAAGCATAAAAGAGGCTGGAACGTGTAATCCAGCTAGAAGCCCAGACAGAGAAGACATAGGTGAACAGCTAGGTATTCTTTGCCTTATCAAATAATCATTCAATTAATTGATTCTGCCCACTAAATACCTTCCAAAAACATACATCATTTTTTCTCCATCAAAACTTTTTCTGCTTTAGGGTTCATCCTCCCTACCTGAGTTTATTGAAAAACCTCCTGGCTATTCTGGAAGGTTCCAGACTTTCCTTCTTCTAATCCATCTTCAGAGTGACATGAATATAGACGTCCTATTTCTCTAACGTGAAAATTTGGGTCAATTTCACACTTTCCCAGGAACTCCCCATAACTTCTTACATGGGTACTCAAGGCCTTTCCTGATCAGGTCAAAGGCTTGTCAGCCCTCAGATCCTGCTGCCTGCACTGAGGCTGTGTATTTCTACCATGCCACGTCATCTGTTCTTCCCCAAATCATCTGTGTCCTGTCATTTGCTCCCAGTGCCTAAGTCATACGATTGCCATATGTTCATGTCAAATGCGAACTATTCGAGCAGCTGTTCTGTCCTCTGCAAGATGACCTCTAACCTCACCAGAAGCCCCCAGGAGATGAGTGACATGCCTGAGGCCCCACACCCACTCAGCTATGACACAGCCCATGGCTCCTGAACTCCAGTCAGCATTAGATGTGCCAGCAGACAGAAACATTTTATTTTTCCTGCAAGATTCATTTAATACAGCAATGTCTCATTTCCTTCTCTCTCTCTCTCTCTTCTCTCTCTCTCTCTCTCTTCTTTCTTTCTCCTTTCACTTAGTGTGTTTATTTGGGCCAGAATACCTCATATTCTCAAAGTGTGGTTTGAATAAAATAACATCCATGGTTTCTTTTAGAACCAGAAATGATAGATTTGAAAGGTCACTCATGAACGCGAAGCCTCATCTTTTATACCACCTGCCTTGTGGTGCCTAGATTGAGTTTGTGAGGGTACTATTTCCTGCACAACCATGAAAACTCTTCAGAAACCACTATCTACACATACCATATTTGTGGGACTCAAACCATCTGATCAACATTAGATTTCCGGGGGGTAAGGAGTTCAGATGCTATTTAAACAGCATCAACCTTTAAGGTCAGAAAAAGATGCCTATTCCTATCTTATTCTCCAATACATCTGAAAAGTATTTGGAAATCAAGCAGGTGGGCAACATGTGAGTTTTAATCATGATGGAATTTCCTAGTCCTTTTGGCTCACACTGCCAACAGTATTTTTTCAATTAATTTAATATTAGATGGACATGAAGAAACATACTTCTCGTCTCTGCAGGAGACAAAATTATGGGGGACCAATTATCCTTTTATTCTAAATTGGTAATATTTTTCACGTCTTACATTGGTATTTTTCTTGTAATATACTGAAGATAGGGTGGAAGTGTGTGCATGTGCAATTTTGTTATCTAACCTTGAGCTCCAGAAGTGGTTCTAAGCATGCTTATCAGTTTTTTGAACTTAATTTTTAACCATTGGAGTTAATAGCTATTATCTTTAAAATTACTTTTAAATTGTATAAAATAAAAAGACATTTGTGAGAACAGAGAACTATAGCTATCATAAACACAATGACTTGCACATATTAGTCACTCAATAAAAATTTATTGAGTTAACTGTATTCTTCCCTTTTATTTTTCTTTGTGGAATGCGATAAGGCCCATTAAAACAAGAAGGAAAACTAAAAAAGCCATACAATAAAATAAGTTTTAACCAAAAATTCTCCATATAAATTTGAACAATTTTCTTTTCCCATATCTGATTCCCATAATCAGAATTTTGGGAAATTTTAATTCATATTTTTTCCTCTATCAAAGGAAGTCTCAGGAGAAAAAAAATTAACTTTGTTATAAAATTATGAATGATCTGTGTTGAATCTTCATGAGTGGGGTATATTGACTTCACAGCATGGGACAAACTACTATAAATTTATGATTTAGTTTTATTATGTTGATGCCATGCAAATATTCATTTATCGAGCACATTATACCCTCTCTACATGAATTCCTTCAAATTTGCTTCTGGAAAAAGAAAATTTTTGCATCATAAATCCTTTTGAGGCTTTATCATTAATATGTTCATGGATCCTAACTCATATATCAAGCTGAGTGTTTAATATCTCCACTTGAATGTTTTGCAGGTGTATTAAAGAAAAAATTAAAACTACATTTCTTAGTTTATCCCTTGGTCATTCACCCCGGACAAAATGTCTTTATTCGTTAAGGAGTTGCTTAAAAACAAAAAATGAAACAGAACAGAAAGCAAGAAAAGAAACCAATAAGAATGTCTAGTTTCCTTGACCATCCACTCTTTCTTGCACTCATAGACAATCATGTCCTTTTATTATAATTTCATCTATAGATTTATCTTGACTGCATCCACTGTTTTGTATCACCACTTCTGTAAACCCTGGACCAAGACACCAATTTCAATTTTCTAGACTGTTGTAAAATCACCTAACAAAATTTTCCTTTCACTGTTGTCGTCTCCAATATATTCTTCAGAGAGAACATCCAAAGTAATCTTTTTAAAACCCCAAAATAATCACTGCCCCATTGCTTAGAAGTCTGCAATGGCTCTTCATTGCACTTCTAGTAACATCCAAATTTCTCACCATGGCAATCCCTGCCTGTTCTGGCCTCTGCTTGCTTCTCTCTAAAGCCACCATATCTTGGCTTACTTTCATGTCCTTACAAATCTGAGTTCTTTACCACTTTGCTCAGGCTCTTCTGTCTGGACCACCCTTTCTCTGACTTTTGTCAATGCTATCACCTTCCCAAACTCCAGTTCTCTGCTTTAATGCTAACTCTTTAGAAAGAGCTTTTCAGTTTATCATAACATATTAAAATTCGTAAACAACTACTCTTTTTTCTACCATTACGTTTTTTATTCAAATACTACAGAGCATTTCCTACATACGACAATTTCAGTGAGCCTTATCATTTCATGTGATTGGAACCAGTAGTTGATTAAATAAATAAAATTACAATAAAAAAGTTAAAAAGCAGAATAAATAAAAGGGTGCATCCATCAATTAGCATTTTATTTTAGCTTAAAACATACATATGTGCTTTCCTTTCCTGATCTTTTGCCATAGAGCCAAGGACTTTTCTTTAAGTATATTGTTAAACTATTGGAATTATTCTAGATCTTTCTTGTAATAGCATAACCCATACTGCTTTGGCCATGATTTCTGGTTTCAATTGCTTAAATCAAATGAGAAACTAAAGGTACCTGTAAAGCTATCAGACAGTCAATTCTTTCTAGATTTTGATTCTTTTTATTGTTTGCAGATGCATCTCCTACACTTAATTTGACTTTTTTTAAATTATTTTGGTTTGTTTTCAGTGAATCATTCCTACTGAGTTTTTCTAAAGTGTTTCTTTTGTTTTTTTCCTGGTAATAAACACACAAGGATTCCCTCCATTTTGTACTTTTTTCTGCTGCAGTGGCAAATTTTTGTTATCCAGACATAGAAATGGCAGACACTCCTTTCACTCACATTCTATGGGCTAGTTCTGTCACATGATCTCACTCAACTGCTAAAGAGGACATAAAAATGTTGTCTAATTGTGAACTCAGGAAGAAGATAAAATGGATTTGATTAGCAGCTAGCTAGTCCTGGCAAAACTCTTTTAAGTTAATTTGAATATATGATACAACCGAGCCATATGTATTATGGTAAACTCAAAAAAATATGTCTAAGTTTTATAAATATTCTTTATTCTAGAAATCTCCATGCCCCAGTCTATCTATTCTACTTATCCAAAGCTCCTGGTAGGTATTGCCTGCAAAAGCAAGCTAGTAGGAAATATCACATATACATATGTTTTTTGGTATTTTTTATTGCTATATCATAGTTACATACACGTGGGGTACATGTGATATTTTGTTACATGTGTATGATGTTTAAGGATAAAGCAAGGTAATTGACAGATATTATATCTTATTAATGATATCCTCTTTTAGAAATTACTCCAGACATGTGCAGACAGGATCAGAAAGAACCCTCTTAAAAACAAAACAAAACAAATATGTTATGAGGCTCATAATATAAGTTCACATTATAAGTAAGATAATGTTATAGACATTAAAATATTCTCTACTATTTCCTGGTCTATCATTCTGTTTCCTTGGCTCTTACTTACCTACTAGGTGTCTGCAAAACATTTGTAAGATTGAAAGAAATAAATGGCATCTGTAGCTGTTTTAGGATGTTTTTTTTGGCCAGAAGTAGCTTCTATACAGTGGATTAAGCCTGTGTAGAACCAGCGGAAGGTATTGGAAAAGTCACCTTACCAAACATATCCCATTACTCATCAATCGGTCATGATTCCTAAAATCCATTATTAAAGAGGCTCTGCTAGATTAATCTCTATCTCCTTATGATTTCCATCAAAATACTATTATCTTAACTGGAAAGAGTTATAAATTAACCCATAATTTGCATTGTAATTTCATCATTAATGAATGTATTAAATTACCCAACTCTATGCAAACAGCTGAAGGCATGCAACAGAGAACAGATAAAATTTTAATGGCAGAGGTTGGAAAGAGTAGAAAACTGTGGATATGGGTAATAAAATGAATGGTCTGGCAGACTGGAGGTAGAACTGAAGGTTTAGGAGAGTAAAAAGGCAATGCTAATTTATACAAATATACCCATTGCTGAATGGAGATAAATGTTACTTGACTGTTTTTTCTCTAAAGCCCATTTGTAACAGTTCATTATAGTATGCAATAGTCACTTCCATAGAATATGCAATGATGTCCCCTCCTGGTCTGATGGCAACATCAAACACTAGAGCAATCAAATGTCAACGGGGAATTAAGATAGACTTTTCGTGGTCTCCACATGTTACAAATCTGCAATGAAGAGGCTGCAGAACTTGATATCACAGTATATGGGTGCAAATATTAGATGTATCCCTTACTAGCCATATAAGGGCTGCCATTCTTTGAGCCAATTTAAAAAGAGCTAATAAGAAACTCTTATTCTATAGTTAGGAGTAAAAATTACTTTAAAAATTTTCTAAACTAGGAAAAATACGTTGGCAGTATCTCATAAATTGAAAATGACCATGCTCTATTATAACCAAATATTTCCAGAGAATAGAGAGTGAAACCTTGCCTTCTGCATCAAGAGATATGCATATGGAAGTTGATGGAAGAAATAAAAAAGAGGAAACAAAGGTTTATCACGTCATTGGAATATGTGTGTTGAATGAAAAAAGATTATTAAAGATGTGTATGTTATGATAACACCTATGTAAATCTTGAAAACATCCAAAATCACATATATTGGTTGTATATAATTGTGTAATGAGAGATGTTTAAAACAAAATCAAAACATTAAATTATTTTAAACAAAACAAGTATGAAAAATGTTTGGAAGCTTCTATCAAGTTAACCATGTACCTAACTTATGACTCAGCAATTTCATTTCATTTCTACACTGGAGAAATGAATGTTTGTATCCATGGAAAGACATGCATAATAAGGCTATCAGCCTCATTTATAATAGCCAGAAACTAAAAGTAATCCAAATATTCATCAAAATAATGGCTAAACTCAACGTGGTATATTTATATACAGAAATGCCGCATGTTGATAAAGAAAAATAGCTATTGGTAGAGAAAAGCATAGTTAAATATCAAAACATGATATTGAGTAAAATAAGTCAGACCCAAAGGAGTACATACTCCTTATATGATGCTATTTATTCAAAATCAAAGACACAGCAAAAATAATCCTACGATGATAGAAGCTAGCATAATAGTCATCTTGGAGTTTGGGTGATTATTGATTGGAAAGATGCACAGGAAATTTTCTAACTTATCTAAATTTTCTATATTTTTATCTGGAATACAGTTATATGATTATATACATTTGCCAAAGATCATAAAACTGTACACTTAAGATTTGAGCATTTTCTTCATAAATTATACTGAATGCTGATAGACTAAAATAATTGTATGACTTCTATACAAAGAATGTTACCATGAAGATGTAAAAATAATAAATGTTCAATAAAGAATAGTGAAATCTGAATTTAATCTGAATTCTTCTCTATATGGCACCTGTTTCTAATAGATCCCCAGAGCAGAGAGAATGAAAGAAGAAAACAGAGTGAGAATATTTTCATTTCCTTTAAGTCCATGAGTGCAACAAAAATTTTAATTACATGAAGAGAAACTTTTCAAAAGAAGACAGACTAATAGCCAAAAAACATATGAAAAAATGCTCAACATCCCTAATCATCAGGGAAATGAAAATCAAAACCACAATGAGATATCACTTAACTCCAGTGAGAATGGCTTTTATCGAAAAGTCCCAAAACAGCAAATCCTGGCATGGATGCGGAGAGATAGGAACATTCACATACTATTGGTGGGACTGCAAACTAGTGCAACCTCTATGGAAAGTAGTATGGAGATACTTCAAAGAGGTAAAAGTAGACCTACCATTTGATTCAGCAATCCCATTACCGGGTATTTATACAAAGGGAAAAAAAGACATTCTATAAAAAAGACACCTGCACATGATTGTTTATAGCAGCACAATTCACAATTGCAAAGATGTGGAAACAACCCAAGTGCCCATAAACACATGAGTGGATTAATAAAATGTGGTATATGTATACTGTGGAGTACTACTCAGCCATAAAAAGTGGTGAATACCTCTTGTATTAACCTGGATGGAACTGGAGACCTTTCTTCTAAGTGAAGAATCACAAGAATAAAAAAATAAACACCACATGTACTCATCATTAAATTGGCCCTAATTGATCAACACTTATGTGCACATATGGAAATAACATTCATCAGAAATAAAGCAGATGGGAGTGGGGAGGAGGAGATGGGTAAATTCACACCTAGTGAGTACAAGGCACACTATCTGGGGCATGGCCAACTTATAACTTTGACTCAAATGGTAGAGACGCAATTTATGTAACCAAAACATCTGCACCCCTGTAATATTCTCAAATTAAAAAATGCAGAAAAAAATTAAAACACTAAAG
>NW_012138191.1:2431639-2439837 GCF_000956105.1 Propithecus coquereli | reverse complement strand
GAAGCAAAATAAAACAATACAAAACTCTAAAGTAAGAGTTCAAGAAAAATATGTACTAAACAGTAGAGTATTTAATGAGTTGGAAAGATATAGATGATCTTACCCAAAAGTTACCTATTCATGGATAGATATAATTCTGGAAGGAGATTTCTCAAGGTGACCTATAGGGATTAGACCTTGATCCTCTTTTATTGACTTTTTGATATAATTTGGGTAGAAGTTCAAGATATCAATCCCATCAAATGTATAGCTCAATGCTGGGATTTAAATCACTTAAATAGTGCTGCATAATAAGTAATTGCTTGATTAGATATATATCACTACAAATAAGCCTTTACAAAATGTGGTGGCTCTAACAGTTTTATTTGCTCAGCATACTGTTGGTCAGTAATTTGGTCTGGGTTGAGCTGGGTGATTTTCTTTCAACCTTTCCTAGCACCACTCGTGTAGCCATGGTCAACTGGAGAGCTGTTTGGTGGCTCGTTGGGCTCAGGGGCCCCAACTGGACAGCACATCCTTGATCCTCACAGTCTTACCTCCAGTGAGCTAGCTTGGGCTTACACAGCAACAGCATGTCCAAAAAGGACAAAGGCAAGTAGCAAGGCCCCCTGAGCCCTGTACTGAGAAGCCAAGCAACCTGTCTTCCACAATATTCTGTTGTTCAAACAAGTCATAAGACCAGCCATGATTCAGAGGGTAAGGAAATAGATTCAACCTATCAAAGAGAGGAGCTAAAAATAATGTGTGGCCATTTTAAATGTAGCACAGTCTTCGTCTTGGGCACAGTTATTTAGCAGTAAAACATACTACTTCCTTAAGACCAACAAAAGCAGTGGTATATAACAACCAGCTTTCTGGAGGGGAAAAAAAAAAGAGCCTTGATTTGGAGCATTTGCTCATTTCTCTGGTGTAAATACTACCACCATGCTATTTCAAGCTATTAATATGACATCACTGAGGGCACATTGGGAAAAGATGCACACAACCAGCTCTCAAAAGTGGTTACAAACAGGACCTCACAGACCACTGCCCACAAGTCTCATCAAATTACAACACTGGACCAAAGTACACTGTGTTAAAAATCTACATCTAATTCAAATGTAGATGGAGCTTTTTGACTGTGGTTTCTCTTGGTCTGTAAACCTATAAAAATACACATTATCTGCTTCCATATTCCAATGCACAAACTGAAATAATGATATCTAAAGAAGGCAGTGTCATTCAAAAAGAGGAAGAACGAAAGTCCCATGACAGAGGCTGGATCATAGCAATATAGAGAAAGTACATAGTATCAGGTTCCCCTACTCCAGGAGCAGGGAATATTTGTTGATTTAAGGCCCTACTCTGCTTCATGGGAGTAACTTTCTTGTATATTGTTGTCCTTAGGTATTGGCAGTGCCTCTTGGGCTTTTGGGTCTGCCCTCTAGGATTTTTGCTCTGACCTCTGGGATGGCATTCCTTTTCCATAAGAAATGTCCTATACTTTCAGCTGAGAAGCATTCTCATCCTGTTTCCTACTTAGTAAAAATTAGCAATCTAGAGGTATGTTTTCATTTTGTACTGTCTTACTGCTTATAGATAAAGGTGCTACAACTCCCTACAAATTAATTTGGCTTTTATGTGTATCAGATCAGAATCTATTCCATTCAACAAAAATCACACCCACAATTCTTTCATGTGACCTCTTTCTTAGATGTATTCAGAGCCACTTTTGGACTTAAGCTTCTGTGTAACGATGCTCTTAAATTTCTTAGGTGCCTTTTGGACTAGCTGAGAGGATTTACTAGACACCAACTTAAAACTTTCAGAGATCTTAACAATGGTTCTTACAGCCATATTTTGGGTTTGATATTTGCCTTGAGGCTATTTCTTAATTTAAAAATCTTTGTCTTCTGGAGTGATCAGAGATGGGATTCTACTTTATTTTCCAACCTATCAAGTCCTGGGCTATCTGTATTTCCTCCAAATTCTGTTGGCAAATGAAACATTTTCTATAGTCCATCTGTCTTTTCTCATCCATCATTAAATGAAGTTAAAAAAAGAAGCATGTGTGTACATCTTCTTGGTCATATCTGCAAATTCATTAATACAGTGCAATAAGTACCACGTAGGAATATGAGGAGCAGTATAAAATCAGTCATTGGGGTAGCCAATTAGGATGGAAGAGAGACAACTAAACTGATTCCTAAGGATGAGTAGAAGTCGATCAGGATAAGCCTGAGGAGCACATGTTGAAACCTTTATGTAGTTCAAAATGACTTCAGTATGAATTGCCAGAAGGTACAGGTTAGGAGGGGCTCCCTTATTTTCAAATTTGTACCACATCCTAAAAGAAATGGAGAGAGGTTGGTTGGAAAGTTATAAATCAAGGAAAGACATCAGACCTGCAATAAGCAAGTTCACTCTGGCATCAGTGTGGAGAATGAAACTCTAGAGGAGTCAGGAGACTGCCTCAGCTGTTCAGGCATGCAGGGATGGTGTGGCCCGAACAGGATCTATGGCCCTGGTGCTGGGACAACAAGGCTTCATTTGAAAACGATTTAGGGTGCACAAGTGTCAGGATTTAGTGTTAACATAGAGCATTTGGGGGAAAGACTATTCAAGAATGACTCCCAGGTTTCTGGCTTGGGCAAATGACAAGGAGATGAGATGATGCATTTACCAGGAAGGGACATCAGAGGAGGCTTACCTTGAACCAGAATAAATTCAGTTTGACATGGGGGCCTGAGAGCAAATTATAACACATGCAAGTGGAAATGTCAGATAACAAGGAATGTTCTGGCCTTTCCACCACTGAGCACCTTTAAATTTGAGTACACTGAATCTATCCACAGAACTGGTCTAGGCACAGTTCTGCCATCAACATTTTCTGTAGCCTTAGTTGAGAGTTTAGAGTACATTATAGCCCATTTCTGTAACAGGCTCATGGGGCTGGAACTTCATAGCTTGTAAGAAGGTATTTGTAATACATATCACTAAACATACACACACACACACACACACACACACACACACACTGACTCAAATGCTTTCTGTCCAAGTATTTAGAAGAAAAAATTCGAACTGCTGAGGAACACTGGTACTGCAGTCAGATCACCTGGATTCTAATTTGGTTTTGCCAATTCCCAGCACTGTGATTAGGGGTTTTTAATAGTAGTTCCTTTTCCTTCCTCAGTCTACAATCTGAATCCTTGGATTTGCAAGTAGAGTACTGATATTTATTCACCCCCATGTCTCAAATAGGAGCTGGCATTTCTGAAGTGTACACTTTTAAACAATATATTTACTCATTTATTCCATGCCACTAAAATTGCATTTGAAGAAAATATTTAGAGATGAAATGACTCACTAATCTTTGTTTAGATCTAAGAAGCAACAGGGAGACCAAGAGATGTATAAACATACATTTTTATTTTACACACAGACATACTCACACACTCCCATATTTTCCCCCAAATGAGGAAAAAAAGACAGGCTTATAGTAAATCCATATGCATAACAAAGAGAAAGAAATGTCTTCTGAGTCCAACCAACTTCTTGTTAGTCTTTGAAAAATATAATCTACCAGGGCCCTTTATGATCAACATAAATACTTCCTAGAGCTTCCTAGACCTACTTTAGTGGGCCAAGGAAGGTGTATGCCCAATGGCAAAGATAAAGGCAGTGAACCATTTGCAAAAGAAGAGAGATTAAGTCTCGTTGTCTGCTGGTCAACAGAGATGGACTTCCTTCCCCAGTTCCCTCTCCATTTTGTGTCTTGGCTGTGAATGAGCTCACCAGCAAACGATCTCAGATGTCTATCCAAACTTGGCATTTGTATGTAAACTCCTCTAAGTGTCTGAGATTCAAATTCCAAAAAGATCATTTCACCTGACCAAAAAGATCTAACTTCCCTGTAAACATACAATGTGGCCGCAGATGAAGGGGCCTCTCTCCTGGATCATAATCCACAATGTACTCATGCCTCCCATCCTGTCCAGGTGTGCATTTTATGGAATAGCTAGACACTGAGCTTGGTTTAGATTCTGCTGACTCTTTTCCCCAGTAAGCTTCCATCGATGCCTACACCTTGTGACTAGTGCTGTTTGTTATAACCCCCAGGATTAACAGTCAGAGGCACGCATCTGAAAATTAATTTATGTGGGTTTCTCCCCTACCCGCCTCAAATCCCAGTGTAGTGATGGCTTATAGTCAGGAACTCCTCTATTCTATTTAAATCCATGAAACATTTTCTTTCTGAATGTCAAAGGCAGGTGTATATTTGAACCTTATTAGAATTTTCAGCTGATGGATTTCCTTTCCCGGGTGGAAATTCTTCTGGCTTTAGGAATCTATCAGGACAAAAAAAAAGTTCTACCGAGATTTCACAGTGTTGGGTCTCTTTTTCACTATAAAAATGTTAGTGTCTAAACAGAGGAGACTGAGTAATGAAAAGAGATAAGACTGCCACCAGTTGGGTGTTATTGACCTACACAGTCCTATCTGGGGCCTGCTACTGTATTGTGTAGTTGTTTTGCTTGATGAATGCAAAAATTTGTTGGTGCTCAGCATTCCTGGACATCTGGCTGGTTAAAAAAAATGCTGGAAGAAATATAATCTTTGAATGAAAAACCGTAGTAGCACTATTTTTATTTCTTTTCATTGCAATGTTTTTAGCATAGCAAACCTTGAAATATGTAATCAAAGAGAAAAATCTGAGGTTTCTTTATTTATGAATATATTTTCCTGGTAAATATTGCTTTAAAAACATTTACTTTCAGTGTTTTGTTTTCTTTTTCTTTTTTGATATAAAATAAAATGTTTTCTTATTTATAAGAAAATGGTGATGGAATTGTTATATTTATACTTTCTCTTTTACACAATGAAAGTAGTACTGTATAATCAGCATTAGTAGGTGCACACTAATCCTCATCTTTGGGGGGACTATTCTATATACTTTGCATCTTAAAAAGGGAGAAGAATGAGTCTTAGTATTTTGCTATACACCTTACATAGTAAGTAGTTCTGTCCAGTAAAACTTTCAGCAATCATAGAAATATTATAAAATGTTCTATAATGTCATTCAGTATGGTAGCCAATAGCCCCAATGTGGCTTTTGAGCTCTTGAAATGTGACTAATGTGACTAGGAAACTGCATTTTTATTTTATTTAACTATAACTATTTTAAATTTAAAAATTACCTGTGGCTAGTAGCTACTGTATTGAGCAGTGCACCATTAGTGTTTAAAATGGCAATTGGAGAAAAAAAAAATGGCCGATTGAATCATTTTAGAAGAAAAAACTCCTTTTGACCTTTTAAGCCTTGTAGCACATTAATTAGCCACATTATTGATATTAGTGAGGATTTGCTGTTTTAAAAATCCTCTTCAATTAGCTTTCAAATTTCAATTCATTTTGCAAAATACAATAAAATCCGAGTATGGATTCATGGTATAAAGAAAGAAAGAACTCGTTTAACAAGAAATCTACAGGTGCTAATGTTTAAAATGCATGCTCTCCATCTGAAAATTATTATAAAATAGAAGTCAAACATTTAGTTCACTTGGGCTGAGCATGCAAGCCTTCATGGAAATATGTCCATAATCTCAGTAAACTTTTACTGTGTAAAATACAGGAAATGAAGGACATAGAATAGTAAGAGTTTAAGAGGTTACTTATTTATTCAAACCAAGTCTTAATAGCAACCGGAAAGGCTAACAGAAATTTTGCTTATTGGAAGCCCTGATGTTGAAAACTACTGATCCTATCTCTAGGATTTTTATTTCAGAATGCCAGATCTAAATGCGATGATAATATTTCTTGCCATTACATTCTTTCCCCACCCAGTGAAAAGGAACAAGTAAAACAAGGCTTGGCACCTCCATGGTAAATAGACATTTAACCCAAAAGGAGTTGATTTCTCAGTTCTGACCCTGCTACCCATGTAATTCCATACTTTCTACATGAAGACAAGATTTTGCTAACTTGTCTTTATGTATTTAGCCACTCTGTGCTCTGCTCATGTATTACAATACTGCACGAACATGACTCTTATCTTTCTTGTGATGTTTAAGTCTTTTAACCTAATGCACGAAACATTCAATTAATGCCTTTTGATGTGTGTATTAGTGTAAAAATCACAGCTTTTTGGCATCAGACAGATCTGAACTGGAATCCTAGCCTTCTATCTTACTAACTGTGAAAAACAAATATTTAATTTACTTACCTTCCTTGACACGATGTCATATTGGAAATAGAATTAATCATATTTCTATTACATATTTGTATATATATAATCTTCACTATCATTGATGCCAATAATATCAATCAATCACAAGTCTTCAGCAGTACTATGGAGCAGATAGGTTTATCATCCCATTTTGCAAATAAGGAAATGGAGTCTTAGCAACTAAAGAGTGGATCTAGATTCTAAGCAGGTCTATGGAACTCACAGGCTATATGAAAGAACTGATACCATGATACACATAGTTGATCCTCAACACAGGGTAGCAGCTCTTACAAAACTTGAAGCTTTCAAAAATAAAATATTTCTAACATATAAAAAGATACAATGATCAATGTATGAATTGCTTATCTGTTCACCACCAAGACGGTCACATACTAATATTTGACATATTTTCTTCAGATCTTGTTCTCTTTCACTTTAAGAAAATAAAACAATATAGATAAAGATAAAGTCTTCTTCTGGCCTTCTTCTTCCCTTCTTTCACTTCCTGGAGGTAGTACAATCACGGAGGTGGATGGGTTGAGTATAGACATGCACTCTGGTAAGGGGCTACTACATCTGCTCTGAGAAGTTGATTTACCTTTTAAAATTTTGTTCAAAGGGATCACATGAGTTAGCAGAAGCCCTGATAATTCTTTCATCTCCATATGGAAATACAGATAGAGAATGGTAGTTTTCTCAGCAGCAGTAGAACTTCCGCCCTGCCACCTCCCCTGCTCCCAAGAAAGAAAACAACTACCATTGTCTACACATACTTCCGAATTTTCACTATATATATGTATTCATAACAGGCATATTGTTTTATATCTTTAAAAATTTCCATGAATAATATTGTACTTGTATTTACATAAAAGTATACTTATTTAGAATATACTTACAATATTTATACTTATTTATAAGATAAATGACACTATAGGTATCATTTTCCAAATTGCACTTTTATTCAACATTATGATTTCAAAATTCATTCAAATTGATACATATAGGTCAAATTTCATAGTGTAACATGGGTATGATAATATAATATACAAATATGTACCATCTTGTTATTCATTCCCTTATCAATAATCACTTAGATTATTTGCAATTTTCATTGTTACTATAAATATTGAAACTAGGACAAGAAAGTAGTATCCTCACCAGATTACAATGTCATTTCCCATCTTTGCTGACCTCAGGTCCTGAGATAATAATAAATTTCCATTTTTATTAGTTGTTAAGTGTCTTACTATCTTACCATCTTTTGCCCACCATTAAAGTTTTTTATTTTTTTTTCCCAGAATCCCATCTGAGTATGCCTTTTGCTCCCTACGGGGCCTGCCAAATACCTGATGAATATAGTGTGGGCAGAATATCCTGACACTGGAACCCACCTAGGGTTGCGACAAGTTCAGGATGGGGAGAAGTGGAGTGGACACAGCTAACAGCAGAGATATGTGCAGTCAAGTTGATTAGATGATGTCAGAGAGAACAGATCTTTAAAATTAATTGTTTGGCTGTTTTCCTGTATCCCTGTGGTACAATAAAAAAAATAAATTATCTTTGTCTCCATTTTCTAGAACAGAGTTTCTAAAACTCTCAGAATTTTCTGAGTGATAGGAGTGTCTTTATTATTCATAGCATGCCCCTATCGTACCTGAGTTTATGCTAAGGTTACTCATGGCTGGGTAGAAGACCCTAGATGGCTTCGGAATGGAGGCTGGTGACCTGAAACACCACCTTCCAACTTCTGGGGAGGGAAGGGGTGCTAGAGGTGGAGTTCCATCACCAATTGCCAATGATTTGATCAATCATGTCTAAGTAATAAAACTTCTATTAAAACTTTGAACAATGAGGTTTGGGAGCTTTCAGGTTAGTAATCACATTGGTCTGCAGACAGGTGGGGCCTGGATAGGTCAATGGAAGCTCTGCTTGCCACCCGCTACACCTTGCCATAGGCGACTCTTCCATTTGGCTCTTCTTGAGTTGTATC
>NW_012138191.1:2428466-2430249 GCF_000956105.1 Propithecus coquereli | reverse complement strand
ATAGAATGGCCTCCCCCTCACCCCACTGATGGTAGAATATTCAAGGCCTTATTGCCTCTCACTGGACTAATGAAAAATCCTCCTACCTGCTCCCCTTCTCACCAGTCTCTTCCTCTTTTTTTATGAACTGAATGTTTGTATGCCCCCAAAATTTATATGTTGAAATCCTCGATTCTACATCTATGAATCAGAAATTTGGTCCTCACCAGCCACTAAATCTGCTACTGCCTTGATCTTGCACTTTTTAGCCTACAGAACTATGATCAATAAATATGTTCTGTTTAAGACACACAGTCTATGATATTTTTGTTTAACAGCCTAAATGGAAGAAGATGCTATCTCTAATCATTTGCTGTTAGGGAATACATCCAGATACAGATGTAATACATTCCTTTCAGACACAGTCAATTGCTCTCTCACGTTCTTTAAATTAATTAATTGATAATTAATCAGTTGAGTATACATTGCCAGCCTGGCCTTTGTCTGATTTCAGCCTGCCTTTTAAAACTTCTTTCTCATTTCTTCTTTCCTTTTATCTGAATTCTTCTTGGACTGACCCACTTCTAGATCTATATGTTTGTTGCTTCTCCTATCACTGCACCTAAAACACCTTTCTCCTCCATTGTACAAGCCATCAAAACTTGATCCGTACTTCAAGGACCATCTTAAAGATCAGCTCCTTCATGAAGTATTTCCTGACCCTACACAAGCATCTCTGGACCTAATCAGAGGGTTTCGCCTGCCTTGCACTCACTTAATAAGAGTATCATTCTCCTCTGTGAGACTGTTACCTGTGTTCTCAAAAGCCTGTGCCAGGGAGTGATTGAGCCTGTGGGACTGGATGGAGTCACTGTCTGGGTTTAGAATGCAGCTTAGCTGATTAGTCTGTGACTGGGCAAGTTATTCAACCTCTCTGTACTTTAGTTCTCTCATCCATAAAATAGAGATAATAAGAGAACTTTCATCATAGAGCTGTGATGAGGATTAATTGCTATAATACCTATATAGTTTTAAAACTTGGCCTGGCATGAAGTAAATGTCAGCTGTTGTGCTTACTTATCTCCTCTCTCTCTTTCCAAACCATCACCCTTTTGACTTTTCTCATCTATCTATTTCTCTGTCAATCTATCTATTTGTCTAGTTCTGTTGGTTCTGTTTCTCTGGAAAACTATTGGTTGGGTCTATTTTTCTAGACCACCCTCATATAGTCTCTCTATAGAATACTCATTCTCAGAAACATTCTCTTGGTTATTTGTTAATCGTCTTTCACATCTCAGTATGCGTTGAGTTCCTTTGTTCCACTCTCTAAATCAGAGTTTCTGTCTCTCTGAACATGTGTCTCAACTTCAGTCAACATTCATTCATTCATTCATTCGGGAAATGTTTATTGAATTCTTGCACCATACATGGTTCCAAGCACTGAGCACACAGCAGTGGCAGAGCCTCATAATTTATATTCATTGTTGTAATTTCTTGATTAATATCAATGTGTCATTTTAAATTATAAGTTCATGAAAGCAAGACCATGCTATGTTTTGGTCACTGGTGTATCATCGAATCCTAATTTAAGCTTCAAGCCTGGTAAGTGTTAATAAATGAATAAAGATCTTGAAAGGCAGGAATATTGTGACAGCCTTACTCATAGTATCTTTCAAAGGATTGTGCACATGCACACTCTAAGATGTTCTGCAATTCAGTTAGAGTTTTGTACATTTTAATACATGTAATTTTTTATGCTACCTTAAGCTCCCAGCCATTATGGGCACTAAATAGAGTACAAACA
>NW_012138191.1:2417282-2421001 GCF_000956105.1 Propithecus coquereli | reverse complement strand
AAATGGTGGCTGAGTTCTTAACTGTGACAGAAAGAAAGGCCAAAATATGTTACAAAGGAGGAGCGTGTTTTGTTGAGTGCACATATGTTTGTAGCCCCTTTACATGTATTTGGAACAGTTAAGAACAATGACCACGTAGGTTTCTGTAATATCAAAACTGTGGAAACATCTACAATGATAAATGGATGCTGATTTTAATTTTCACTTCCAACAGACACTTTATAACACTCTTTGGGGATTTTTGAATTTATTTATAGGAAACCCTACCTAGGCATATGCCACAGTTGAAAGGATCATCACAATATTTATGAACCGTTGGCATCAATTAATTTTGCATGCTATTTTAAGGCGATTGTTATTTTTATTCCCATTTATTTGGAAATCTATTTCTTCCTACCCACATGGGAATATTTATCTATATCCCTAAATTCCTATTTTAGTTACTTCCTTGGGTAGTATTCTTCCCACCTCAACCTTGGAATCAAATTTGTCAATTTCTACATTGTTTAAAATAAGCTTTTCTCCCACCTTTCTCTCCCTAGACTATTGTTGTCCCATAAACTATGGAAATGTACTGTAAATAAAGGAAAACTCTATATTTAAACATTCTACCCCATTACATGAAAGGGATAATTCCTCCCTTGTTTTCTTTAGCACAAGCATCTTAAAGGATGTGGTGTTCCTGGCTGGAAAGCCAGAATAGTTTTATTTGAGAAATTGGGGCCCCATCAGTTTGAGTCATTAGACACTGAGCTTGTGGTTTTTGAAGTTCTTTCCCTCTGGGACATTCTGCTCCCTCCCACATGTAATCACTTAGCTCTGCTGTTACTTCATTTGGTGACTGACAGAGATGATGGAGCAGCAGAAACCACGATAGTATATTCAATGATTTGTTTATTAAATCATTCTATAAATATTTAGTGGGCACCTTCTGTATGCAGGAATGGTTTCATATACTAAGGCTACCATAGTCCACAGCCAGATACTTACTCCTGCTCACACAGCGCTTACGTTCTAGGACTATTGTACAAAGAAACAGAAAATCAGTTATCTATCTTAGTATTTGCCTCAATAAATACATAAATCAATGAATATATAAGTTAACTTAAGATTATGATATAAAAATCGAGGAAACAAAATGTGATAGAGGTGTTTGGATTGAGAGAAGTGTACCCTAGACAGTAGTCAGGTTTCTGACAGATGGCTTTTAAAGGGCTACCATAGTTATGCAAACAACTAACCACAGAAGAACATTTTAGGCACAGGGAACAGGACATACAAAGGCCATGAGATGACAATCACTGTACTCAGAATGTTGAGAAATAGAAAGAAGATGAAGTGACAAAGTTGGAGATGATATAAGATGAGGTCTGAGAGGTAGGAGAGGGCCATGACCTCTATGTCTTTGTAGATCATAGAAAGGGGTGTGGATTTTGTTCTAAGTACAATGGTATAAAGCAACGGTTTTCAAACTTTCACGTGCATCAGAATCACCTGGATGACTTGCTAAGGTATGTTATTGGGTCCCCCCACCACAGGAAAACCTTGATTTTCTTGTGCAAAAAGTGTCATCTCTATTCTTAGACCAATCGATGCATTTTATTATGTTGGTCATAGTAAGAAATTCAATGATGGACATATGAGTCTGCCAGTCAATTGAAATCCAATACAGGGACACTCTCAAAACTAGTGGGAAGCATAACTCAATGGAAGTTAAGCAGGGTGGAGGGGACAAGGGGATGGGTGATAACCCACTTAACAGTTACAATGAACACTATCTGGGTGACAGGCATACTTGTAACCATGACTCAAGCATTATTAAAGTGATCCATGTAACCAAAAATATTTGTACCCCTGCAATACTTTGAAGTAAAAGTGGATTAAAAAATAATAAGTAGTCCTGACATAAATACTATCCCTTTCAGCAAAAGTATAATCAAACATTTTAGCTTCACTCCATTCCCATGTTTCTACTTAGATATTTGTTTGTTCAAAGCAGATGGATATTCAAAGAAGAAGACAGGGGCTTGAGGGAAATCTTCTAATTAATTGTATAGATGGTGTAAAATAAAGCATAGCCTTAATAATTTAGAAGTATATATTAATATTATTTTTCAGTGTAGTGTTGGTAGTTAATCAGTGGCTGAAGTTAAAAAAGGCATTCATAATACATAATAAAGAATTTGGTGGACATGAAAAAAAAAAAACTAGTGGGAAGTGAAAGTTCTCAAGCCACTGGACCAGAGGCTGGGATGCAATATGTAGGGAAAATCTCTCCAGAAGTTAAGATAGTGAGCTGAAAGATGGCAAGACACTGAGCTCTGATAGCTTTTGTTGAGTCCCTGGATCCAGTTATGCATAAATCAATTCTACTTCTGTGCATTTCAGTTACATCTCTCATCATCCCATCTTATGCTTTAGGAAATTTCTCTTTGGTTTCTGAAGCAAACCAAAAGATAAATATAAATATAACGCTATTGGAGATATATCACTCTTAAAAATTTAAGTGCGACTTGGTTCATCAGAGAGAACCAGATAAGAGAGTTTAGATGGCTAAATACTACTCTGCCCATTTATGAAATAAATAATCTTTGTACCAGCCAAACTTAAGATATTTTAAGATAGAAAATCACAAGCAAATAGGAGGTTGAAAGAGTTAGTCAAATGAACATAGGCATATGAAACTGTGCTAAACAGCACTTGGTGACACGACGTCACTACTAGCAGCATGGTTACCTGGATATCATCCCTGAGTAAAATTCATAATTGCACCCCCCACTTTCCTTCTATGTGGAAACCTGATGTTCTTCACAAGTTGATGAATGTTTATCATTACAATTGTATGTAGGAGCTTCTCATCATTCAGTTAGTCTAAAAGCAATCTCTTCAAAATACTATTACTTGACAGTTCTATTTTGACTATCATCTCCCTATTCAAGTTGAACTCCATCAAATCATCACATTTTATTACTTTCTCAGAACTTCACATTTTCTCAGATTATTTTGTTTGTTTGCTCATTGTTCATCCCTTACAAGAGAATATAATCTGCATGAAAGCAGAAGTACTTTCTGTCTTATTTGTCATTAACATTCTGTCACCCAATTGATGTTTCTAGAATAGAAAAATGAAAGAATAAATCAGTTGTACACTTTTGCTTTTCCTTAAATATTCTTTTCAAATTTAAATGTGTCTCCTCTATATTTTTATCTACATCTTTACACAGTTTTAGATCAAATTTCATTTTAGCCACAAATCCTCCCTGACCACTCTCACCTAAAGAGTCCACCTGCCTCTGGGCCTCTGAATTAACCTGACAATATAAAAATTATCTTTTTCCCCCCTGGTATTGAGCTTTCTGTGCCCATATTTCTCTTCCTTTTTAGACGTTCCTGAGGCAATGCCCAGAATTTTTCATTTTTATCCTCACTTTATCACATTGCCTTGCAGAGAGTGCAGAAGTATAAGTATCTCTTGACCAAATGGATGGATGGATGCCTATGGAAAAGTAAAAATTCTCCATGAATATTTGAAACTCCTGTATTCTCCAAGATACAGATATTTTCCTATTATGTGGAGTCTTAAAGACTGGGCTATCTGCTGCAAGCCTAAATCTTAATGTCTGTTATTTTATTGGCTGTTCATAGAAACAGTATAATATTCATAGAAATAATGGAAGCAGATATTCATAGAAACCATAAAATAAACAGGTAAATAAGTA
>NW_012138191.1:2415285-2417232 GCF_000956105.1 Propithecus coquereli | reverse complement strand
AATCTCATGGCAAAAGAAGAGTGAAAGAACGTGTCTGGATTTCTAGACCTCCTCTCTCAGAATGTTGACGGCGAGCTACAACCAAAACACAACCATGGCAACAAATTATATATTTGTTGAATCAGGCCAGGAGACAAAATATATATCTATAATACATGCCAGAATGTAAAGATGACACAAGTGATCAAAAGAGAGGGAGAGAAAGCAAAAGGTCAAGGGAGAAACTCTCGGCTTGTAGGTACAGAACTATTTCCATGAGGTCAACTGCATTCCAAAGTGGTTGCAGGGTTGGATGAGAAGCTTGTAGAGGCATGTTGCACAGCCCAAGACAGAGTCTTTGAAGGTTTGCACCCACCCTCATTTTCTGGAGATTTATGAGGCCATTTCAGACTCTTGTCTTACCAGTGCTACATCAGAAACATACATCTATTCTTTTCTTAAATGAAAGAATAGACACCACAATATTAAGGACTGGGTGTAGGTTGAGCAGATTTTGCTCCTCTTTATGGAAAGATTGTTTAGTAATTATAAAGCAAGGGGGCAGGATTAATTCATGTTTATTGACAATTGAATTTTGACCCTGAAGTCATAGTATCATATTTATTCCATGCAGGTTCCTCCCTTCTTTCCTTCTTACCTCTTTTCTTTTGTCTCATCCTACCATCCTTTCTTCCTTTCTTTTCTTCCCTTCTTCATTTGACCAATGTTTATCGATGCTTACTCTGCCAAGCACTGCTCTAGGGGCGGAAAATGCACCAAGGAACAAGACAAATTCAGTGCCCGACATTGTAGAACTTACCTAGGGTGAGAGGAAAGATTGTGCAAAGGATTTCTTTGAAACTCCTATATGCTCATTTGTGTACAAATAATCCAGGGTTTTATAGACAAAAATACAGAGAAGTTAAAATACCCCATAATTAAGAATGCATGTCATAATCAAGACACTTTAACGACAAACTCTGTCTGATTACTTTATAGAAACTAAAAAGACAAGACAGGGTAAGGCATATGATTGGAAGAAGTTTTGGCATCAGGAAGCACAGAATTGTTCAGATGGGTGGTCTTCAACTTCTAAAAGGAGCTGTGATACATGAGAGGTGATGTCCCTGCCCAGAGATAGAGCACATGCCTGGGGATTCTAGCAGAAGCAACTCATCAGGAGGTCTGGCTTGTGGCAGGGTGGTGCATGGATAGTTCAAGAAACCAAAGAAAAGGTCCGAGTGGCAAGAAGGCAGAGAGTGGGGTTCATGTGTGAAATGAGGCTGTAAAAATAGGTGATGACCACAGCATGCATTGCCTCACAGGGCATCATAAGAATTTGGGTCTTTATTCCAAGTGAAATGAAAATCAGTTTTAAAAATGCCGGTTCATGTGTGCATGTGTGTGTGTGTGTGTGTGTGTGTGTGTGTGTGTGTGTGTAAGAAAGAAAGAAAGAGAAGGCAATTTTAGGACATTATGAGTGTACTGTGGTGGCACTGAGGCTGCAGTAAGTCAGTAAACTAGGTAAAAATAGGTAGTGGTTTGGAATAAGGTGATGGCCTTAAGGGGGAGAGAACAGCCAGCTTTGAGTCATGTGAAGAAGAACAAGGCCACAGGATGAGCAGCTGGCTGTATTTGATAGGAGGCTGTGAAGCACAATCCCTGGATTTCTGGTTAATGTAGCCACGTAGATACGGTATCTCTCTCTGAGATGGTTTACACTAAAGGAAGAGTCAACTTGGGGGAGAATAAATAACTTTACATTGAAACTGCTAAATACAAATTGCCTTCCTAACATACAAATGGAGGTATCAAGGAGGCAGATGGATGTTTAGGTTGGGGGCCCAGAAGCAAGGTCTGTGACAGACACACTAATTTGCATATCATCTGTAGTGAGGCAATAATTGAACCCATTGGCCCAGATGGGATCTCCTTGTTTGAATGTGGAGTATAAGAAGGGCCTAAGAA
>NW_012138191.1:2411695-2414965 GCF_000956105.1 Propithecus coquereli | reverse complement strand
GTGTCACTGATAACCCAAGGTAAAATTTTTACCTGGAAGGAAAGGGCTAAAGGCTAGGTAGAAATGAGTTGTGGGGTAAATATGTCATATTAAAAAGGAAAAGCTGAACACACATAAGATAGAAGAGATAATGATAGGAAGGCATTGGACCAAAATCACAGGTTCCATGGACAGAAAATGGATCAGCTCTCTATAGAGATTTGAGAGACAAAGAATAGAGTGATATGGATGCTGGAAAGTCTCTACATTTCATGGAAATGAGTTGAAGTAGTTAGTATTAGATGTTCTCCATCATCCCTGTAAAGCATTTGGCTATTTTTTCGAGGGTACAAAGATGAAACAAATTTCTTTGGGAATGAGAGCACAAGTAGAACACAGAAACACAACAGGAGCTTTGAGTTAGTTATCTATTGCCCCAACAGTGCCATGTAACAAAGCAACCCAAAGTGACTTAAAACAATAGGTTTTTATTTAGTTTGTAATTCTGTGGATTAGCCTCATAATTCTTCTGGCGTTGTCTGAGCTTGAGCACATATTTTGAGGTTGGTTTGTTGTCACCGATCTAGGTTGGCTTTGGCAGGTTTGATGGGATCAATGACTCCTTTCCATCTCCAGCAGACCAGCCCAAGCAGTGCTCACGGTCAAGGCAGAGATGCAACCACAGATGTGAAATGTGCAAGCATGTTTTCAAGCCTCTGCATGCATTACATTTGCTAACATTCCATTGACAAACCAAGTCACATGCCCGAATTTAGGATCAAAGGGAAGGAAAATGGGTTCTTCTTTCATGAGAGAAACCATAAAGTCCCATCACAAGAGGATATGGATACACTGAAGAACAAAGAATTGGGACTTTTAATGCAATCGTTCTACAAGTCCTCAATAATGTCGAGAGCTCATTCTTAAGGATTATCATTGTCTGATAGAAAAATACAACAACCCTATTGTGTGGATTTCTCTAGCAACATTTGATTGCTTGAATGGAACACAAAAACATGCAAAAAAATTGAACTATATGTGGAAATTGCTAGAAAGTGTGAAGAAAATGCAAAAAGATAGAGAAGCCAGGCCATTTAAGATACAAGTAAGGCAGTTACTGACGTAAAGTATATTAAAATATCAGCTGGCTAATCAGGCCTGTGGAGGTATGGGAGAATAAAGAGGGCCTTGCAAAGCCAAAAGAGAGTCATAATGAAATTAGCTTAAAGTATAATATTGAAAAAGAAGAGGTTGAATCAGGAAGAAGACATTTAAACATCTTTAAGGTGGAGCAGTTTCATGAGATAAGAGGTTCATGGAGTGGCATTTTGAGTGGGGTTCTGAGGTGAAGGGTAGGAAAAAGAAACATAGGTTAAAATGAAGTAAGAGCAGGGTGACGGTGTTGGGTCATCCTTGTAGTAAGTGAGAAGATGAATACCGTACGCTCAGTGTCACCATGCTGCATGTGTGAGAGGGAATGACCAGGAGGTTAGCAGATGAAAACGTGGAGAAAGGGAAAATGTGATGTAGTCAAACAGCATGGGGTGCAAAAGTTGGATTTTATGGTCTGATTGATATGGCTGTTTTTGGGAGAAGGGTGAATGGACTAGAAGCAGCAATTGGAAGCAAAGATGCCATCAAGCTTTTCTCTCAACCTGAAAATGCATGGCCTGTGATAAACACAAACAACAACTCCTGGGAGAGCAGCAACCTGGTTGTAAGAAAGATAAGAAAGAGAGACCTGCAACTTTTCTTTGTAGAGAGTCTATACGGTTTTGGGACCAGTAGTGGTGCCATACTGGATAAAGTTGCCCAGAAGTTGTGGCCTAAATGAATTCTACTCAAACTGGGGATGGGTGTTTTAGGCCAGAACAGAGAATTATGAAATTGGGAAAGGGAATGGGTTAAGGAAAAAAATAAGGGGAAGGTAACAGAGCAACATCCATGCTCCCTCCCCGTCATCTTAGTGGCTCATTGGCAGGAAGCCAATGCCTCCTGAAAGTAACCCCTCTCCTGTCCTGGGAAAGAAAGAAACTACTCTGATAATTGGTGATCTCAAAGCCCTTGAAGGAAAATAATTAAACATTATGGAGAGGATGGGAGGCAATATGGAGATTACACAGGGGTAACACTGTTATTTATTTTCCTCTCCATATGACAACAAAAAGAGGAATCTTATAAGAAAAAACATAAGCAACTAAATATGGCATATGCATATACTCTAACAATTACATGAGTGTCAAGGGTTATAACCTGACACACTAGTGTGTCTAAGAAGACCACCGAAGAAACTAACTGTAGTGAGGGATAAATGATACATGATATCAACATAACTTGAGTTCATGCCCCAGCAGTGTCTTGGTCACAATTGTGTACCTGTTCTTGTAGGAGCATGAATTATGATATGTAATAAGTTCTCAATTAATACATTTGAAAAAAATGAATACATTGTTGAGCTCTTAGGAGAGTATGCTTAAGCCTTTCTGAACTTCAGTTTTCTTATTTCTATTTTCCTGATTAATACTTTTATCCAAGCTGTTGTCAGCATTTAAAAAATAGGATGTATAGACTTAATATACAATAGAAGCTAGAAAATGTTCATTGGGATCTAAATGTGCTTATGTGAAGTTGGGGGATGGGGCGAATATAGGCCTGTTTGGTCATTATTCAGAAGTCTTTTGCTGTCTTCTACTCACACTTGCTTTTTAACCCAAGCCTTGTATATAAACAAACCACCAGTGATTTTTCTTATAGTGCTGACCTATCGTATTTACACGCACACACTCTCAGAGGTAATCTTGAGCCAGGCTCTTTCTGATTATATTTCACTTTTTCATGCTGTTGTCCCAGAAGACGTTGACGTCATCTGGAGACACAGTAGCGCTGTCCGCCTTCAGAGGTTCAATTCATTCTGCCATCCGGAAACTCTGCCGACAAGGCGGCCAGTGTTAGAAATTAAGCTTGTGACATGCAGGACATGGTGGAGTGCAAACATTGGTCAGTGCTTCCTCTCTCAGCCACAGAGGAAAGCCACACTGATTGGTATTCAGGAAAGGGACCTCCTGTTTCGAAGGATTCCTTCATGCTGTTCAGCAATGCTGTTTAGGGTGGATTTTCCCATTTGAACTGCAAAGCTTAAACACAAATATTAACTACCTGAAGCTGCAAATAGCAGCATAGTACATTAAAAAAAATAATGAATATTTTAACCAGCCTTTACCCAACCAAGAAAAATATTATGCAGAAACGAGGCTGATTTTAGAAAAATGCCCAAGGAAACATTAATAAAAA
>NW_012138191.1:2376034-2407745 GCF_000956105.1 Propithecus coquereli | reverse complement strand
TATTTTATTGGCTGTTCATAGAAACAGTATAATATTCATAGAAATAATGGAAGCAGATATTCATAGAAACCATAAAATAAACAGGTAAATAAGTAAAATTTGAAGTCTTTGTTCAGTAAGATGAGTGGGAAAATATGAGGACTGCCTGTAAGTTTGTATTTGCATGTCAGCTTGATGATTCTAAGATGCTGCTACTGACCTGCTGCTGTAAGTGAATCAAAGTGTTTTTCTGTAGTGGTGAAGGATTTGTGCCAACCTGTCTGTGCCTCCTCCCTCGTCCACCCTTCAGACTGCTCCAGGCTCTAGCATGGGCTTCTGGGACAGGGTGTGGGCGTTGGCCAACCTGGAACATTTTGGAAAGGAAGCTGTTTTTTTCTGGGGCAGAGGTAAGTCTGCTTTTAGATATGTTATTACTGAGGTGACAGCAGGGTACTGAGTATGAAGTCTACATATATAGAGTTATACGTAGTTAGAATGCGGCATTGCAGACAAGAGAGAGAAATCACGGTTGGATCTAAATATTTGAGTGTTGTAAGCATAAATTCTTAAAGAAAAAGTGTGGATGAGCACAAAATATAGGTCTGTGGTCATCTTTGGGGAGAGGCAAGGGCAGACGGGGTTACGTGTGGGGAGGACAACTAAGGGGTGATCTTCAAAGTTATTGGTAATCTTCTATACTACCATTTAGATGGTAAGAATATTTGATTGTTATTTTCAAAAGTCATATGCATATATATGTTCTATATGACACACACACACACATATATATCACAATACAAACTTTTAAAAAATGGATTCCCTTTCTAAACAAAAATGCGCATTGCCAAAAAGTAAATTTTTTCATACTTCAAATTTCTTTTTTAATTCCCTAAAACATGATTATTTGGGGCACTTAGTTGGAAGAATTCAAGTGAGTACAATATTTTGCCTCAGTTTCTACCTATCTCAGAGACACTATTTTATATGTGAATGAACTCGGGATATTTTCCTCAATTCTGTTTACTCTTATGTGACCAAATGTGACTCTGTGAGCTTCTTTCCTCTTTACACTGATGCCTGCTGTTCTATAAAGGACAATTTCCAAACATCTACAACATAACGAATGAAAGAATTTGTCCCCAAAATAGAGCCTATATTAATAAATGCATGACATATACATCAGTTATATATTGACATAATAATGTTGCATAACACATCAGCCCAACATTTATTGTCTTAAAAAAATATCATGAGTTTACAGGTGGTCTGGGAGATCACTGTGGTCTTTTTTTTTTCCTCTGTAAAAAGGTGATAATACATTTTTTTTTATTTCAGCATATTATGGGGATACAGATGTTTAGGTTACATTTGTTGCCCTGACCCGCCCCCCCCAAGTCCGAGCTTCAAGCATGTCCATCCCCCGGATGGTGGGCATGCACTCTTTGTGTTTACCAGTCCCCTCCTCCCCCCTCCCCCCTCTCCCCTGCCAGACCTCCAATAAATGTTATGCTTATATGTGCACTTATGTGTTGATCAATTAATACCAATTTGATGGTGAGTACATGTGGTGCTTGTTTTTCCCTTGGGTCCATTCCTGTACCTGC
Source organism: Propithecus coquereli (assembly GCF_000956105.1). NCBI lineage: Eukaryota > Metazoa > Chordata > Mammalia > Primates > Indriidae > Propithecus > Propithecus coquereli. Next base: position 2,406,162 of record NW_012138191.1, on the reverse strand, counting down.
AGTCTGCTGCACATGAGCTGGGGCTCTGCTGATCTTAGCTAGGCTCTCTCCTGTGTCTGGGATACCCTGACTGTCAGCTTATCTAAGGGGACCTCCGCTGGAAAGCTTGGACAGTTCACTCTGCCTTACATGTCTCATCCTTTGAGCATTCTCATGCCAAAGTTAGAAGAGCAAGTTAGGAAGAAGACATATTCATGGACTTTTCTCAAGCTCTGGTATATTTTTTCAGACATCTTTGCTCACAATTGACCAAAGCAAGAATCGGGTGATAGAGCAGAATGGAAGGACACTGCCCATTGAAGGGCAAAGGGCATAGGTACAGGAGAGGGTGAAGAAGGGGCCATTAATGCAGTTATCTACTGCCACATAGTTTCACTCGCCTCCCCATTCCCTCCCCATCCTGTGATTTCTTGGTTATCCAGATTCTACATCCCAGCCTTCCTATGAGGCTCAGGTCAGGTGTCACTGGCTATATGCAACTATTCCAGCCTCTTTTCCATCTGGAACCTTAAGGCATTCTCTGTTAGCCTCTATCATTTCCCCCTTTGTGTCTACACTGTTGAGTGTTCCACAACCTACTTTCTAGTCAGACAACGAGGCATTAAGAAAGGATATTTGTTTTGTATCCCTGCAGAGTCTGATAGAAGCTGAGCAGGAATTAGACCTTCATCAATAGTTTTGATTCTTTATTCATTGATTTATTATCATAAATTTATTTAGTCATAAATCCACCTGGCCCTTTTTTAACATTCTGGTATGTTAACATTTATTCTTGTTGGCTACTGGGTATAACCCACCAATTTCTTCCTTCCTTTTCTTCCCACTTTCTTCCCACCAACCCTCCCTTCCTCCTTTCCCTCCTTTCTTCTTTCTTTCCCTTTTTTTCTTTTCTTTCCTTTTTTTTTTAAACTTTTCTTTAGATATAAAGAATTTGACTTGTTGGGAATAAAGGGGCTAAAAACCCTTTTCATCACAGTTAATTAGATTTCTGACTAGCTCTCCACAGCAAGTATTTCTTCAGCACATTACTTGAGTGCACCCCTAAAAACAGGTATGAAAACACATTAAAGGCACAGCTTCCTAAAACATCAAAGAAGACTGTGTTCTTTATTTTCATAAATGCCACCACAGGGCTATGAGCCTGTCTAAATTAGTCACATGAACTGTATTATTGATCAAGATATGGGTAATTCAAGAGGTGCTCTCAGTATTGATCTCCTCTCATCTATATGTGTGTGAAAGTTTGCATTAATCCAAATCCTACTATTTGAATAATTTATGCAGAGGCCAATAAAATGTCAGGCTGGTAAATAATTTGATGACCTTTACAGAGATTCCAGGCAAATATATAGAGCTGGAAAATAAAAAAGGAAACAGTGCAAGTCTTGTTAGGTGGACTGTTCAAGAGCAAGGCACTTGGGTATCAAGTCCAACCCTTTAATTTTCCAGTGAAAGGTTTAATGAGAACCTCCAGGGCCTACATTTCCACTGTGGAGATAACCTTGGTCTAAGCCACCAGCAACAAGGATTAAAAAAAAAAAAACCTAAAAAGCAAAATACACATTAGATCTATCACAAGTAAGCTGAGTGGTAGAATGAGGTGTGTAAATCTAAAACATAATATTTGAACTTTAGATCAATTGGACAAAAATATAGTAGAGCATTATCAGGCTCATTATAAAACTTCAACTGTATCATAAGCAAAGAAGTTGAATGTGTTGCTCAGGTTCACACAACTAGCAAGTGCAAGAGAATCTATAGTGTCCTGCTCTAGAATCACTTTCTTTTGCTTCCTCAACAGATGGCTGCAAGCACGACCTTGTCATATATACAAAACATCCAGAGATTAACTGGAAAAGGACTTCATCTCTGCCAAAATGAGTTCTCTATAAGTAAGTACAGAGAGCTTACCTCGGTTTTTAAACATGCTGCAAGCCACTTTAACTAGTGTTCTCATCGCAGGTTGTCACTATTTCTCGAGAAAGGTAAGCAAAACAACATGAAAGTGATGAGCATGGGAAAAGATGGGGCACATTTTGAAGCAAACACACTTTTTAAAGAATTTTCTCATTCGCCTTTATTCTTCCACTTAAAACCTACTCTGTCATTTAACTCTGTTTCTCATAACAGGATATCTTACTATCCTTTTCTTCTTTTGATATCCTGTCTCTCTAGAATGCACTGTCCTATGAGCTTTTTTCCCTCTGACCCCACTTCCTAACCCATCCAGGACGTTTCCCCGCATAACTTCAGCCAGGCTGGTCTGTCTGCTCACTCTGCCTCTGTTCTCGTAAGGGAAGAGAAGAGGAAGGCTCAATGCCTGGAGTGTGTGAAAATGGGCTAAGGTGAGGGTAGAGTGTGGCAGGTATTGTGCTGAGGCCATGAATGGATAATCACTCCTGTCACAGCAAATAGATTCTGTCATGAGGAATTCCGTGGTTTTCCAGAGGAAATCAGCTTTCCCTGCAGGCTGCCAAGCCCAAATGAGCTCCTTACAGCACCTGCAGATCTGAACATCAAGCAATTATTCCACTATCTTGCCTAAAAACAAAGACCGTGCTACCCTTTGACAACCTCTGACCTTTTCCAGCTAACATAAACTAATTATATTTGCAGCAGGAGGGGAGGAAGGCTTTCGTAGTCCTCCGTGGGAGTTGTCTTTCATGCTTTGTGCCACGTTGTCAGTTCTAGCAATCCAAAAAATGAACACCCTTCAGTCAAGGGAGTTGCTGGAGGAAGCACTTAAAAAGATACAGAGAGACCCTTATCACAAATAAATCTTGCTGCTTAGGGTTTAGCAACCCATGGGCCAGCCCACCCTGCCCACTTAGCCCTGGTACAAGGGAGCCATTGTTAAGTGTCGCCCAGCAGCAATTATAGCCTGGTCAAAACAGTTTTTTGTGTGTGTTGGTTTGTTTTTGGACAACTTGTCAATGGGGCCACGATTAGGTGTAAGGAATAACCCAAGCCACAGGCACTGAAGCGAGGTTAGAGGTTAATTGAGACTTTCTATCCTAATAATCTGAGTTTTTGCAACTTTTTGCCGAGAGAACGGTCTTAAACAAAAAGGAGATAATATGATACAATTAGTTGGAAAGCAGGAGGGTCAAAATTCCCAGATGAGAAAAGAAAACTGGCCAGGGAAATCAGGCCAGAAGGACCACCTGGGCCACTTCGGATGCCAAGAATATCTGTGGCCATTCATCTGGTGGACGAGGCCCAAAGCGGTGTGCCCGCCATTCATCACATCCCTCCTGTCTACCAAAGAAAATACAAGGTCAATGCCATAAACAGGAGGCATCTCAGAGTAATTGAAATTCCAGAAACTGCCTCATTAGAACAGCTTACAGACAATCAGGTTTTTTTTTTTTTTTTCTTCTTTTCCTATTGAAGGTAAAATCAAGTCTTACAATCGTATGGCTGGCCTTCTTTGTAATGGCTGGGGCTACAGAGGAACTTTCTGATAGTTTTTGAAGGACTGTGTCTAGATAAACAACTACCTTCACAGTTGAGAGGACATGGCCCCATGGGGCCACCTGGGCTTCCTGGCTGTGGCACAGGCACACATAACACCCACACCTGCTCCCTCTCTCTTGCCTCTATCAGACGGGCCCCTCTTTCTCCATCCTCTCTAGGTCATAATCAGCATATTGTGTCTTAAGCTCAGAAGCAGCTGCTCTTTACTGGTACCCTGAAACTATTAGTGGTGGTTTGGGGGCTTTAATATTTCTTAGGGTTTTTTTCCCCCCTCTTCCTTGCTCCCACCCTCAGTGCACACGTTGACACGTCCAGCTGGCAGAGCCCTCTGACAGGAAGTTGACTAAAATTTGCCAACTCATTTTCTTTCTTTCTTTTCTTTTCTTTTTTTTTTTTTCCATTGCAGCTGGTGCCAAAATGTGATGATTTGTTTTGCTCCAGTCACTGAAGTTTTTGTTTTCTTTTATTTCAACCCCATGCTGGCTTCCCAACTTGATGCTGAGTCATCTGGTGCAGGTGTTCTAAGCGGCTGGTATTTATGTCACTCGCAGATGGTTTGGGTAAATTACACGATGTTCCTACAGCCCAGTCGAGGCTCTCTCGGCTCCCTTTGATCCTGGGGCTTCCTGTGGGTCCTTGCACATGTGCAGAACTTCAGGGCACTGGGTGAACTCTTGAGTGGATTCTACCCCAAGTTGGTTGCGTTTCTCTGGGCTCCACAGTCTGATGGGCTCTGAGTGAGGCTGGGAGAGGTTGACTGGAAGAAAGAACCCTGAAATCACAAGGCCCCTCAACTTAACCCACACAGAGAATTACATACCCAGTGTCCAACAGAATGTAAGTTAATGCTAAACTTGCCTAAGGAAATTGGGATAGAAGAGGTATGTATGATAAAAGAGGTATGATGAAGTAAGACTTGGAGTAATGAAACTGTTAAGTCTTAAAATTATACATTTAGTGTATTTCTTTACACATTTAGTGTATCCCTTTCTTTGCCCCTGCCTAACCTCAAAGTGTCTTCAGCCCCTGTTCCCACCCTCAGTGTAAAGACTGACATACAGGCAAGAACCTGAAAATCTCAGTTATTTATACCGTAGACCTAGAGCTTCCATCAGGATCTTTCAAATCCTTGCCCCCTATCCATATGGGAAGGCTGTCCTTATCATGAAGCAATGTACTACACTTGGGAAGGCTCAATGCATTTTCTTCCTGTAGATATTTACAACTTAGCAGGGGAATTTTCTGTTTGGCCACAGCCAAAGGTATGATGTATCAACTTAAAGTTTCAGAAGCAGGTTGTGAGAATAGCTGTGCCTTCTCAGAACTTCAGAAATCCCACCATGTTAGGCTACTGCATGGGTCCTCACTGAGTGATCAACCATCTGAGGGGTTTCTCAGGAGTGACTTTCAGTGCTAAAACCAAAACAGTGCTGGCAAAGAGGGGTCACCCTTATGTGTGTATGGAATCACCCGGAGAATTTGTTAAAAACTTAGATTCCTGGGCTCCACTTCCAGAGATAATGTTTCAGTTGGTCTAAGGTGGGGCCTGGGGGTATGCATTTCTAACAACCTCTAAGGTGATGGAGAAATTTTAAGGTCAGACCTATGCTTTGAGTTGCAAGCAACTAGAGCATCCTTTACTATTGTCTAGCAATTTCTGAACAGGAGCAGATTAAAGTGAAGAGCACAGATCTGGAGTACTTCATATACTAAAGAAAGGCATTTTTTTAAGTGACTCACCCTGAGTGTATCAGGAAGTTATTGCCACAATAAACAACCATAAAATCTTAGTAACATCCAACAGTAAACACATTCTCACGCTCACAGGAAAGCAGGTAGAATGTGTTTCAACTGGTCTAGACTCAGATGGCTGGTTGTGTTTCGGTCTGTAAGTTGGGTCCACATGTCTTATTCTGGCAAACTGATGCGTGTTTTACTCCTGGTGAAAGTCAGAAATGGAAACATGTGACACTTCTGAAAGCTTAGGCTCAGAACTGGCACAGTATCACTTTCACCCAGTTTCCACTGGCTACAACCAGTCAAGCTCAAAAAACAATGGAGGTGAGCAGTGTGGTCTTCCCATGAAGTGGGTAAAAAGGGAGTAGATATTTCCTGAGTGATAATCTAATCGACTACAGTGATTTCAGAATTTGAAAATATCCAATCTGGTGACTGATAGATGATTGCTACATGTTTCATAACCTACAATCGATTTTCAAGTTCTCTTACCATTCAGGTAGGAATAGCTACCAGGGAACTGAAATATTTACTAAATACTATAATATAGATCTCTAGATACAAGACATTTGCCTACTCCAGCTGCTGAATAACTTAATTTTTTATGAAACTTCCTTAATATTTCACTTTACTTGATTGCTTTGAAGGAAACCAAATAGAATATAGAAAATTCAGTGTGTATCAAAATTATATCTTTTTGCTTAGCAATAAGAGTTCTATATTTTATTTTTTAAATTAATATCTGAAATATTTCTGCTTCTTTTTTTTAATTATTTTCTCTGAAGTACTCAACTGTCTTCCACTCAATTAAACAAACCTAAAGTGTCAGTGTCTTTTCCTTATGTAATCATTACAAATATTTCATGTGACAACGATACATCATGTTAAGAGACTTATAAAGAAAATACAAATGGCTATCAAAATAAGTAAATTATTTAAGAAATTATTTTGATTCTGTAACACATATATACTGTCTTCTAGAAAAAGATTACAATAGCACTATCTTGTTCTTTAAACATATAAATTGTTCCTGATATTTTGACAAAAGGCATTAAATGGAATCTACCAGTATACTAGGCTCAACAGGTATTTGTTACCATTAATGAGGCGGCTTTCAACAGGATCAATATTTTCAGAATGTCTGTGTTAGCATCCATTGCTCACTGACTAGATCTTTTCCAAAAGAACATGCAAATTTAATTGATGTAACAGAGGAATATCTTTATCAAAGTTAAGAAAGTCATTTGCCATTTGGATAGCTTAAGAATTATAAACATTTATCACTGAGCCCCAGAAGAATTCTCTGTTATCAAAAGACCGGCCAATTTCTTAAAAATACACCTTCAGTAAGGATCCAGTATGTGCCATGGTATCTGTAGCTTTCTGGCTGGGTCAAGGTGACCTGCACACGACTCTGGCAGGAAGCCCCTGGACACAGTGTTTGTATCCTTTTGGTGTGCCAAGGTATCAAGAACTCACAGTTCACATTGAAACCTCCAGTGGAAGAGCTATGCAAACAGGTCATCATCATCAATCAAGATTGTTCCTCCAGAGGAGACTCACCTTATAACTGCTATAATGGGTCAAAGTAGGTTTCATTGTGGACTGTTAATTACTCCAAGAATTTTATGCAGAGGACACCTAGTTTAAATGAATGAATCCAGCAGCTTTGCAGATGAAAAACAAGGAGAGGGTTATAATAAAAGTGTAATATACAACCTAATAAGTATGCAGGGAATAGGGGACAGATACTGTTAGCAATCACCTGTTATTCAAGATGACCCCTCTAGAGTTCTGCTGATCAGTATCATAGCCACTAGTCACATGAGACTATTTAAATTTAAATTTAACATAGTTAAAATTAGAAATTCAGGTCCTGAGCCACGTAAGCCATGTGTGGCCAGTGGCTACCATATTGGAGAACACAGATATAGAAAATTTTCATTACTTTAGAAATGTCTAATGGACAGCAATCGCCCTAAAGTGCTTTACTATTGGAGAGGTATTGAACTTAGTGCTTTTACACAGAAAACATAATTAAAAAAAAAAAATGCCATGAAAATCTTCTCTCAGTGCCAGCTGTGTAGTAAGGATTGCCCTAAAATTTGGACTTAGAGAATTCACTTATCATGAATGAATAAACTGTGGCTAATGATGATAATATTTTCATCCTGGTAAATATTTACTATGTACCACACATGGTGCTAGGCACTTTACACATATTGTATCATTTGATTCTTGCCTTAGGGACTAAGAACTATCTGTGGGTTACTTTGAGAAAAACAACATTAAGAGAAAATAAGAACTGAACCGAAATCACAATGAAGTAAATATATTTTAACCTAAGCAATTTCTTCTCTCTGTCATTTGTTTTAACTGACAGCCATTCTTACTGAGATAACTATATAGAATTAAGCAATAGGCTCTGCCAGAGGCTGGAGGATATGGGGATAAGAAAAAACACCCTGTCTCAGAGGAAAGAAAAGAGAAAGTGAAGGGTATTTGAGGTCTCACTGAAGAGACTGAGATTCAGTAGGAACAGTTGGAGTACACTCAGGAAACCAATGCAGGAATTCTATTGTTAGATCCAGGCAAGAATGGAGAAAGTCTGCATTTAAGAGCTTTGTGGGTTCCCAGGATCACCCCAGAAACAAGTGTTCGGGCAGCAAGACTGATGTTTAAACCACCAAATGGTCAGATTAGGATCCTAGTTTCCCTCCAAGATCAACTTGGATCCAATGTATAGATGAAGGGATTTAAGAACCTGAAGTTGGATGTGGACTGCCATTCTCAAAGCCTTGGGCAAAAGAAAATCCACAACCCCTTCATTTCTTTCCATGAATCTCAGCTTACCCACGCAATTTCCAAGGAAGATGGTACCCATTCAATGTTTCGAGATATGACTGTACACGATGAGAACAAGAGAAAGTCACAGGAATACAGAAAGAGCATAAGAAATTGTTGAGTGTTGCATTTCAAGACAGTCAATAACAAAAATATCCTATCCTAACCAGTTAATAGTAAATTGCTCTTATATAGAATAATTTATTAAAATCTCAGAACACCAAGGATTGCCAAGCCTGGTTTTATTGCAAAAAAAATTTCCATGCTGTTTGCATTTGGAAACTTTTCCTTATCTTACACAAAAAAGAAAAATGCAAGCTCTTCAGCACCTGGTATTATTAGTAAGGTATAACTAGGGTGACACTGTAATTTATTGTCCAAATAGAGACACTTTTGAGAATGAATGTAATTATTTATAATTACAGCAGAGCCACAGGTGTAAACCAAAACTGTCCAAGGCAAACCAGGGCCCGCCGTCACCCTAGGTATAGACCACAGCTGGATGCAATTGGATTCAAGCCATTTTCCCACCCCAGCTGCTGAATCTGACCCGCAGGCTGCTCTTTGCTGTCAGCTGATTTACAAGGTGATTGAAATAATGATGTAAATGCACAAGGATGAAGATGTCCAATACCCATTTTAAGTCAAAATAACCAGTGTAAAGAAAAATGTGATTGATCATTATTGTTGAGATTTTATTTTTAAAAGAAACAGTACCTTGATACAGTATATTCAAGAAAAAAAAATAACCAATCTTCACTCAACATAGGAGAATGTTTCTCTTCAATTTTTTAAAGTAATAAATTACCTACTATCTTTAAGGCATTGTGTTAGATGTTCTAGTTAGGTGTATCCTTAGGCATTAGAACAATCTGGAAGACATTTTGGTTGTCACAATGGTTGGGGTACATTACTGGTATTTAGTGGGTGGGAACCTGGAATTGTAAATGTCCTACAATGTGCCAGACAGTCTCACACAATGAAAAAAATGATTCTCACCTCCTCTGACATTTATGTGGGTAAAAAATATATACACCTAAGCCTAAAACTTAACTTCATTTTACATATAAATCCAAAGCACCTTTTTTACACTGCATTAATAGATACTACCAGACACATTGAGAGAATATGTCCCTTGTTTTATTTGGCAATTTTTCAAGAATTGTTTGCTATTTCAGAAAATCACATCACAGAAGGCATCACCATGCATTATTGTCGAGAGGCAACACAGCACACCTGCATTTGTAACTGACATTTCAGGTGACACAATGAATGGGTATCAACATTGACAACTTAATTATATCTTCTAGATAGTCAGGCCCAAACATTTACATGTTGAAATACTTTTTTTATGATAAAGTATTTTCCTCTTAATTTCGTTTGCAATTTATTGTTATAATATAATTAGAACATTATATTAACTTAAACATAAGTGTGTACATAGTTTATATTATCTATGAATTTTATTTTATTATAGTAGAGGCAGTGTTATAAAATCTCTGATATAAATAGGGGATTTTGGGGCTGATAGGGCTGTGGCCCAGGGCTCCAGGGCAGTGCTCCTCCTGTGTAGTCCCAGAATTGGCAGCAAAGAGTTTATTAAAAATATAGGTTCTCAGACTCCAGCCTAGACCAACAGAATCCCAATCTCTTAAGTGGCATCCCAGTGGTATGTGATTTAACAAGCCTTCCAGGTGATTCTTATACTGCTCTTATGCATGCAGTGATTTGAGGATTATTGCTCTGGGTAAGAAAAAGATGAGTAATATATTGTCTTCAAAGAACCTATAGTCTAACAGGAGATATAAAGATATCTTTCTACTTGAGTTGGATGAGTAATAAAATCATAGGGATCAAGATGACCAAAAACACAATAGAAATTTGGCAATAACCTAATTCCAGAGACTGATGTACTGAACACGACATATCAACAGCAGAGAGTTGGGTTCTGAGACAAGTTTAAACTACACAACTCTGATTCAAATGAACAGGACTCATGCTGTTAAGACTCCGTACAGTCCTAAAAACATACCCAGCAGAGCACTTAAGCTGTTCCAGAACACGTCATTCTCTACTTTTTAACAGGGAGCAAACAGCTGGGATGTGTTATTAGTAAGCCATGTTTTCATAGGCTTTCTGGTTTTTTTTTTTTAGCCGTAGTCTTGCAACAGTCTTTGGACAAATTAGTGCCTGAAGCTATAGGAAGTCTTTAGCCGTCTTGGAGAAATGCTGAGTAAGTCGGGTCTCAAAGACAACATGAGCACAAGGACTTACTTTGCCACCTTTGGCCTTTGCACCTTGGAAATGCCTTCTCAACCAATTAGACTATTCTCAAATGTCTATTTACTTTTAATGACTCTAGTTAAATGTTAAGAGTTATTCCGATGACCCAGTTCAAGACTAGCAGAAAAAGTTTAGGGGAATCGATAGATTAAACTGGGAAGCTCTCAAATTAATGAGCAAGAATCAAATCGACAGCTTAATAAAAGATCAACAGCTTGTTGAGTGCTTGTATGCGTTGGTGGTAGTGAGCCAGACCTCATTTTTCAAAAGATATGGAAGAATTCAGTATGGAAGCAGCATTGTGTGACATGACTTTCTGTTTTCTAGATAGTCCCACATCCACTTTTGGTATGAGGAATTGTGTGTGTGTGTGTGTGTGTGTGTGTGTGTGTGTGTATTTTGCTGTTCTAAGTTGTCAGCACAACAATCTAGCTGCCATGGGATCCCCAAAACTACTTTCAGAGACAATCTTCCAGAATTTTAATGCTGAGAAAAGTCCTAAAGCAGCCCCTGCTTTTCCACACACCAAAAGGCAGACTCTCTAAGGTTCTTCCTTAGGTTCCCTCTTGTTCTTGGCACATACATAGGTATCTGTTTCCAACATTGTGCTATTTTTAGTACTGCTCACCACCATATATTGCTGAATCTCAGCAAGCCCACTTATGTCGGATTCTACGTATGAAGGTGTTTTCAAAACATTGTTCCATGCCCATGGTTCATAAGCCCACGGTCCAAAATGTCTAATATCTATATGTTATGGCCCACGAGCAATTGCTACAGCTGTGTAACCCCCATTGAGAGTGAGAGAGAATGTCGCCAATTCTTTTGATATCTTAGGATGCAAAAATATATGTGCTAAAGTCATCTGGATAAAGGCATAAATTCCCCTCCTCACTTTGGCTGGAGACAACTTCACACTAACATTCACATTCCCTTTGGTACTAAGAGCTGCTCAAGGAAGCATTTAGCAACAGGTGGTCCTGGTTGCACTTAAGCCATTCCTCTTGGGAACAACACATGCTTACACTATAGATTCCCAGGCCAGTAAACCCAAGACAAAATTACAACTCCCAGTAGTCAGCTCATTTAGTCTTATGCAATGGACTCCATCCCCTTATTGGGGAATGGAAAATGTATTCCTTTTAGAAAAAAGTATAGTATAATACAAGGCATAGAAAAAAACCATTGAAAGTTAACAGAATCAGGAAATAATAAAAATTCTTCCAATTATCAGCTTTGGGATTTGGGGTAAGAATTTAAGATTTCTGTTCATTAACAGTGTCAACATGTATAAAAATTAGAAGTTTAAGAGTCCTAGATGGCCTCTGAGACGAATTCAGGAAGTGCAAAGATACATTAATTTGGATAAAAATTTGTTGCTTATCAGAAAATGCTTTTTACTGATTGTTGGAAGAGTAGACATAGCCAAAAATTTAAGAATCGCGGGATTAAATTTCTTCGAGGAAAATTTATCACCTTAATGTTCTCTTTATTTATTTTATTGAAAATTTATTGAAAACTTTTATAAGTTTACACACTATGTAGACATGGAAATACATGGATAGATGATACATAAATCTGACAGCTTACTGTTCCAGAGCTTCACAAGTATGGCACCACACCTCATTGCCATTGTAATCTGGTTTCCATCCTCAATTCTTACTGAAGATTTATACTCAGAGTCCACAGATGACTCTTATTGGCCAAATTGAATACATCACTTAGGAGCATCTGCGTCCTTTGGGAGCTTATTACAAACAAAGCATCTCTGGCCTCATCCTAGACCTCTTGAAGCAGAATTTGCATTTTAAAAAAGATTATGATTCATATGCATGTTAAAGTGTGAGAAGCTGTGGTCTATAACACTCGATAGTTCCACTTCACTCTTCTGAACTAAACAAATGCATGGCACTGTCCTTGTTCTCGAGAAGCCTTCACTTTAGTGTCATCATTACTTGTGTCAGCATAAAATATTCAGGTTTCTTATAATCACTTAGAATAATCCAGTAAAATAAAACTAGTTATCTGTCACTAAATGATGGGGATACATTCTGGGAAATGTGTCCTTAGCCAATTTCTCCCTTGTGCAAACATTATGGTGTGTATTTACACAAATTCAGATGGTACAGCCTACTACACACCCAGGCTATAGCCTATTGCTCCCAGGCTACAAATCTGTACAGCATGTTATCGTGCTGAATACTATTGGAAATTGTAACATACTGGCAAATATTTGTGTATCTATACATATAGAAACATAGAAAAGGTACAGTAAAAATATAGTATTATAATCTTATGAAACAGGATCACCATTGTACATGGCATCCATTGTTGACTGAAACATTGTTATGAAGCGTCTCATTGTAAATTGTAAAAAAAAAAAAATCTACCTCCTGATTTCTCTGTCTAAACATTTCTGGATTTAATTTATTGAGTTACAGAGTCCAATTGATATCTCTAGCATTATGGTAGTTCATAGTGATTGCTCAATAAATTTTGAATGAGCCACTATCAAGAACAATGCAACAAAAGAAGTTATTAGAAATATTTGGCTAAAATGAAAAAAAAGTCACTTCTATTTCTGACCAAGAAGGAACAGCTAAAAACCACAAAATATATGAAAAAACAGTTTGCAAGACCTTGGACCTAAGGCAACAAAGAACGGTTATTCCTGAGAAATGGTAAACAAAGGAGATGTGGCTTTGAATTACCCCAGATGGCTGCCTTGAGATAGTTTCCCGGCTACAGCACAGTAAGGAGTACCCAGGACAAGCTCATCAGATTCTTTACTGTGATTAGACATACCTGAGAGTCTGCAAGGACAATGTAAAATTTCTTCTAAAGATGTAAAATTTCTGCCACAATTGGCAGAACAGAGCATCAGAGAGGAGAGAGATGAAGAGAGAGATCTGTGGAGGGTCCCCTTGTAGATTTGGTCTGTCCATGTGTATCAGGAAATTACTTGAAGCTGGGGAAAGAACCACCTGAAAAAAATTTGACACTGTCCTAACTGGATTCACAAGGCATTGCAAATAGTGCCTTTTCCCACCAGCTAGACTGTAAAACCTCAACATTCGTGGGGCACTGTGTAGAGTACACAGAGCTTGTTTTAGTAATGCGGAATAATTAGCCCCAGACTGAGCGTGCTCACCCCACCTAACAAATTCCAAACCCAAGACTCAAGAGTATTAAACTGTTTCTAAGTAATTTAATTGCATTTCTAAACAAATCTCAAGAATATTTGTAGAAATAAAAGAATATTCAGCACTTAAGAAGGTAACATTTACGTCTGATACCCAACCAATTACAGGCGTGCAGAGAACGAGGAAGATACAATTCATTATGAGAAAATAAACTAATCATTCCGAACCAAACCCTGAACTGCCCCAGATGTTACAATTAGCAAACAAGGACACCATTAAAGTTTGAATGAATTAATCAATTAATCAATTAATCAATGAATTAATCAATCATTTTTTTTAATAGGAAGTATCATGCTTTTAGGAGAAACATCACCATCTGGTGGTATTTTCAGGTATTGCCGGTAAAGATGTTTGAAACAGGAAGTATGGTTTTTCTCAGGGTTTACAAATACTTGTATAAATAATTACAATTTCATGTGTAAATAAACAGTTGAACAATTGTATACTATTTATACAATTTGTATTCAAACACTTATATAGCTTTCATATATATATTATTTTCTATGTATGCACATATATAATTATATATGAATATTTAGAATGTAAATTGAAGATACAACTAATAAATAGACTTTCTGAAATAGTTGACATTCATAATCTAATGAGAAAGGCATTGTCTTATTTATAGCAAAAGTAGTATTCTTAAATGCGATTTGTCCTATTATAGCCACTCTCTAGCCTATTACCTAGCTTTTTATTCTTCATATAAGTGATTTCTATCTATTAACAGTTTTTTTTGTTTTTTTTTTTTTGAGACAGAGTCTTGCTCTGTTGCCCGGGCTAGAGTGCCGTGGCGTCAGCCTAGCTCACAGCAACCTCAAACTCCTGGGCTCAAGCGACCCTTCTGCCTCAGCCTCCCAAGTAGCTGGAACTACAGGCATGCACCACCATGCCCGGCTAATTTTTCATATATATATTTTTAGTTGTCCAGATCATTTCTTTCTATTTTTTTAGTAGAGACAGGGTCTCGCTCTTGCTCAGGCTGGTCTTGAACTCCTGACCTTGAGCGATCTACCCACCTTGGCCTCCCAGAGTGCTAGGATTACAGGCGTGAGCCACCGCGCCCAGCCTATTAACAGTTTTATATATGAATTTAGCTGTCTATTATGTGTCTTTGGCTATTAAAAAGTAAACTTTCTGAGATTTTTTCTCTTCCCACTGCATCCTCATTACTTAGAATAATCTTTGGCATGTGGTAAGCATTCAATAAACGAGTTTAAATAATTAATTTACATTCACTGAATGAGTTTACTGAGTCCTGAGATTTTAACGATCAGATACAATTAATACATACGCAAAATATATCCATCCATTTGTCGTGCAGCTATGGGTATATGTTATAATACCAAACCCATTATATACTAAGTTTTACACAGGTCAGGTGTCAACTATATTGGCCAATTTTAGTTTCTAATTAGGCAACTCTTGATTTGGCCATTAGATGTTAGACAATATAGCATAAAAATTAAAAGCACAGCCTTTGGAGACAGTGGGATCAGACCCTTACTCTACCTCCCTACTTGCTGTGTACGTTGATAACGCCAATCTATCAGACAACAGAAACTACTCTGGAATTTTCATCAGAGATACTTTAATATGAGTATTTGGTTACCCTGGGGATAGAAGTCTTAAAAAGCCAAAAGAGAAATTGATCCCTCAAAAAAATGAGCAAAAGCAGGAAGACACTACCACCTTAAGGCTGAAAATACAACAGACGAGACTGTGTTGCAGAAAGCCAGGAATCAGAGATGCCTGGTGGAAGAGGAGAGCATCATACCAGTTGGTACCATGGGCAGAGGGGCCATCAGGTGTGAGCTGAAGCCATACAGAATGCACAGCTGCTGGCAGAGATGCAACTGAGGTAGAGAGAGGAAAAGGGAGAAATATCCTGCCATGCTCCTTTCTACTTCTCTCCAATCACCTGCTCTTGCATCAATGCAATAGCCAAAAGCCATATAGCAAGGAAATCTGGAAAACAGAGTTTGCAGGAGTTGTTCTCTACGCTCCAGTTATGCATCTTTAAGTTGCCTGAATGACTTTTTGTCTTCCATCTTTGCATAAGAGTCTTCCCACAAGCTTTCTCTTATTCTGGCATAACCTTCCTTCCCCTCTTCACTTGGTTACCTTCTCCACCTCATTCAGATTTTGCTTTCCCTGTCACTGCCTCAAGAAGCTTCTTCTGATTCTTCAGACTAGGTTAAGTTTTTTGTCACACATGATCTCAGAAAGTGTACTACATCCCTTAAAATTGTATCAGCATTTGTGGTTATAAACTTATTTGCACACTTATGTGGAGAATGTCTTTCTTTCTGCTAGGTGGCATGCTCCATGCGGTCAGTCTTCCTCACTGTGGATCTTCAAAACCCAGCACAAAGTTGGCACTCTGTATGTGTTTGGTGGACGGTGTTTCCCTATCCAGATTTTCATCCCTATTCTTGAAATGGGATTTGGATTCAAGTTTCACAGGCAAACTAAAGGCAGCCTTGAATTCCAATATCAAACTCTAGGACGTGTGGAGGTATAAAATCATCACTTAAATCAGCTTATTTAAATTTCACAAGGAAAAGCCCCAAACAACTTCTCAGCTCCATACAGTCTTTTCTCCAAAAATCCCAACTAAAGAACTCAACTCTATTCAATTCAAATTCAAAGATAATTTTGAAATCTCTCTTAGGGTTCTCCAGAGAAATAGAACCAATAGGATGTGTTTGTGTTTGTGTGTGTGTGTGTAAACACACACATATGCATAAAGAGATTTATTATGTACACACACATATATGTACATAAAGAGATTTAGTATAAGAAATTGACTTATGTGATTATGGAGAATGACAATTGCTGAGACCTGCAGCTGGCAATCTGGAGACCAAAGACAGCTGATGGCAGAATTCCAGTCTAAACACTGGCAGACTCAAGACCTCTGATGTTTCATCCTCAGTTTAAAAGCAGGAAAAAAATCAGATATTCCAGCTCAAAGGCAGTCAGTTAGGAAGAATTTCCTCTTAGTTACAGGAGGGTTAACATTTTTGCTATATTGGGACCTTCAACTGACTGAAAGAGGCTCACCCACATTAGGGAGGTCAACCTACTTTACTCAATCTACCCATTCAAATGTTCATCCCATCCAGAAGCACCCTCACAGACACACCCAGGACAATGTTTGACTTAATGTCAGGGCACTCCATGGCCCAGTAAAGTTGATACATGAAAGTCATCATCCCGGTTCTGGCCTTTTTCATCTTGACACACATATGCATCTCCTTAAACCACACTTAATCTCTGAATAGACAATAGCAAGGCCATCATTCCACAAACCATGATACAACTACTCTACATTCAACCGAAAAGGCACTAACCTCTTCCCCAAAAGAGGAGGTAAAGTTCTTGAGTTATGTTTACTCTTCTTGATACTTTGTAACTCAAATACTATTATGTAAAATTAACAATACTTCAATACTCTGCTATGAAGTCAATGTCTTATGTTAACATGATAAAGGGATAATAGACGGAGGAAAATGATGATATTTTCTTATATGCACAAATATATTCATAACAAAATACGGAGGAAACACTCATGACAGTTACGGTCCTCATTTCAATAACAGTCACATGGTCACACACAGCATTGATAACTACCTTCCTCCACTACCCATTCTGTATTCCATTTGCCTTCAACAAGCACCTCAGCAGGTGATGGTTCGTTAGCTGGTATGGTGAAACCTTAATTCCTGAAGAGTCTAGGATATTAGTAGTTATGCCTGGATTGAGTTGTTATACTTTTCCATTGACCTTAATCACTGGATATGGTAATACTAGGGGATACTTTCAAGGATCTGCTGCATGCCAGGTGAACTCTTCCTTAAATTCATCGTGGAGTAGTAGTCCAATTTCCCCTTGATAATCAGAACCAATCACCCCAGCCAGCAGAGTAACTTCCTTCTTAGCCTATTGATTCGGATGCAGAAAGAGCCCAAAATGGCCATGCAGAAGTTTTAACTTCCAGCTCACTGGAATCATTTCTGTGTCTCTGGTAGCAGTATTCCCCTCTGTGGAACTCAGAATTATAGGTCAGGAGACCATAAGGTCATGGGAACAGGAAGCCAAAAATTTCCTAGTGGATCACTAGGGGATAATAACGAGTGGTGCCCTCTCATTTCCACCCCTTGATTTCTGGACTCATGAATGCTGGCTATGGGACAAACAGCACCATATACTAGATATTGGTTCAAACAATACACAGCCTTCTTGAAAATCTTTCCCCAGCTCTACAAGGTATTTCCACCTAGCTGGCACTGTAACTGAGTTTTCAAGAGTCTATTACACAGTTCTATGAAGCCAGCTGCTGCAGGCTGATGGGGAACAGTGAATTTCACAAGCATGGGTGTTCATTGTCATACTGTATTCACCATGAAGTGAGTTCCTTAACCAGAAGCAATACCATGTGGAATACGGTGAGGGATAATGCATTCTCTAAGCATACAGAGGATAGTTTGGCAGAAGAACTGCATGTAGCTAAAGCAAATCTGTATCCAGGATAAGTGCCTATTTCAGAAAAAACAAAACACTGCCCCTTCCATGATGGAAGAATTTCAATGTAATCAGTATGTGACCAGGTAACTGGCTGATCGCCCCAGGGAATAGTGCTATATTGGGGGCTCAGTGTTAGTCTCTGCTGTTGACAGATTGGGCACTTAGCAGTAGTCACAGCCAGGTTGACCTTGGTGAGTGGAAGTCCATGTTGCTGAGCCCATGCATGACCTCCATTCCTGTTAGCATGGCCACTTTGTTCATGATCCCAGTTGGCAATGACAGAAATGGCTGGGGAAAGAGTCTGACAGGTATCAGCAGAACAAGTCACCCTATTCACTTCATCATTAAAATCCTACTCTGCTGAGGTCACCCTTGGGTACGTATCCATATAGGACATAAATATCTTCACATTTTTTTGTGCATTCAGAGATCTATCCACATATCTCTTCCCCAAATTTCCTTGTCACTGATGTTCCTTTTAAGTCCCTGACCATCCAAGCAAACCACTGTGACATCCCGTGAATTGGTATGCATATGGTCATTTCTCCTTACAAACAAAATGAGCAATCAGGTAGATGGCTCAAATTTATGCCCATAGAGAGGATTTTTCTACTCCACTATTCTTACAGAAATGTCTCTGAAGTGGGCTGTAGTGCTCTAACGGTTCTCATTTGGGTGCTGCGTTCCTATTGTACAGAAACATTTGTAAATCAATCCCAAGTGCTGCAGTTTGAATATCTGTGCCCCTTCTCAAATTCATGCTGAAATTTAATCCCCAATGCAACAGTATTAAGGTGGGGCCTTTAGAAGATGATTAGGCCTTGTGAACTCTGACCTCATGAATGGATTCATGCCCTCTAAAAGGGCTGGAGGTGATTAGCGAAGCCATCTTTTGTCCTTCTGCCCTTCTACCATGTGAAGACATAGTGCTTTTTTCTTCCAGAAGACACAGCACCAAAAAAACATCTTGGAAGCAGAGACCAACCCTCATTAGACACTGAACCTACTGATGCCTTGATCTTAAACTCCCAGCTTCCAGAACTGTGAGAAATAAATTTCTATTCTTTATAAGTATCAGGTATTTTTTTAATAGCAGCATAAACAGACTTGGACCTTGAGTCTTATCTTCCTCTGTCAATGGCTCTTAGAAAACTTCTCAAAAGGCCACAGGGACAGGCTGCAAGAGAGATGACAATACAGCAGCACTGAGGACCTTGGGCACTTGGTTCACTACTTCATGTAACTTACTTGAGCCCTTAGAGTCTGCTAGGGCCCAGGTGTGTATATGCCACTTTCACTTGATTATGGCGTGCTATTGTAAACACTTAACTTTATGGAATGATGGGTCAAATACCCACCAGTTCCCGATGAGCAGCTCAGGTCATAAATTGGTTGCCCATGGTTAAGCATTCAGCCTCTACAAAGGGCCAGTAGTAGGCCAAGAACTGTTTCGCCCACACACAAATAGTACTTACACACAGAGATGGCATGGCAGGCATTGCTCCAAAATCCTAAGAGCCTGCTCTGTGATTCACCTATAGGGGCCTGCCAAAGGCTCCAAACAAAATCTCTATCTGTCCCCATCACTTCAAGTACCCTTTGATCTGTTGGGGCATGGGGCTTAAATGTCAGAGGAGCTTGCACAGAAGCCTGAATTTGTTATAGAGGCTTCTTTTGTCCTGAGCTACTCAAAACTATAATAACGGCTTTTGGATTGCCAACTAAATGAGCTGGAGTAATACACCAAATGAGAGATATGTTGCCGCTAAAGAGGTCCACTAGGTGTTATGCTTCTTCTTTGGTTCTAGGCAGGGCCAGATGCAACAAATTATCCTTAACGTTAGAAGAAATTCCTCAACATGCCCCATAGCACTGGGCCCCTAGATAATAAAAATGAAGTAAAAGGACCCTGGATTTTTTTTGGATTTCTTTTCCACCCTCTGGAACACACGTGTTTTACCAATAAGTTTAAAATAGTTTCTACTTCTCGTTCACTAGGTTCAATCAGCATGTCATCAATGTTATGGACTCATAAGATATCTTGTGCAAGGGAAAGGCAATCAAGATTCTTACAAACTAAATTATAATGTAGGTCTGGAGAGTTGATATGCCCTTGAGGTAGGACAGTGAAGGTATATTGCTGGCCCTCCCAGCTGAAAGCAAACTGCTTCTGATGGTCCTTATTGACAAAAATGGCTAGAAAAGAATTTGCCAAATCAACAGCAGCATATCAAATATCAAGGGATATGTTAATTTGCTCAAGCAATGAAACCACATCTGGTAGAGCAGCTGCAAATGGAGTCACCACCTTGTTACACTTACAATAATACACTATCAAGGTTCATCTCTTTTCTGCTCAAGCCAAGTAGGTATAGTTAATGGGGATGTGGTAGAAATGACTATGCTTGCATTTTTCTAGCCCCTCTTGGTAGCACTAATCTTTGCAATTCTTCAAGGAATTGCTTTTGGTTTGTTATTTTCCTAGGTAGAGGCAGTTCTAGTGTCTTCTACTTGGCTCTCCTGCCATAATAGCCCTCACACCACAAATGAGCGAACAAGTCTTGAGATTCTGCCAGTTGCAGAGTATGCCTATTTCAATCATGAATTCCAGAACTAGAGAAATAACCACAGGCTGGGTTGCGGGACACACTGACCCCACCGTGAAGAGGATCTGAGCTGAAACATTCTTGATCACCTGACTTCCATCAGCCCCTACTCTGACTAGTTTACCACAGCTATGTTTTGGATCTTCTGTTAATAGAATTGAGGTGAATCCACAGCTACCAGCCAGTAGTGCCAAGAGGATCTGATTATATCCTTTTTCTTAATGCATAGCTACCCTGGGAAAAGGTCATAGGTCACTTTGGGGAAGGCTGGGAGAAAGATTAACAATGTAAATTTTTGGCAGCGTACCAGGGTCCTTCTTCAGGGAGATACGACCTCCTCTTCATTCAGTGGGTTCTGGAGCTATAAACCGGTCCAGTCTGGGAATTGACTGAGGGACAGTGACTCTTTGCTTTATGATTCTGGTTAGATTTTTGTTCATTGACCTAGAATCTCTCTGCTTATACAAATCAAGTGAGAATGTATTATGCTTCCTATTTATTTCACTTCTAGAAACACCATGATCAACTAGCCAATGCCATAGGTGTGAGTCAGACTATTCTGATTCTGGCCTTGCTTCTTCTGTCCATTACAGTAACCACTCCCACGTTACCTTTGGTGGTTGAATGCCACCACTTGTCCCCTGCTACCTCAAGATCCAATTATGTCTGTTGCAACATTTTCCAATTCAGTGACAGTGGGCTGTCATTAAAGACTCCTGAATGTAGGATACAGAGAAAGTAGATGATGACTTTGTATCCCACATGTGTTGAGGGAAAGAATAGTACTAGTAGTTCAGAGTCAAATTGGTATTTCCTTTCTATCACCCTTGACATATGGCCATTCCTTTAGTTATATTTTTCTATCTCATGGGTACTTCTCAGCTTCATTTTTTACAACATTGCTTGGACACTAAATCTGTAATCTCACCTAGATATTAACTTTAGTTTCGTTGGAAGTTCCCTTACCTAGCTGTCAGCCATTGTCCTGACAGGTTTAACCCTGAAGTTCGCCAAAGCCTACATTCTAAATTTCAAGTCTTTGTTTGGGACCATTTCGGGACCTTTCTAATTTGAGTCCACACTTCCTTTCTCCTGCAACACTAGTCACCAACCTCACACACTTTCTCCATTCCAGCCACACTAAACTTTTCTTTATTTTTCTTTCTGCATGGATCCATTCATGCCGTGGTGACTTTACACATGCTCTCTTGTTTGCATGAAAACCAAGTCCTCAGTTTTTCAAACACTTGTCTCTTCAGGCACTCACAACTTCCACATATATATCTCCCAACTTCTAGCACGGTGCATATTATGTGGTATATGCAATGAATACTTGCTTAGTGAAAAGCACAGGAGAAAATAGTAGCTTTTAAGAGAGAGATAATGAGTCCATATTTATACCCCATTGGTCCTGAAATGACTCTGTGTCATCCACAAGGAAGTGGATAGCAAGAAATCGGAAAGGAGTTTCTTGATACCAGGAGGGAGGTGAGGCTTATAGCAGCATGTACCTGTTTGAAGCTGATTCTGAAAAGAGAATATCCAATTTACATCACAAAGTACATGAGTCTTCTTTTCCTTTGCCCCCCACACCTTGTTTCATCTAGAAACCATACAGTACTACTTGCAAGACAAGTAAACCCACACACGGAAGGATATCTTCAAAGTGTCATAATTGGAGAACAAGTAGGAGATCTTCAAATTCAAACTAAAGAAAGAATCCTCACCTGCCCACCTTGGATTTTTTCATATTCAAGTGGGACCAGTTTTCAAAAACAATGAAAATTCTTTCTTTTTTCCTCACTTTCCATTGACATTCCACATGGATCTTGCTCTCAAATCTCTGCTGACTTATAAGTCAAAGATCAAATTCTTGTTGGGCAAATCAAGAGTATATATTTCTGTATTCAAGGAAAATTAACACATGGAGTGGATTTTCCATAAGTCAAAATTGCCATGTTAGGCAACCTTGGAGAAAAGCATTATTGTATGATCAATAAATTGTATGTATCCATGTCTACCATTTCACAATCCAGGATGAGATTCCACATTTCTCCTCATGAATAAGCCTGCTGAATTTTATGTCTTGTCTCATGGAAGTAGCCTTTCATCAGCAACACAGCCACTACCAAGCCCTACAATGAGCAAACCACACACCAATTTTCTTATGTTCTTATTAGACATTCCAAAACAGAATCTTTATCCAGCAATGTAGTCAATTTGTTAGTTTCCTCTATCTGAATTGGATATACCCATATTTCAAATAAAGAAACTGCCTCCCAGGGTCAGAGTGTGCTGGCATATGAATGTACTGAACCAACCAAACATCTGATGTTCAGAGACAAGTAAAAACAGCAAAACATTTCTTTTTGTTGTTGTCATGACCAATGAAAAACTCTGGTTTTAGAGGACTACCTAGATCACAGATTCTAACATGAAAAGACATCTGGAAACCAATGAGGCACACTGTGAAGAGAAACAATAAATTAAGCCTAACCAAGAGCAATGTGAGTCCCCAGAAGCAAAACTATACAGGAATGGGCTTCTCCACTGGAAGAACATATGGGAATCAGGAATCAAGGCAGGAGGTGCCTCTGATGAAAAGGATGTGGGAGTCCTCAGTTCCCTAATAACTGTGGGAAGATGTCATAAAGATGGTTTTATAGTAAGAAGAACCATTCCCTGTTTCCCCCACAGCCATGAAGACTGGTCATTTGGCTTAAATTTCAAAGGCTACACACAATTCTTTAGAAATCCAGGGAGGAACTTTGCTAAATAATGGTCAAGGATGCTAAATAAGAATGCATTTGTAGCAGCAGGAGCAAATGTTGGAGGCTACTTTATGCTATCACACAAGGATCATGAAACTATTAAGGATATCCCTGTTTGAATGAATTTCTAGTCTCTTAACAAAAGAATTTCCACATGGCATCTATTAGTCAATTGGTTTATCAAATCCCACAGATTTTTCAGTAAGGATGACTTTTTTCCTCCATTTTATTATAAGAGCAACAACTTTTAAAAAAATATGCATTTTTTTGCACAATTTTGACCTCCAAGGAACTCTTCTAGGTACTTTTGTGAAGGACTATGATATTGACTACTGAGTAACTAAGGTGAACACTAACAGAGTTTTCAAACCTCCCCCCATTAAAAAATGTTAATGAACATTTTATACCACAATCAGATAGTCTGTTTACAGAAGCAGCTATTCTGCTTGTTAGTAGTTTGAAGTCTCTCATACATTAGCATCACAGGTAATGGTATTCTTGATAAAAAAATGTAATGAAAAATTAGTTCCCTGATACTCTGCTTTCATTACTTTTGTATACCTACTCCATGAAATATTTTGGGATTTCCCATCTGTGTACACTCAAAACCAGCTTAGTGACCATGTTTGAGCTTCCCATCTGATTAAACAAGCCAATCACTTTGACTTGGGTTGTTTCCTTAATTGACCAGTTATTTATTTGACATCACTGAACAACTGAGGTAAAAGCTGAATGACTATGCATACAAACACAAACTCTGGGTACACAGTGGCCACTCATATACAACCCTCCCCAGCCGTGTGACACTTATGTTTATTCAAACTCAGTTCTGCTTTAGGTCAAGTGGCTGTTGACACAGAAGCCCACATTCATTTATCTTACGTTGACTGAGTACCCACCATGTCCTGGATCCATGAGATCCGTGGTGAGCCAAAAGACCATCCATTCCTAGGTCATCTCCTCTCTTGCTCATCCCTGTCATTTTGCCATCTTCTGTTTCGTAACAGAAGAAATGTCCTCTTCATTTGAATATACAGCCCTGGTCTTCGTCAGTCATACATTGGTCAGTCTGTCCCCCTGAAGAACCAGCCCCTGCTAAGGTGATGTGATCTACACCACCTCAAAACCCCATGTCCTACTTTCTCTCTGCTATATACCATGCCTCCCAGCCTGAGGGTGCAGAACCATGGGTATTCCTACAGTTCTGAAGAAAACCTGCTTTCCCAGCAGGCATTAGAAGAAAGAGGAGATTTGTGTCTAGTTCAGTAAATTTGATCTTTTCACACCAATATATGAATTGTTGTGTTTGTAAAGTTATGGTGTCATCCATTGTCAGGGGAAAGGGGCTTCTGAGAATTTCTTCTACTCCCTTATTTTTTCATGCAAAGAACTCAGTTATCAAGTGGTTAAGTGTCCTTGTTCACATAGAATTTGCTTGGAAATCTAAAATCAGTGAAAAAAGTAGAGATAAAATCTAAGCATAACTCATATCTAGAGTCTAATTCATTATTATGAAAACAAAAGTTTAATTATAGTGATAAATTATTATTATTCTAAAGGGTCAAGCTTCCTTAGATTTTTTTCTGTTACTTCACTTAGGAAAATAACTATAATTTCTTCTTTAAAATACCAAAATTAACAAAAGTATTATTAATTCTCTGGGAACCAGGGGAAAAAAGAGACTAGAACATAATCCTCTGTAAGCATGTGTAGTTAATATATTTTTAGCATCTATAAGGAAGTGAGTTTTTTTTTTCTTGGACAAAAGAGTCTGTATGATATAATCTGTTTCCACTTTTTTAATAAAAAATATGTTAGAGTTTTAACACTTTTACCTTCTTTCTATTTCTAAAATTGTCCGTAGGCAATGTGATTTTTGTAAAATGGACTAACAGTCCAAAATCATTTGCAGCCAATACCTAATTCTAAACCTGATGTTCTGGAGAAATGTGTGGCCTGAACCATGCCAGAATGTCTTATTTTATGTTTAAATGGTCACAGATTTAATAATGGGCTACAAAAAAGGATTGCATTTAACTACATCCTTTACTTTTCAAGCACTCATCCAAGCATGTACAAACACAGGGGAATGCCATACGCTTTAAATCCATGAGCATCATGGAAAAGGCCCACTCTGGGTTCTGTACACATTAACAAATTATGTCCCATTAGGTCAATGCAGAAATTAATTGTGGGATTCTTTTCAAATCCGCATTGTTTCCTGGCTCTGTTGCGGGCCACTCAATTAGACACCTCTCAAGACCTTTGTGCTGGACTAAACGCAGCTAATTGTTCCATTTCTGCATGGAGTGATTCATCTCCCAGATGTCTCAGACCTTTCAGCAGCCCTGCTCCACCAATATCTCGACATATGAAAATAAAGGCATTTGGGACCCGGCTGAGGGGAGTGATTGGGGAGCAAATAGAGCAGGGCATTCTTTATCCCTGCCCTTTGGTATGATTAATCTTCAGTGAGAAAGGACTCCTGAATCATTCTCTTGACAGGACACCCCCCTTTCCCTATCTGGCTCTCCATGTGAGGAGCGATGGATGAATGCTTCCTTTTTTCCCTTCCTCCAGGTGCAGCCCTATTCACACTTGAGCCTGACAGCACATAATAGAACAGTTTCTACTTGCCCGTTGCCTCAGCTCTGTATTCTTTTCTCCTCCGATGTTTCTCATTTGTTCACATCCTGGTGACAGAGCCAGTCAAATTGAAAATGCATGAAAACCCAAAGACAGTCATTTATTTCCTTGGAGCACTCATGTGTGTGTATGTGTGTGTGTGCGCATGTGTGTGCACACATTTTCTTACATGAAACATGGCTTCAGAGTAAATCTGTAGAGAATGATCCTTACATCTCTAAATGATTGGGCTAGCTTGAATTTTTTACTTTGATTTTGAATTTTTGTTTTGTCTTGGCCTTTTTTCCTCAACTCTTTCCTTTACCCATAGCAAAGAGTGTCATTTATTCATTGTAACAGCTGAGTATGTAATAACAGATGTTCTGGAATAGAGGGAGGTGTCCAGACCCACTATCTATGTGGTACCATCCATATTTAAAGGGGCCAATAACTTATCATTATCAAATTTGTGTTTTATGTTGAACAAGGTTGGCACAAATCTTCCTATCTAAAATGAGATGAGAAATTGGTACTTACAACAATGTTTTAACCTTAAATGGATCCATATGAGAATCAGGCTGGCCCTACCAAAAATGATTAAGCTAAACATTGCTCTTAGTTTTAGTTCTCTGAATACAGACACTGAGACCAGTGTGTGAGTACATGTAGTTCACTTAGGAGGTGATCGCAGGAAGTGAGTTAGGAATGATTCAAGAAAGGAAGAAAAGGAAGCCTATATATCGGAAGGAAGTCTTGCGTGCATTATCAAGCCAGTTACTGCTGTGGGCAGCTGGAGTTCAGATTCGATGGGGAACTCCAAGAAGCCCCACAGAACATGCAACTCAAGAGTTATTTCATCTGCAGTACAAAGAAGGTGGAGCATTTATACACTAACATCCATCAGTCGGTAGTTGAGGGCTGCCCCCAAGAGACTACTTAACCCCAGGCAATATAGATTTTGATCACCAAATAGTCTTTAGGCAAATTGGTGGAGATGCGGCTATTGAAGAGCTGCCAGGTAGCATTAGGACGGCAGGGCACCAGCAATGTTTGTCCCTTCATTGCACTTTCTGAAACTTCAGCAGGAATGATCACTGGCTTTACGCTAATTATTGGAATCCTGCACTGCTATAGCATCTATATAAACCCCTGCCTTTGAAATGCATGGGGTCTTTGACTCTTCATTTTGTTATGTTGACATTTCTGATTTCCCTTCTCCATCTCTTACATAACTAGACATCAGTATGGCTAATTAGCCTGAGATCACAACTCTAGGAGAACTTATTCATCTGTTTATTTTTGCAAGTTCAGCACAAATATTTTTTCCCTGAACTATTCGAAAGTAATACGCTAACTGATGATCCAACACTTTTGAATATTTTAGTTTATTTTATACCAACAAGGACTTCTCTTAACCACATAACATAATCACAACACACCCATCAAAATCAGGAGATTAACATGGGTGCATCTCTACCATTTAATCCTGAGATTCCATTCAAGTTGTACCAGTTGTCTCAGTGACAACCTTTAGGGTAAAAGAATTCATTTCATAAAGAATCATACTTACTTTGTGGTTGTCATATCTCTTCAGTCTTTTCCAACCTGTACAAGTTTCTCAACAATTTCTTAACTTTTTAAATGTTGAAATTTATGTTGTAGAATGCCCCTTAATTTGGATTTGGGTTGGTTTTTTTTTTCTTCATGATTAAATTTAAGTCATGCATCACTGGCAGAAATATCACAGATCTAATGCTGTATTCTTCTCATTATTTCATACTCGCGACATAATTTTTATTTATCTCATTACTGGTGATGTTAACTGCTGATGATCATTTGGTTAAAGTGGTGTCTGGCAGCCTTCTGCACTGTAAAGTTGTACTATTTTCACTTTTGTAATTAAGAATTTTTTTTTTTTTTTTTTTTTGAGACAGAGCCTCACTCTGTTGCCCTGGCTAGAGTGAGTGCCGTGGCAATAGCCTAGCTCACAGCAACCTCAAACTCCTGGGCTCAAGCGATCCTACTGCCTCAGCCTCCAGAGTCGCTGGGACTACAGGCATGCGCCACCATGCCCAGCTAATTTTTTCTATATATTTTTTTAGTTGTCTAGATCATTTCTTTCTATTTTTAGTGGAAACGGCATCTTGGTCTTGCTCAGGCTGGTTTCGAACTCCTGAGCTCAAACAATCCGCCCGCCTTGGCCTCCCAGAGTGCTAGGATTACAGGCGTGAGCCACCGCGCCCAGCCTAATTAAGAAATATTTTGAGGAGAAATACTTTGAACTTTTGTAAATAACTCACTAGTCATCAAACTCTCAATTATCTATCAATTTATGTACTTATACACATCAGAATATTCTCATGAATTCTTATTTGATTTATTGGTTCATAATCTTTATTATCCTATACATTGTGATGCTCAACTTGTCTCAGCTTTGGGAGCAGGACCCTCTCTTAGCTGGCTTGCTTGTCCTTTTGACATGTCCTCGTCAGTCTTTGAGCACTTCCTAGGAAGACTTAAAGTTGAGTAGCCCATTCAATAGTGAAGTAATAGATGACACCCAACAAACGATATTTCACTAAGATAAGACAGAAGAATAGTACTCAACCTATCCCCATTACCACAAAGAGGAGAACAATGAGGAGAAAACCAAATCCATGACATGAGTGGTTTAATTGAGACATAAGGCAGCTTCTGTCAGTAGTTACTACATATTGGCATACCAATCTCCCACACTCAACATCTTGAAGTAGCGAATAGATTTTAATCTTTCTGGATTTACTTAGATGTAAAATTCCATAAAGATTAAAATCTATAGACTATTTTGATTCAAAGATCCCAAAAGATCACAGTAATATTAGGTTATTAAGTATGAAATGTCTGATTTCCTTAAGTACTATGTTTGACAGCTGATATCTCTGACATTTCACTTTTACACTTCTTGTTTTATTTTTTATTGTGAAGGTACATCCTTAGTCTTTCAAGAACATTTTTTGACATGTGATTATCTTTCAAAAATTTTTAAAGCGATTTGTGTGAAACCATGAGTAAGTCAAGATTTTATGTTATTTTTGAATATGAGTTCCATCATGGTAACAATGCAGCACAGACAGCTTGAAATATGAACAAAGTGTTTGGGAAGGCTGTGGCTAATGAATGCCCAGTACATCAATGGTTTGAGAAGTTCCATTCTGGTGATTTTAATCTTGAAAATGAGCCATGTGGGTGATCTGAGACTAAGGTGGATAATGATGAGCTGAAAGCTATAGTGGAAGCGAATCCATGTCAACCTACACGTGAATTAGCAGCAAAATTTGATGTTACTATTCCAACAATATTGGACCATTTGAAACAAATTGGTAAGGTAAAGAAGCTGGATAGATGGGTTCCACATGAATTAAATGAGCATCAGAAGAGAAATCATCTTGAAGCTTGCCTTTCTTTGCTGTCATGACATAAAAGAGAATCATTTCTACACCATACTGTTATGTGTGATGAAAAATTGATTCTTTTTGACAATCTTAAGCTTTCAACACAATAGTTGGATAAAGAGGAAGTGCTGAAACACAGTCCAAAACCAAATATTTATCAAAATATGCTAATGGTGTCTGTTTGGTGGTCCAGCAATGGTATTATCCACTATAGCTTCACGAAACCTGGTTGATTGATTACAGCAGATGTGTACTGCAACCAACTGGATGAAATTTGAAGATGCTTGTGATTAAGCAGCTGAGATTGGTCAATAGAGACAAGCCAATCCTCTTGCAAGACAATACTCAATCACATGTCGCACAAACAACACTGCTCAAACTACAGAAGCTGGACTCCAAAATTCGCTGTCATCCCCCATATTCACCAGACCTTGCACCAACTGACTACCACTTCTTACAGGATTTGGACCACTTTGTTCAAGGAAAAATATTCAATTCTCAACAAGCTGTGGAAAACACCTTTCACAACTTTATCGCCACTTGCCCTCCAGGCTTCACTGCTGCTGGCATAAACAAGCTACTTTTAAGATGGCAAAACTGCGTCGATATTTTAGGCACATA
>NW_012138191.1:2374637-2375984 GCF_000956105.1 Propithecus coquereli | reverse complement strand
CTGTTAGGTGTGAATTTACCTATCCCCTCCTCCCGCTCCAACCTGTTCGAATTCCCATGGCTCTTATTTCCATATGTGCACGTAAGTGTTAATCAATTAGTTCCAATTCAATGGTGAGTACATGTCATGTTCGTTTTTCCATTTCTGTGATATTTTTACTTAGAAGAATGGTCTCCAGTTCCATCCAGGTTAATACAAGAGCTATTTGTTCACCATTTTTTCAAGTCCAATCAGGAAGAAATAGAATTTCTGAACAGACCAAAATCAAGTACCAAAATTAAAGCAGCAATAAAAAGATCTTCCAACAAAAATGTCCTGGACCAGATGGTTTCACATCCAATTTTACCAGACCTACAAAGAAGAACTGGTACCTATCCTGCAGAAATTATCCCACCACTGAGAAGGAGGGAATCTTCCCCGACACCTTTTATGAAGTCAACATCACTTTGATACCAAAGCCAGGAAAGGACTCTACAATAAAAAAGAAAACTACATACCAATATCCCTTATGAATGTAGATGCAAAAATTCTCAACAAAATCTTAGCAAATCGAATTCAGCTGCTCATCAGAAAAATAATCCATCATGACCAAAGGGGTTTCATCCAGAGATACATCCCAGAGATATTTTCTTTTTAAACATTTTTGTTTTTGTCAAATTTAGACAATTTAGATGTACATCGTTTAAATTTTCAAAATGTTTTGTAGGGCTTATGATGAAATACCTTCAATTTTCCATTTCCCTCTTCTCACCACCTAATTCTCCCTTTTCAAAAGTAACCACTTTTAACGAATTTAATTTTTTCTTCTCATATATGCCTCCTTACCACTAAACAATATTATACTTCTATTTATTGATTCTTCTTACTTTTCATAGTCTACTGACTTCCATTTATAGACTACAAGGATTTAGCTTGTCTACGCATACCTATACATCTCTACACACAGACATACATACTTTCTCTTTCTCATTATTTCTAATATTAATATACCACAATTTGCTTCAGTAGTCAACGTTTATATTATAATGATACGATACTATAATTTACAACTTATTAGATTTCCTTTCTTATTTTTTAATGGTTTTTCTTGGAAATATGGTTTTTTATCACTTAGACTTATGTAATCCATCTTTGACTTCTGTGACAAAATTGCATTTCTTTTCTCAATACTTTAAAACCCAATAATGGGACCTTTTTCATCTTTTTCATTTGGATCTTCTCTTTTGTCTTTCTGCTCTAGTTTGGGCTGGTTTCATTCGTAAACCTGCTGTAAAGCTACCATCCCCAAGATCTCACTTTGTTGACAAAGCAGAATTTTTTTTTCAACTCTCCTGGCAATACCTCCTC
>NW_012138191.1:2372998-2374587 GCF_000956105.1 Propithecus coquereli | reverse complement strand
ACCATTGATGTTATGCTTCTAAATGATCCCTCTAAAATTAAATCAAAATATTGAGAATCATCATTACTATTTTTGAATCTACACATTTTACTACTCATTTTTGTCTTTATACATTATTTTAAGTTTTAAAGGTTTCCAATAACCATATACCTATATGAAGATTTAGATGTTAACATTTTACTTTATTACTTCAGATTATTTTTTAAAGCAGTAAAATAATACAAATATAGCTTAAGTCCAGCATTTGAATCATTTTCCTTTTCTCCTTCTCTCCCTATGTAAAGGAAACTGTTATTTTGAAATGAATGTTGTTTTCTATTTCCATACAAATATTTGTAATTTTGCTAAACATATAGGGTCATCAATAATACACCATTGTTTCACGTGTGTAGTGGGCACTGTTATGCACTTGCCAAATCTCTTTTACTGCAGGTGCGCCCAAACTCTACCTGTAATGGAAGTTGGCTGGTTCTATCTGCCTGCTCTCTGAAGGATGGTCCTGGCTTAAATGGAAGCTATTTCACTGAGAGCATGTCTCTCCCATGGGTCAGCCCATAGTCAATCATCAACTTGCAAACGTGTGTGTGCAGGGGAAGAGGGGATAGGTTAACCAAGTCAACTCCTTTACTTTAAGATGAGACCAGAGCTGTTATTTGATTGATTGTCCAGAGCTCCTTTTGGAATCAGACTGAGACAAGAATTCAGTGAAGACCACAACCTTACTCCACTCTTTCCTTTTTTTTTTTTGAGACAGTCTCACTCCATTGCCCAGGCTAGAGTGCCGTGGCGTCAGCCTAGCTCACAGCAACCTCAAACTCCTGGGCTCAAGCAAGCCTTCTGCCTCAGCCTCCCAAGTAGCTGGGACTACAGGCATGCACCACCATGCCCAGCTAATTTTTTCTGTATATTTTTAGTTGTTCAGCTAATTTCTTCCTATTTTTCGTAGAGACGGGATCTCACTGTTGCTCAGGCTAGTCTCGAACTCCTGACCTTGAGTGATCCTCGTGCCTCGGCCTCCCAGAGTGCTAGAATTACAGGTGTAAGCCACTGCGCCCGGCCCACTCCTTCCTTTTTCCACCTTGCTTTCTCCCCCACCTTTTTTCTAAGATCCAATCCCCAGTAAATCACATACACTCAAATCCCTCAGCTCAGGCTCTGCTTTAACAGAGCCCATTGTAAGAGAATGCGATTTCTAAATTTACATTTATTGTATCAATTTTTCATACTTATTGCACATTATTGGAACTTTGCTTTCTTCACTTAACATGGTTTCTGAGAGATTTATCATGGTTGATATTTGGGGCTAGTGTCTATATCTTGACTGTCACTGATTATTTTATTTTAAATGAGTTTATTCCTTCATTTACCTTCTAAGGCACTATTAAATACGTGTTCTCCTTTTTGGTATTTCAAGTATTGAACAATCTTATATATTTGTCTCTGTATATGCATTTAAGTCTCTACCCACAGTTGATGCCCAAGATTAGACATGCTCGGTCATAGAGTATGCAGATCTTTAATTTTATTAAGCATCAACCATGTATCCTACAGAGCAGAGGTACCAACGAAGACTCCAACCAGCTGTTAAT
>NW_012138191.1:2359879-2360748 GCF_000956105.1 Propithecus coquereli | reverse complement strand
CCCAATTCTCTCTCAGAATCCAGCCAAGTCATCCTGGAAATAAGCCCAGGCTAGAGTTGGAACCTGAGGGGTGACACGGAGCAGAGATGAGCCATCTTTTCTAAGGACAGCCCAGACCGACCAGCTGCTGGCATACATCCAGAAGAACTAGTTTGCTGAACAAGACTCAGCTAACAAAATGCTTAAGGCTTAAGCCACTAATTTTAGTGGTTATTTATCATACGATATCAAAGCGATGCCTATGGAATACAGTAAAAGTTGTTTCAGAAATGAGGCCTTAACCCAATAATTCAAGTTGGTAAATGAGGCCATAGTTTGACCACAAGCATGGCTATGAGTCTGATTACCAGTGTCGGACTACAGATTTTACAATCGTTTTGCTCTTGGAGCTAAGCACACAAGCTGTGGGGTAGAGGAGTGCACGCTTAGGAAACTAACTATAGGAGACTCTTCCAGCTATCCACCTGCTCGAAACTTTAAGTCAATCCCTCCTCATTGCCAGGCGTAATGCTAGAGTGCCCTAAACAAGGAAAGGAGTAATAGATCTTGAAAACTGTCAGGCAAACACTACCCCAAGCATTTGGTGCAGGAAATAGATATAGGTATATCTAATAGTTTTCAGTAATAGTCTCATCTCAAAGATACATATTCTACCCCTTACCAAAGAACAATTGAACTGTGCTCTCTAGCCATACTGAACCTTTATTTCAAAGGAAATATTAATAGAATCTTCCTCCTTTTCTGGATCCCTGTGAAGGCTAAGCTAGACTAAAGTTTTTCCCACCTGGGTCTCCATATCAAGAGACCTTGAAATGTCATTGGGAGTAAGGGTGACAGAAGGTGTTTTCACCTCTGCACCATCTTGGACA
>NW_012138191.1:2358436-2359829 GCF_000956105.1 Propithecus coquereli | reverse complement strand
TTTCTGAGAGATTTATCATGGTTGATATTTGGGGCTAGTGTCTATATCTTGACTGTCACTGATTATTTTATTTTAAATGAGTTTATTCCTTCATTTACCTTCTAAGGCACTATTAAATACGTGTTCTCCTTTTTGGTATTTCAAGTATTGAACAATCTTATATATTTGTCTCTGTATATGCATTTAAGTCTCTACCCACAGTTGATGCCCAAGATTAGACATGCTCGGTCATAGAGTATGCAGATCTTTAATTTTATTAAGCATCAACCATGTATCCTACAGAGCAGAGGTACCAACGAAGACTCCAACCAGCTGTTAATTAGCATTCTTATTTTGTGCATCATTTTCACCAACACTTCGAGTTACCAAATTTATTATTGTTAAGTTTTATCACTATTGCTCATTTTAAAGGGCCTACCTTGGTAAATTATTGTTTTGATTTGCATTTTTTCAATTACCAGTAATGTTGTGTTTCTTTTTATATGTGAATTGTCAATTTAGGATTCCTCTTTGCTGAAATGTCTGTTTTGTTCCTTTGTTCATTTCACTGTCATCTGATGGATACATTTCTTAGTGATCTGTTGGCTATCTTTATACATTTTGGATAATAATATATTTATTTGTATTGATGTATGTTTGTGCTTATATTTATACTTACGTTCATTAAATTTATTCTCCTGCTTGGTAACTAAAATGTCTCTCTTCTGTTTCCCTTCTGGATCTACTCGCCATCTTTCTCTAGCCCACTTTCTACCTGAGAAGCTCACTTTATTTCGGCTTATCTATGTGGACATATTGTCCTATTTAGTTGGGCCAATGGGAGCAGTATTGAGATAAACAGGGAGAAAAGAAGGAAGTAGAGGTATTTATTTTGGCTCCCCTTTTGTGCCATATCACATCATCTAGCTGCATCTTTTTTAATGAAAAAGTATTGCTCCTGTTAGGCATTTTCTTCACAAAACACACCGCCCCACCACTTTGATGTGTTTGGCAAATAGAATATGTCAGAAATTATGGTGTGCGATGTCTGAGCCTAAATTTCAAGGGATTTACGTATATGTGGGATGGTCTGGAGAAATGAAGTTTGGGAAGCAGCAGGAATATTGGAGAAAAACAAAAAACCACTGAGGACCTTAGCTGAAGCACAAAAGTGGACAGTCCCTAAAAGTCCACCAGTAACAACTACAGTTCTCAGAACTCTCTGGCAAAACTCTCATCTACTCTCTGAGCCTGCACCATTGATGAGGGTGTTCCTGAGAAGGCTTGAAGCATGCAACATTGACCTCCCTTTCATCTTCCAAATATCATGTCAATCACACTCATGGCAACCTCAAACCTGAAAATAGTGAAGAACATTCTGAGAAAGGTAGTTGCTAGTAGCTCTTCTGAAATT
>NW_012138191.1:2357814-2358386 GCF_000956105.1 Propithecus coquereli | reverse complement strand
TATTTGCTGGCATACCCATCTAGATTGCTGAGCCATTGTTCCTTTGATTTGGAACTAAGAGAATTCTACTTAAACACTTTTTTGTAAAATAATTCTATGATTAAGAAAAATTCTTTAGTGGAAAGAGTTTATAATTTGGAGTTAGAATTTAGTTTGAATCCTAATACTGCCATTTATTAGCATGCCAGGGGACTAAGGGCAAGTTAGAACTCTTCCCCTTATAATTGTATTTTAATGATGTTGAACACATGAATTTTGAAAAATAAGAACATTCACAAAGTAACCTGAGCTCTCTGAGTACAAATTAGGTGACTAGGAATTATCAGTATCTTTCCCTTTTCACATTTTTCATGTTTTGATCATAGCATAGTGCTCCATTAAGTTAGTATTCCATAATTTTCTTAGCCAAGGTAGATTGTTTAAGATGCTTTGTTATAATAATTATCATTCATGCTGAAGATATCTGCTTTACTGTAATGTTCCCATGAAATAAATTCTAGGAAATGAGTTGATGGATACAAGGATATAAACATCTCTTTGCTACTCAAGAAATTTTGCCAGATTTTATTTTT
>NW_012138191.1:2356089-2357764 GCF_000956105.1 Propithecus coquereli | reverse complement strand
ATGGCAGTAACTGGTCCACATGTCCCTCATTCTCTAGCAGACTAGCTGACACTCATTCATTTGGTAATAGCCAGAGTTCCTAAGAGTAACAAGAGAAAAAATACCTCACTGCTTAAGCACATTTCAAGCTTCTGTTTGCATCAGGTTTTTCAAATGTCCCATTGGCCAACACTTTGTCATATGACTAAATCCAGATTAAAATATAGGAAAATAAACTCCATTTCTTGATGGGAGGAGACGCAAAGTCTTACTGAGAAAAAGGCAGATTAACAGAAAGAGAAAGAATTTGTGGTCAGGTTTAAAATTGACCATCTAGGGCAAAAAATGAAAGACGTTGAGTATATTCCTGCCATAAATGCATTCAGATCCAATTGAAGTACTGGGAGATAATGCCAGTGGGAAACAAGGGTACCATATTTATTTTGGTATATAATTGTCATCATTGGACAATTTCAATAATGATTTGAACTAATAATTGAGGAGAACTTCCCTGGTCTTGCTAGAGACTTAGAAATCCAGGTACCAGCCTAGGCAAAGAATTTGTGACTAAGACCAGGTGGCAATTATAGGAGCAACAAAAATAAATAAGTAGGACTCAGTTGAATTAAAAAGCTTCTGCACAGCTAAGGAAATAGCAGAACAAATAGACAACCTTCAGGATGGGAGAAAATATTCACAAACTACACATTCAGTAAAGGGCTAATATCTAGAATCTACAAAGAACTGAAACAAATCAATAAGAAAAAAACAAACAACTCCATTAAAAAGTGGGCATAAGACATGAGCAGAAGCTTTTCAAAAGAAGATAGACAAATGGTCAATAAACATATGAAAAAATGCTCAACATCACTAATCATCAGGGAAATGCAAATGTAAACCACACTATGATATCACCTTACACTGTTAGAATGGCTTTTATTAAAAAGTCCAAAGACAATAGATGCTGGTGTGGATGCAGAGAGAAAGAAATGCTTATACACTGTTTGTGGGATTGCAAATTCATACAACCTTTGTGGAAAACAATATGAAGATTCCTGAAAGAACTAAAAGCAGACCTACCATTAAATCCAGCAAATGCACTGGGTATCTACCCAAAGGAAAAGAAATCATTTTGTCAAAAATATTCCTGCCCTTGAATGTTTATTGCGGTACAATTCACAATTGCAAAGATGTGGAATCAATCCAAGTTTCCATGAATTTATGAGTGGAATAACAAAATGTGGTATATATATTCCATGGAATAGTACACATCCATAAAAAAGATGAATTAATGCCTTTTGTAATAATTTTGATGGAACTGGAGACCCTTATCCTAAGTGAAGTATTTGAAGAATGGAAAAACAAACACCACATGTGCTCGCTATTAAATTGGAACTAACTAATGAGCACACATGTACACAGAGGAAAGCAAAACTCAGTGCAAGTGAAGAAGGAGGGTGGGGAGAGAAGGGGATGGACAAAAACATAACTAATAGGTACAATGAACACTATTTGGGTGATGGACACACTTACAGCTGTGACTCAAGCATTATAAAATGAGCCATGTAACCAAAAACATTGGTACTGCCATAACATTTTGAAATTAAAAACTAATTCAGAAGTAGAAATAATAAGACAGAGGAATGTCTTTAGAACAAGGGTTAGCAAAAGAAAAGTTATAGTAAGGATTAAAAGA
>NW_012138191.1:2354242-2356039 GCF_000956105.1 Propithecus coquereli | reverse complement strand
AAATCAACAGCTATATATTCAAAACAGTCTTCTAGGAAAAAGGATCTCATTGTGTTTGGATTGGCAGACCCAGGGATACCCAAACCCATTCCTGTCCACCATTTATTTTTCCTGAGTTCTTGAGGTCACCAACAAAAGTAAGCATACATCGGCCAAGAGAAACTGGAAAATAAGAACTTATTTTCATCAACTCAGTGCTTAAGACCTGCCAGCAAAAATGTTGGACAAAACTGAGTCTCCCTCCTCCCACCTCTCATCCAAAATCTTAAGAATTACCAATTAGTTACATGATGCAATGGGCAGCATATTGTGAACACAGAGAGAGTGAAGAAAATGAACTTCCTGGACTTTAAGAGTCATTGCTTCCTTTGCATGGAGTGAGTGAGGAGAGAAATAGAGCTGTAACCTATGGTCACTCTGCCACTCATAACTGTGGTCCAGTGAACATCCTGGGCTTAGTGTTATGATTAGCAAATCTTTCTCATTTTTTTTTTGGAGGAGATGGTAATGCTGAATTAGTGGTAGACATAAAGTGCTTTCTTTCCTACATATTCATTGTAATAGGGTCTAAAGGCATTGTCTACTTGGCCCATTCAAAGATCCTGTCCTTTAATGTGGGAAAAATTAGTTCAACAAATAAAACACAAGATTTTTTAAAAATGTGACATTCTTCATTCAAGGTGCAGAGATAGGCAAATGGTAACTATGAATGGGTTTTCTTTTAATAGTATTTGAATTTAAAGAGTTTAAACATGAGATGTTTTTTTCTTACTGACCTTCCCTACATGTGGAGCTGGGAGGTTGTCTCAGGTCAGTACACAAAGGCCAATTCTAAGCAGGTGCTTAGGGTCATGAGTTCAGTCCATTCATTGGATATACTTCCTTTAGGCTCAGTCAACTAAACCTAGTGCAGAAGAGAACTTAATAAAAGAAAGGAAATCCTACCAGGACCTGCTCCAAGGAATCTCAGGGTTTTAAACCCATGGCCTGGCCTCCTTATGCCCTCAGGTTAACCATATGTAAACAATTGCTACTTTTCACACCAGAAGCAGGTTACCTTTTCAGAGGTGGACTGATTCCTTAGCCATAAAGTTTATAAGTCCACTGGCTAAGTTTATGAAGTGCTCAGGCATCCTTTGGAAATGAAAGGTGCTGTGTAGTGGCAAGGGCTCTAGGGTGGGAAGGAAAGGAAACACAGCCAAAGAGCCTAAGTCTCATTAGCTCAATACATTGCATTTGCAATGCAATTATGCACATTCTAAGAGAATTAAGACTGATCCATAGCACTGAAATGCCCTTGAGCTGGTAAAGCACTCAGCCATTATATGATGTGCTTTTGAGGGCTATTGAGCGTGGGAAAGCAAAAAGAAAGGCTAGATGGAAGAACAAATAAATGATATTTGGTTGCAATGAGTTGTGTCTTTGCTGTAAACTTTAGGCAACCCTTCAGAGGACGTTTGTTCCCCTGAGATTAGTGGGAGTATTATCAAGACTTGGAGGATTTGAACCAAATTTTTATCAGACTTTTTTTGACTTTCTCCGATGGCCATTACATCTTCATTGGCTCCACAACTGGGTGAGACTTCCATTTTTTTAGCCATATATCTTACCAGAAGCTTCTATTCTCTTTGAAGGTGAGTCAGATACTATTTTCTTTCAAGGTAGAGAACATAGTTTTGGGGTATAATAAATCATACCAAAATAAATGACTTAAATTAAAAATTTTTAATTTTCTGATGATACTGTGTTATGGATTGAATGTGCCTCCCCATTCACTTGTTGAAGACTAATCCTCAA
>NW_012138191.1:2337979-2341052 GCF_000956105.1 Propithecus coquereli | reverse complement strand
GTTGCCAACATCCACCTGGGTTTCTAGGAGACAACTGTGAGAAGTCATGATGAGAGAAGAATAAGTAGGAGTCTATAGTCCCTGGCCTGGTGTCTGCTTATCATATATTATAGATAATATGTGAACACAAATATCAGATCAGTTTTGATCAGATAATATTTTAAAAATTATGGTTATAGTCACATTCATAATCACAGGCTAAGTAATATATGCATTTTTAAGTTAAAAATTTGTCTCTCATTTTGCCCATGCAATAAAAGAAAGTATCCTCTCAGTAACAATAAATGGCAAAGTTCAAGGTACTCACATTAGATAGCTAACATTACCTTAGATGCTTTCCCTTATTTAACAGAGGCTTTTGATTTCTTTCCTGCCAACTGTACTATTATAAAGTACATTTTATGCACTTAATTACATTTCCACAAACGTCATGTCTAATGTGTGAGCATGCCAAAAATCTATGAGAATATTCCCTCTCTTGTTGTCATGCCAAATTCAGTATAAATTAATTTTCCGAAGATCTTGCAAATGTCTCATTTCACATGCTTTCTGCCTAAACCTGTCTAATATTAACATACGCAAGTGGCCATTCTCCATTGGAAGATTGGTTTAGCAAAGATGTCATTTTGGAAGGAACGCTTAGCTTTAAACGATTCCCTCTAAAAATATGCTACATATTACCTGCTCTGGTTAGCTTTCAAACAAATAGCCAGCAATTTCCAATAACTACTTTCCAAAGCAAATTATTCACACCTTTCTACTCATCAGAAAGTCTCAGCTGAACTAACATTTTAAAAGACTGTTCCCAATTCACAATTCTTATAGAAGAAAATTGAATTTTTTTCCCACTCCTCATCTTTGCTGTAACACTTTGGCTTTTACCACATGTCACTGTAATATGCTAGCAAAAACAAAGTCCTAAGTTGGTGACATGAGATCAATTCTGGTATTCATCACTGTTATTCTGTAGTGCTCCATCCATTACAAATCATGGAATGTTAAATAATCAAACATTTTTTTTCTTTTTGCCTATCTTATTTTGGCAAAATGTTTTAGTCTTTCAAGAAAAAAAAAATGAAAGCCATGTGTTTTGAGTGGGTTCCATTGCAGCATGATTACTGCAATGAAGACATTTTATTGTGTTAATTTTCATTAAATAAAACTCTGTTGAAAGCCAGTAGTTTTCCAAAACTCATATGATTTATAGCATGCTAATGTTTGTAGGGAGACACTCTGTTTCAATTATATGGAGTAAGTGATGCCTTTCAGAACAACTCAATAATAATATCACCTACGACAACTTTAATTTTAGACCTATAGCACGGGCGTGAGACCTGCAAACCTATCAACAGAATTGTCGGCTTCTGCACAAATTAAATCTTCATCACCTCTGTGCTATGTTTAACTTCAGATGGTTGTACTTGCCAATGACTCCAATAATGTGCTTCCAGAAGGCAGGCACTTCATAAACATTAAACACTGGATTTGCTATAACTCAAACATTTTCTATTTTTTTCTTTTACAGCCAGCAGAATGAGATGTACTGAGGCTCTAAGGGAAATGTGGGTGCACTTGAAGGAAATGGGCTGGTACTTCATATATTAGTATTTTCCCACTGCTCTCTCTTTCTGTTCGGTTTACTTATCTCTCACATAATGACTTCCATCTCTTTCTGAAGACCTTGACTCTAGGTACAAATATACTAAATGAAAAATATATTTTTCATTAATTTTATGGGAAAAAGTATGTGTCTATTCCAACCCCAAAATATGCATAAATTTATCACAGATGAAAATAGTCAAATGACCAATGAAAACAAGTTTGCATAAGTAATAAACAGCAACTTGAATGCACACAAATAATGTGTACATAAAATGTAACAAAATAAAGTTTATGGTACTTGCCAAAGTATAAAGTCAAGACTTGGTAGTGGTTAGTGGTAGTTGAAGGATGAGTTTGAGGTAGTCATATTTTTGGAAGGTCCATTCTTTCCACACCATTTTTTTCACTAATATTTGGATCTTTCTGAGGCTCATGATTCTCTTGCATTTCAACTGAAATTTAAAATAAAATTAAAGCACAAAAGAACACCTTTAGCCAGTTTCAATGCTGAACATTAAAGGGCTCAAAACGCATGGAAATAAGACCTCTTACGTGCACAACAGTGAAGAGTTGTAGATGATACTTTTCCATGGCTTTCTCTTGGTATAAGCACGCAAAGCAAAGCTCTTGGTGTTGATCCAAACATGGTATACGATTCTAATTTATTCCATATGGTGTCCTCTGACTACTGTGTCAAGTGAGTAAGCGTGATTTTGCCGGAAACTGTAATGTTGAAATACCATTTTTAAGGAGCCATTATGGTTAAAAGTCATTACCTGAGCAATCCTTATTAAGGTAAGTCTGTGTTCAGAGAGAACGTGCTGTCCTTGGATCTTGTAGTTATGCGGTAAAAATGGTTCCTCTGCTTCTCTTCTCGTTTGATTGACACTGTGCCCAGATGATGAATGCTTCAGGAAAACTGATGAGCTGAAACTTTTAGGAAACCACATTCTCTATCTGGATGGAAAAATTGGAAATTCCATTAAGCATTTTCAATATCCAGTAAGATTGCTGTGGTCCTAAAACATGCTATCGCCATGAGAGGGCTATTATAATAAATGAAACAAATTTGCCAGTCAACATGTATGATCATTTTTGGTCACATGTAAAAAATGAAGAAAATGAATTCCAAAAATTGATTATCTGTAGTAGTCAAAGGGCTATATAACCAACCAACCCCAACAAATGGTGAGTTAATTAATGTTACGCTAACCAAATATATGGAATAATGACTTTTTAAAAAATTTGGATGTTGTTTGGGTTTTAAAAAAACATGAGGATTTTAGCTTAGTTGTATTATTATATTTTTAGTGAAGTCTGTTGAGAAGAACAAGAAAATGACATCTGACATTATAGCTGTGTATATCTGGAACCCCACTTTCTAAAACAATAGTAGTTCAAAGTACAGGAAACAGACAACATATACCTACCTTTAATAATTCAATTTTTAATGCCCAAATAAAACATATAA
>NW_012138191.1:2333345-2335464 GCF_000956105.1 Propithecus coquereli | reverse complement strand
ACTACATTAATTGACTAAACAAATTAGACAACAAATTCATAAAGTTTAAAAAAGACCTAAAACTATAAGAGGTAAACATGGCTGAATATTTTTCATCGTTTTGTGGATGAGAATAATTTTCTAATGATGTCATTTAAACCAAAAGCCATGATAAAACATATCGATGAATTTGAGTTTTAAAAACTAGAAATGTCATGTAACAAAAAAAACCCATAGAAATCAAACAGTTTTTTTTTAATATGTCATACAGAGAGCCTACCAAATTTCAAAGTCTATGCTCTTTCCACAGTACTTCACTACTTCCTTTGTTCACATAAACAGAAAAAGCTGAGACAATTATTCAAAGTTAGTTGAGCAGGAAATATACAAGAAAGAAATGTTATATGTGAGAAGGTGGTACTGCACTCAAATAATCCTGATTGGTCCTCTGGACTCAGAGAAACATCAAATTTCTCAATATTTCATTACCTTCTGCTTATTTAGCTATAGACTTACACCAGGAGGAAACATCAATAGCTTTCACCACAACAAATGAAGCCAGATAAACTCTGTGTCTCTTATCTCCTTGGAATTAACTTCCCTAAAAGGGAAAAAAAAATAATCTATGATTTAGAAACATCACATTTATGTATTCCAAAACAACAAAAAGCAAGGGGCATCAAGACAGTCCTAATAATGAAGTACTGATGCCCACCCATGGCACTCCATGATTAAAAGGATGTGCTTTAACCTGCTTTATGTGAGTCCCTGCTCTTCAAGTCCCTGTATGCTCTGATGGTTATCAAACAGGCAACTGTTTATTTTACAAGGAAAGGCCAACTCCACAGACTGGGTTGCTGAAGTATTTTAAATAAACATTCTCTGTAAACCCTAAGATGATGCATTTACCATGATTTCTATAAAGAGCTCATTTACATTTATGTGGAAAAAATAAATAGAACAAAGGCTCATTTAAACCTGGTCTTTGCTCAAGTTCAGTCTCTAAGTTTAAGCCCCAATACACCTTTTTAGACCAGGTACCTTGTGGTTAGAGTATAAATTGAGGCAGGCCTGCTAAGCCTGCAGTCAGATTACACAGGATTTCCAGAATGGACTGGGAATCCCTTTGGATACTGAGAAGCCCCCAAGGTGGAGTCCAGTAGTATTCCCAATGCTCACACCATATAACCTGATGCAAACATTCCTGGTGCCACAGAAAGGTAACTGTTTGCAGAACTAAGCAGTGTAATCTCCTCCTGAAAATCTCGAAATAGAGAGAAAGCACAGGTTGTTTCTACTCCTTTGAGTGGGCTTTAGTGCTTCATACCCATTTTTCTTTTTTTTTTTTTTCCCTTCTCCCACCCTTCTCAAGCTCTAGTATCCTCTGTTCTACTTTTTACTTCTATGAGATCAACTATTTTTAGCTTCCACATAGGAGTGAGAACATGCAGTGTTTAACCTTCTGTTCCTGGCTTATCTGTCTTAACATAATATCTTCTAGTTCCACCCCTGTTTCTGAAAATGACAGAACTTTACTCCTTGCTATGGCTGAATAGTATTCCATTGTGTATATATACCACATTTTCTTTAGCCATTCATCTGTTATTGGACACTCAGGGTGATTCCATATCTTGACTATTGTGAATAGTGCTGCAATAAACATGGATGGAAATGTCTCTTCAGTAATGTCTCTTCAATATGATTTTCTTTTCTTTGGATAAATTCACAGTAGCGGGATTGCTGGATTATATGGTAGTTCTACTTAGTTTTTTTGAAGAACTCCATACTCTTCTCCAAAGTCGCTGTACTAGTTTACATTTCGACCAACGGCGTGTATGAGTTCCCTTTTCTCTGTATCTTTGCCATTTTTTTTTTTTTTATTTTTTGGCTTTTTGATATAGTCATCCTAACTGCGGTGAGATAATATCTCATTGTGGTTTTGATTTTCATTTCCCTGATGATTACTGATGTTGAGCATTTTTTCACCTGTTTATTG
Source organism: Propithecus coquereli (assembly GCF_000956105.1). Lineage (NCBI taxonomy): Eukaryota > Metazoa > Chordata > Mammalia > Primates > Indriidae > Propithecus > Propithecus coquereli. The sequence continues at coordinate 2,333,489 of NW_012138191.1, read as the reverse complement.
GCCATTTGTATGTCTTCTTGTGAGAAATGTCTGTTCAGATCATTTACCGATTTTTAATTGGATTGTTTGGGTTTTTGCTGTTGAAATATTTGAGTTCCTTGTAGAGTCTGGATATTAATCCCTTGTTGACCAAGTAGTTTGCAA
>NW_012138191.1:2327566-2329396 GCF_000956105.1 Propithecus coquereli | reverse complement strand
CTTACAACCACCCTCTGCATCTTCACCCCCAACATGTCAGACACTCACCCATCATGCTGCCCCTTGAATGGAAGACAAGAGCTGAGCTCTCTCACATTGTGCTCACGTATCTCAACACAATATTCACAGACACTGAAATCTCAGAAAATGGGTTTTGTGAGAGCTGAGATTATGTTTCTTACCTTTGACTAAAAATGTAAGCAGTCATTTTTCACATGGGTAGCTGTGGCTATAAAAGCTGATTGTGACTGTAAAATGGAGCAAAGGCTAAAAAAGTATAAAGACACCTTCCCCATCTAGGATTATGCCACATTCTGTTGTACCTTTACCTTCTTGTCAGATCATTTAAATTTGAGCTTCTTAATAAATGGCCACTTGTGAAAAATTCCATAAAAGTCTTGCCAATACTGTTACACTCATTTTGGTGATAACATGCTATGCTGTGAGCTCTCCTTTTTGCCCTTAAAAAGAAAAAGAAAAATCCACATCTGTGCTGAAAAATAAGAGTGCTTTTGATTAATCGTCACTCACATTAATTTCTGTAAATAGTTAATCTTATTTAATTAGGCCATAATAATCAGCGACAATAGGTAGCAATTGTAGAAATAATAGATAACATAATGTGCTAAGCACGTTGCTAAATGGTTCACACCTATTATTCCATTTATTCCTCCTCTACTGTCTATAATGAAGAGCCCACTATTTTCCCAATTTTATGATGAAATATCTGAGTCCCAGAGAAACTACACACAGAAATTATCCTGGCTGCAGAACCAGGGAAGCTAGCCCCAGATCTCAGGCTCTAATTTCTGTGCATTCTCTCTTCCTTACATTAATAAGCTGCCAGTCTTGTTTAAACTCCAAAATCTTGCATAGTTTCTGCCATATAATAGAGGCTCAGTAAATATTTGTTACACGAAAAGATAAATGGACAGCCATGGTTAGTTTTCTTCCTGAACTAAACAATCAACAAACAAAAAGCACCTCACTTTCCAGGCAGGTGTAACTCAGCTGAATGCAAGAATCCTGTGCTCATGTGCGCACTTGAGAAAGGCAGATGCGTGTTTGATGCGGGAGTTCCTGCTTCTCCCCAGTGTAATTTATTTTACCTTGAAATCGTAAGAACTAAGCAAGGAAGCGTTCTGGGCATAGTTTGGCTGTAGAGAAGTGCACATAACTCCAAGACACTTCATTAAAAACACGCTCCTTTTGATTGCTTTAGTAAGAATTCCCTCCATTTAACTACCTCCTACCACATCCACACCAAGTCAAGTAGTGGTATAGCTAACTCGGGATTGGTGTCCAGAATTTCCCAGGCCTTTTGTCTTCCTTACAACCACCCTCTGCATCTTCACCCCCAACATGTCAGACACTCACCCATCATGCTGCCCCTTGAATGGAAGACAAGAGCTGAGCTCTCTCACGTTGTGCTCACGTATCTCAACACAATATTCACAGACACTGAAATCTCAGAAAATGCGTTTTGTGAGAATTGTAGAAAAAATAGGTAACATAAAGTGCTAAGCACGTTGCTAAATGGTTCACACCTATTATTCCATTTATTCCTCCTCTACTGTCTATAACGAAGAGCCCACTATTTTCCCAATTTTATGATGAAGTATCTGAGTCCCAGAGAAACTACACACAGAAATTATCCTGGCTGCAGAACCAAGGAAGCTAGCCCCAGATCTCAGGCTCTAATTTCTGTACATTCTCTCTTCCTTACATTAATAACCTGCCAGTCTTGTTTAAACTCCAAAATCTTGCATAGTTTCTGCCATATAATAGAGGCTCAGTAAATATTTGTTACACGAAAAGATAAATGGACAG
>NW_012138191.1:2325626-2327516 GCF_000956105.1 Propithecus coquereli | reverse complement strand
TGTCACATCTTCATTACTTGGCCAATGAGAACTTCTTTTTTAGCTAGATTCTTTGTTCTTTCAGTTATCCATGATGATATTTTTCTTCTGTGGCAATAAGTTGTTTCTGCTTATCTTGGTTGCCCCTGCTATATTGAATTAAATCAGCTACCTTCCTATTTACATTTAGTGATTAATTGAATTAGAGATGAAAATCTGGCTGGTAGGATACATGTCACATTATTTTCTTTGAGTCTTAGTTGTGGGTGAGGTGGTTTATAGGTAGAGGTGCTAGAAAAACATATATATTTTAAAGGTAATGTGTTTACTCTGATGTTTCTAACTTAACTCCAAATTTATGTACTTCGAAATTCAGTACTATATTTAATCTGGACTTAATTGTACATGTTCAACAAGTATTGATATGAGATATTTCCTATCTGTTTTCTCTCTTTTTATTTGATTTCTCTTCTCCCTGTCATGTACTACATTTTTTATACATTTTAATAGGCCATGCTGTATCAGGTCAAACCAAATTATCTGTATAAATTATAAGCATGTATAGCCCTTCTATAACTTAAATGAACCCCTACAAGTATACTTTACTTCTGTTTCCTTTCTTTTGTTATTACTTATTGTCATTAAATATTTCTAATTATCAAAAAACCTTACACATTGTTAAAGGTGCTCCAGCAGCTTATATCACCTCAAAAGTGAGCTAAAAGAAAAAGAAAATTAACTTTGTATTGGCATAGATATGCAGAGAAAGAGATTCATAGCTTGTGCAATGCCCACCATTTCTGTACCTTTCTGTAATTTAGAGCACACAGAATATTTGAATATTGATCCAGTTTTGTGGGTGCTCAGTGATATTGCCTCAGTAAGTGGGGCTAAGTCATCAGCCTATACACCATGAGGAAGAGGCAGGGCCAGGCAAGGTTTAAGGAAGATCAAGACCAAAGCATCTTTGCAAAATATCAAAGGAAATGACTCACAACTGATATAACCAAGGACTGTAAAATGGAAGTAAAACAATGCAAGCCCAAATCAAACTTTAAACATATTTTAATATACCTGTTGATAATTTGAATGAACCTGATGAACACTCTTTCTGGATTTCTTTATACTTTAATGGAAAATTAATTTTATAGAAAGTAGAATAAGGAGTCTGACTCCATTTTTTGATATTTGATGTCTAATAGCTTTTAAGCCTCACATTTCCCTCTTTTCCTTCTGGTTCACCTTTGGGCAAGCTATAAAAACCCGAATATTCTCTCATTTGGTGCCAGTAGGAGATTCAAACCGCACAAGGCCCTGCCTGCTCATGGGAAACTTCACTGCGGCCCCACTCCCTATCCACCATAAAGACTCCACACCTGTCTTCTTCCCTTGCTTTCCCAAGCCGTTTTAGACTTGCTAGAGAAGCCCAGTTTGCAGCCCCCATGGGGCTTCATGAGGAAGTAATAAACATTTTCACACCCTCTTGGTATATGTGTGTGGTGCCATTAGTTCTAGTATCAGAACCAAATCTTGGGCAAGTGTCTATTCTGTTTCTGTAGGATGGCTGCAATATAAAGTCATGCACATTAGTCATGGAGATTTTTATGGCTGTAGAAGTCGAGATATGAAAAAATAAAATAATTGTAAACTCCACAATGAAATTGCTCCATAAAAAACATAGTATACATTGAGCACCTGCAGTGAGCAGACATAGGTAAATAAGTATGGGTAGATAACAAAGGTCTTTGGCCAACTGGAAGCTGATCATTTATTTCAAAACTTCTTATAAATAGACAACATTTTATATTTGTTTATAGTTCTATTTGTTCTATGAAAATTACAAGCTACATCATAGAGTGTATATTTATATATCTGACAATCATGAAACTCTTGTACCCAACTTGGCCTTTC
>NW_012138191.1:2311258-2323991 GCF_000956105.1 Propithecus coquereli | reverse complement strand
CTGCCAGTCTTGTTTAAACTCCAAAATCTTGCATAGTTTCTGCCATATAATAGAGGCTCAGTAAATATTTGTTACACGAAAAGATAAATGGACAGCCATGATTAGTTTTCTTCCTGAACTAAACAATCAACAAACAAAAAGCACCTCACTTTCCAGGCAGGTGTAACTCAGCTGAATGCAAGAATCCTGTGCTCATGTGCGCACTTGAGAAAGGCAGATGCGTGTTTGATGCGGGAGTTCCTGCTGCTCCCCAGTGTAATTTATTTTACCTTGAAATCGTAAGAACTAAGCAAGGAAGCGTTCTGGGCATAGTTTGGCTGTAGAGAAGTGCACATAACTCCAAGACACTTCATTAAAAACACGCTCCTTTTGATTGCTTTAGTAAGAATTCCCTCCATTTAACTACCTCCTACCACATCCACACCACAGGATATTAAAAAGGCACTATCCTTCGTTGCACCCCACTCTTGATGCTGTTTTAACATGAGAACGCAATTAACTTATTGTGCTCCTGTGAAAGGATCAGACTTCTGGGAGTTTAAACAAATTAATAAATGTGTTGAAGAGGAAAGAGAATTCACCGGCTTCCTCTGTATATTTTCATTGAGCACAATACACATATAGAGAGCTATGGAGTTATTTGTGTCTAAAGGCTCACGGAAAGAAGGATGGTTGGCAGCTGTTCTGCATTGCCAGTGGGGACAAGAGGGAACAGGCTTTAGCTCTAGCATGAGGTCATCAGGTTCATTACAGCAAAAATTTACTTTTCAATGAGGCTTTTTAGTCTTTGGAACGAGTTGGCGAGGAACATGGGAGATATTGCCAGGTAAAGAAAATGTCACTTTTTTTGCTGAGGTATCATGCAAAAAAAGGGATTCCTTTCCCAATACAACAAAATTTTTCTCCTCCCCTCCCCTTTTATACATCAGTAAGTCTCAAGTGATGCACAGAGACAAAATGCAATCCTTTAGGGAGCTTTTAAAAATCCCAAGGCCTAGGCCATACCCCTAATAAATTATATCAGAAACTCTAGGGGTGGGACCCACTCTGCAGTATTTTTGAAAGGTCCCCTGATGATTCTAAACTAAACTGTAAACTGAGGGAAACTGCTCACAGGGAAGTGTCTCCAAACCAACGCTGGGGACTGAAGGCTGTGACAAAGGAAATTTCCACTGAGCCTGAGCCTGCACTTAGGGGCTTGCCCACTGCCTGACAGCGAGTCTGGAAGCTGTGTGAGCCCAGCTTGCAGAAGAAAGTAACAAGAGCAATCACTTCTTTAAAAAGGGCTGATCATGATCAGCATGAAAACATACTACAGAAGAGCTGTTGGAGGTCTGTGTCCCTACTAGATAAAAATGGGCTCAAACTAACGTATTTATTGAGTCAACACCATTCCTGAAACACAACGACTTAGGGTTCAGCAATCACACGGTGTCAAGCTTCACCAAACCTACCAATCTTGAACTGATAATCCAAGTATTAATTTAAACCAAGAGGTCATCCTTTTCTGTGAAATCGTGTGGCTTTTGCCTTTCACAATCCCACACTTACCTTGAGTCCCTAAGACAGCTTTCATAGGTGTTCGTCTTCCTCTTAAAAACTGATATATGAATAAAATTTCAATGATTTAAACTAATTGTCTTTTTTTAATGTCCTCGTTTCCCCCTGTTTTTTCACTTTTTATTTTGAGATAACGGTAGCTTTTTATTGTAGAATATATACATAAAATTTACTACTTTAACTATTTTTAAGTATACAATTCAGTGCCATTAAGTGCATTCACATAGTTGTGTAACCATCACCAATATTTATCTCCAGAAGTTTTCCCAAACTAAACTCTGTATCCATTAAATAACTGTCCATTGCCTCTTCTTTGCAGCCCCTGGTAACCACTGTTACACTTTCTCTGTTTCTAATAATTTGACTATTATAGATACCTCATATAAGTGGAATTATATAATATTAATTTTTTTGTGTCTGGCTTATTTCATTTAGCGTAATGTTTTTAAGGCTCATCCATGTCATAGCATGTATCAGAATTTCTTGCCTTTTTAAGAGTGAAAACTATTCTATCATATGTGTATATAATTATAGATTTACATGCAGTTTTAAGAAATAATACAGAGAGATTTTGTATAACCTTCACCCAATTTCCTCCAAAGATAACATCTTGCATTACACTAGCAAAATATTACAGGCAAGAATATGATATTGATACAATCTATTGACTTTATCTGGATTTCACCAGTTTAGATGCACTCGTGTGTGTGTACATGCACATATGTATATTTAGTCCCACACGATTTCATCACGTGTAAATTGGTGCATTGACACCACAGTTCCACAATAAGGACTCATCATGCTACACTTTTATAGCCCACAGCCACCTCCCTGCCTCCCCTTCTCAGTAACCTCTGACAACCATGAATGTGTTCTCCTTCTCCATAATTTTGTTATTTCAAGAATGTTATATAAATAAAATCATACAATATGTAATAATTTACGATTGACTTTTTTCATTCAGCCTAATTCCATGGTGCTCCATCCAAGTTGTTGCATGGATTAATTGTTCATTCCTTCTTTATCTTCCAGTAGCATCCATGGTATAAATGTACCACAATTTGTTTAACCATATACCTGTTAAAGAACATTTGGATTGTTTCCAGTTCGGGTTTATTAAGAATAAAGCTACTTTGAACATTTAACATTTATATTGATATAAATATAAGTTTTGTTTCCTCTGGGATAAAAGCCTAAGTGTGCAATTGCTGGCTTTTATAGTAAATGTATGTTTAATTTTGTTAGAAAATGCCACACTCTCTTTCAAGACTATCTGTTTCATTTTGCGTTCCTACCAACAATGTGGACATAGTCCAGTTTCTTAGCATTCTTGCCAGCATTTGCTTTATCACTATTTTTTAAATTTTATCCACTCTGATTGGTGTGTAGTTATATTGCATTGTGATATTAATTTGTATTTCCTTAATGGCTAATGATGTTGTACATCTTTCGTGTACTTATTTGCCATTTGTGTATTCTATTTTGATGAAATTTCTATTTTTCATGTCTTTTATCCCTTTTCTTATTATATGTTTTGGTTTTGCTTATATGTTTACTTTCGTTTGAGTTTTGAGTGTTCTTTTTCTATTTCAGATAAAAGTTCTTTGTTGGATATGTGGTTCAGAAATATTCTCTCCCAGTTTGTAGTTTGTCTTTTTAATGTCTTAACAGGGATTTTTACAAAGAAAAGTTGACATTTTAAGTCTGATGAGGTCCAGTATATCAATTTTTCTTTTATGCATTGTACTTTTGGTGTAGCTCTAAAACTATTTGCCTAGTCTTAGGCCTTGGGCCTCAAAGATTTTCTGTTTTTTTTTTTTCCCCAAAGTTTTGTAAGTTCATATATTATAATTAAGTCTGTGGTTCATTTTGAGTTAATATTCATATAATTTAAGTGATTTAGATTGAGGCTTTTCCTCTTTTATAGATTTTTTTTTTTCCTGCCCAAGGATGTCCAATTCCTCCAGCAACATTTACACCATTTATCAAAAAGCTATCCTTGAGACTTCTGGTTTCTGCCTTGACATGAAAAGAGTTTAGACATTGCCTCTCCATATTACATGCTCATGCCAGGAAAAAAAGTTGAACAAACTGGAAAACAACAACTCTTCCTAGGTCTATTAGAGAACTGAGGTTACATAGCAAACCGTTTCTGTAACAACTGAGAAGAGAGGCAGCTACAGAGAATCACAACTTACTGGGATCAGAAGTCCAGAAGACTGCTTCTGCAGCCAGTACCAATAGGAACACTTAAACTTCAGTTGATGAATTGCTAGAAATCAGTGTGGTCCGGGTTGAGAGTTCACAATTCCTAGGGAATGCCTAGTCTTGGGGGACTCCCCACACTTTTATGAGTTTTACCTCTAGGAGACCTAGCAAGTTCTCACTGTGAAGATCTGAGGAAATCCCCTCTTAATTCCAGCAGGGGAAGGGAAAAAATAATAGTTTGATATATACTCAGGAGAACATAACCATTTTGAAATATAGCCACAGCATTCTATTCTTCCTTCTTTTCTCTGTAATGAAGGCCAGCCCTCAAGGGGAACTACTATACTGAAGTCTTACTCATCTGAGGAAGGACGCTTAGCAAGTCCCAATCTCCTATGGCATTCCTGTCTCACATAAGGGGAAAAGGTTAAGAATTCTTGTTAAAGTAATAGTCCAGGGACTCCAGGGACCCTGGAAAAAAAGCACAGATTTAGTCTAAGATTACAGACTGCTTCTCTCCACCTCCAATACCTTCACAACAAATTATCAGGACCCTAGGATAACAAGAGTGGATTAAAACTGAGAGAACTGCAAGACAAAGATTCTATGTAAGAGGTAGATTCCAGGGAAACTCAAATACAACAGGAGAGACAAAAACAAGGACAGTAGAAGCAATGTATGTTTCTCACACTTGCAGCTACAGCAAATATTAAACACAGTCTAACTCCGCAGTCTAAGCCACAGAAACATAAAAACTGACACCAAAGGCCTATTTACCTCAGTTTTTTTACCCAATGTATGATGTCTAGATTTCAGTGAAAAAATTGCAAGTCATGCTAAAAGACAAGAAGAAAACCACAACCTTATGAGATAAAGCAAGCATCAAAATTACACTCAAATACAGCAAAAATTTTAGAATTGTGAGACAGCATCTAAAATAACTAGGATGGATATGCTAAGAAATCTAAGGGAAGAAAGCGGACAACATGCAAAATAGGTAATGTAAGCATGTAGGGTGACATTCTAAGAAAGAATCAGATGAAAGCGGTAGAAATCAAAACATGGTTACAGAAATAAAGAATGCTTTTGATGCGCTCACCAGTAGACTAGACTCAGTTGAGAAACAAACCAGTGAACTTGAAGATATATCAATAGAAACCATACAAACTAAAATGCAAAGAGAAAGAGAATAAAGAGAAATAAACAGACTATCAAAGAACTATGGGACAATCATAAAAGGTAACATATATATAGTGGGAATACCAGAAGGAGAAAAAAGAGAGAGAAAAAGGAAAAGAGGAAATATTTAAAGTAATACTGGATAAGAATTTTCCAAAATTAATAATAGACCAGGAAGCTCAGAGGAAACCAAGCACGTTTTAACAGCAAATAATCTGTACCAGGATATATCATATTCAAATTGCAGAAAACCAAAGATAAAGAGAAAATCTTCAAAAAGGCACCAAGGGGGAAAACAAGCTTATCTTTATAGAAAAAAGAATAAGAATTGCATTAGATTTATCTTCTCGATCAATGAAAGCACAAAGAGAATGAAGTGAAATACTTCAAGTATAGGAGGGGAAAAAATACACTAATCTAGAATTAAGTTCTCAATGACATTATCCTTCAAAAGTGAAAATGACATAAATATTTTCTCAAACTAAAACTGTGGGAATTCACACCCAATAGATCTTCTTTGTAAGACGTTAAAAGATGGTCACTAGGGCACCTGGCGGGCTTGGTGGCTCACGCCTGTAATCCTAGCACTCTGGGAGGCCGAGGCGGGTGGATCATTTGAGTTCAGGAGTTCGAGACCAGTCTGAGCAAGAGCGAGATTCCGTCTCTACCAAAAAATAGAAGTAATTAATTGGACAGCTAAAAATATACACAAAAAATTGGCCGGGCATGGTGGCACATGCCTGTGGTCCCAGCTACTCAGGAGACTGAGGCAGGAGGATTGCTTGAGCCCAGGAGTTTGAGGTGGCTGTGAGCTAGGCTGATGCCATGGCACTCTAGCCCGGGCAACAGAGTGAGACTCTGTCTCAAAAAAAAAAAAATGATGGTCACTAGAGAAAAGGAAAATGATAAAAGTCAAAAATTCAGATCTTCATAAAGAAAGGAAAAGTATTACAGAAGAAAATATTGAAGATAAAATCTTTCAGGTTTTTTATTATTCATTTATGTAATGAATAACTTTGTTAAATATAGCAATAGTAAAAATGTATTTGGTAACTTGTGACAGAAATGTTACAAAGAATAGGAGACGATTGGAAATACTGTTCTGAGATGCCTGGATTATCCATACAGTGATGTTGAAAGACAACACGAGGCACAATAAAAATTTTAATGAGTTTATTTGAGCAACATAAATTCATGAATTAGGCAGCACCAAACTAAAAGTGGTTTGGAGCTCCACTGAAGGAGCACTAACGAAAGGCTTTTATAAGGTGAACAAGGCAGCAAAGCAAAGAAAATGCTTGATTAGTTATAGTTATGCAGTTGCCTTGGATCTCTTTGCTGGAAAGTCCCTAGTTATATAACTGTAAGTTAGGTGGCATCTTCTAATTGGTTGTTTATGGTTTTTTTTTTACCTTTAACATAGACATTTATAAGAAATGGGCTAAGTTAAGTTTTGTTTATGTTTGCAAATCAAGCAAAGTTGAGGTTGTTTATGAAGCCTAGCTGGCTTTTCTGCTCAGGGATTTTTTTTAGGCCTGGTCTCCATTTTATTTTATTTTAAGAATGATATAGTGTTATTTACAAATGGTTAATTGTAAATGTATATTAAAAATTCTAGGATAACCACTAAATGTTTTTTTAAAGTATAACTGGTATGCTAGATGAGGAGAAAAATGGTATTTATTAAAATTAAATAATGCTCAGTTAAAACCAAAGAAGGCAGAAAAGAACGAAAAAAATTTAAAAAGTAACAAATAGCAAGAGCAATAAATAGAAAACTATTACAAATATAATAGCTAGTAAACTATATCAATGATTACTTTAAATATAAATGGTCTAAATACACCAACTAAAACCAAAGAATTAAATAAAGGATAAAAACGTCCTGAATTTTTTTTCTAAATCATTAAACATAAAGACAGATAGATAAAAATAAATGGATAGAGAAAGATACACAATGCTAACACTAATCAAAATAAAGCTGGAGTAGCTATATTAATTTCAGACAAAGCAAACTTCAGATAAAGGGAAGTTGTCAGGGATAAAGAGGGACATTGCATAATGGTAAATGGATCATTTTTCCAACAAGATGTAACAATTTTTAATGTGTATGTGCCTAACAATAGAATGTAAACATAAGCAAGGCAAACAGTGTTAGAACTACAAGGAAAAATGGATGATAGTTTGGACAGTTCAACACACCTATATCTGCAATCGACTGTGTAGGCAGAAATTCAGTAACAATATAGTTGAACTGAAAAGTAGCATCAATAAACTTTAATTGTCATTTACAGCATACTTTAGCCAACAAGCGCAGAATACACATTCTTCTTAAGCTCACATGAAACATTTGCCAAAGATAGACCACATTCTAGACCATGACACATACTTTAAAAAATTTTTAAAAAATAGAAATCATACTTGGTATGCTCCCAGACTACAATAAAATGAAACTAGAAATCGATGGCAGAAAGCCGAAAAATTACAAAGTATTCGGAGATTAAATAACATACTTCTAAATAACATATGGATCAAAAACAATGTCTCCAGAGAAATTTTAAAATAACTTAAACTGAGTGAAAATGGATTTGATAAATGGATTTATCAAAATCTGTAGGATGTAGTAAAAGCAGTTCCTATCACACTGTTCCATGACAATGATGACATGATGCTGATTGGACCTAGTGAACATGAAGAAGCAACTTCTCTGTACTTATTGACAATACATTTGCATGTCCACAGATGGAAAATAAATTCAACAACAATTCAGGGATCTTCTGCATCAGTGAAATTTCTAGGAAACCAGTGAAATTGAGCATGTTGCAGAATCTCTTGCAATACGAATGATAATTCATTGCATCTAGCCCTGCTACAACGAAAAGAGACACAATGCCTAGTGGGCATTTTGGGATTTTGGGCCAATACATGTCGCATTTGAATGTGTTACTCTAGCCCATTTACCTAGTGACCCATAAAGCTGGGCCTAAAGCAAGGTTCTCTATAAGGCTCTGTAGGTTCTGAATCAGGGTGAAATACATGGTGTTTTTTCTCCCATAGTCAGAATTCATGGGTCTAGGAATTAAGGTATGGAAATGGAAATGGCATCACTTATTAGTACCCACTGGAAAAATTTTTACTTCCAGTCCTGCAACCTTAAGCTCTATGGGTAGAAGTCTTAGTTCCAAAGGAAAGAATGCTTCCTCCAAAAGACACAACAATGATTTCTGTGAACTGGAAGTTAAGACTATTGCTCATCTGCTTTGGGATCCTCTTGCTTCTGAATCCACAGGCAAAGAAGGAAATTATTGTTCTGTCTGGGGTGAATGATCTTGACAACCAAGGGGAAACTGAACCACTACTCCACAAAGGAGGAAAGGATTAGTATTTCTGGAATACAGGGGATTCCTTATAGTGTCTCTTGGTATTATCATGCCCTGTGATTAATGTCAATGAAAAACTGACAACTCAATCCCAACAGAATGCTTATGGCCTAGACTCTTCAGTAATAAAGGTTTGGGTCACTCCATCAGCTAAAGAATCACTACCAGTTGAGGTGTTTGCTAAAAGCAAAGAGAACATATATGGGTAGCAGAGGAAGTTAGTTATCAATAGCAGCTACCACCATATGACTAGTCACAGAAAAAGGACTACAATTGTCATGAGTATTTCCCCCTTATGTTGTTGTGAATATGATTTTGTGTGTGTATACAGTGTATACATGTGTATAAATATATATATTGAGAGAAAATATCCTTGCTTTTTTCTTATTCCCTTCTCATGTCACATAAGATGCATTGAACTTATGTCATTGATTGTAAATATTGTTTACTTTGCATCATAGTATTTGATTTGTAGGGTATCAAATATTGAATATTTAAAAATATTGCTTTGTTTTTTCGCACTTATGTGCCTTTCAATACAATAGATTGAGTTTGTCTATGTCTTTTTCCTGTGATTCTGATAGGAATTGTACCAAGCATATGATTAAATTTACAGAGAATCAGCATCTTTACTATTTTGAGTCTTCCAATCTATAAACAGACTATGTCTCTCAACTTATTTAGGTATTCTTTGGTTTCTTTCATCAGTGTTGTATAAATTTCAGTATACTAATTTTGTATATACTTTGTTAAGTTTATACCAAAGCATTTAATTTTCTTTAGAGTGATTGTAAATGGTATGTTGTTCTTAGTTGTTTTACATGTGTTTATTGTTAGTATATAGATAGTGATTCATTTGTTTGTTGATTTCTATACTGCAACCTAGATGGGCTCACTTATTTCTAGATTTTTTTTTTCTTTGTAGATTTGGGACTTTCAACTTAGCCAATCATATCATCAGCAAGTAGGGACCATTTTATTTCTTCCTTTTTAATCTGTACTTACGATTTCATTCCCTTATTTTATTGTACTAAATAGAATCTCCAGTGGTATATTGAATAAAAAGCATACAAATAGAAGTCCTTGTTTTTACCCCAATCTTAGGAGGAAAGCATTCGTTCTCCAGAGAATCCTTAATCAAGTTGTCACAGTGAACCATATATATATGAAAATCAAATTATTACTTTCATGCTAATTAAACTCTTCTCAAGAATTCAAATTGTGTTTGTTTAATAAACTCTTTAGAAATCCAAATGATCCACCAATAATTTGGTCTCTCCTCTTTGCCTTCAAGGTATCCTAAAAGAGATTAACTAATACAAAACTATCCAAAAATATTTCATACAGGTACATGGATAGAGTTCATTCAAAAGGAGAGGTGTCATTGGGTACAATTCTAAAAAGACCTTGCAAAACTTCTCCCTGTGTTTAAGTTCCCAAAGTGATAATTCTTTTCCTGCCCTTCACCTTTTGGACATAGAACCCATGAAGGAACATCTCTCCATTTTCAAATGAGCACACCAGTGTTCTCCATATTTTTTGTCCAGAGTTTGTTTTTGGCAGAGATGATGAGAAAAGTCAAAATTAACTCAGCTGCAGGTGTGCACCGATAATCCTCTATTTGCTTTGTTGGAAGATGAAGGAAAATGTGGTCCTTTTTACTCAGTTTAATGACCAGGCACTGCTTTATCTCTCCTTGAAAAGCTTTGAAAGAGGCCCTGCAGTGGCTGCCTTGGAGGGGATGCTGGTTTTGTCAGTTTCATGGCTGCGCAGTTTATACTATGGCTGATTGGAATATCTGTTCTTTCTTTTTCCTTTCATGTATCTCTGCATCAATAGTAATATGTAACTAATAAAGTAAATAGGACAGGGCAGAATGAAGATTAGGACAAGGCCCAAGCAAGCTTTATAACTAATTCGTCCTAATTAAAAGTTGGCCTCATTTCTAACACATGTACCCATGCCGGCAACAATGAAAATGAATACATGTGCTATTTAGATGCCGAGCTATTGTTTAACATTAGTTTTCTTTGACCAATGAAACCATAGAATTTTGTCATTTTTTGTTTTAAACTTTATTTGACTTTATTATGCTATTTTTCTTTTTGGTCATTGACAACATAAATTTGAATTGTCAAGCTATAATTGTATGAGGGCTGATGATGTACATTATTGGTTATATAAACTCCTAACTCTTTTTTTTCTTAACTTCTTTCTCTTCTGTTGTTTCTTTTGTTGTCAACTTCTCTGCAAAAAATAAAAACAGTGGGAATCAGGGGATACAAAACAAATTAGTCAGATTTGTTATGTTCTTGCCTTGGTGAAAGTTTAAAGATAAATAATGAGAAATTTATGCTTTATTCATACTTCTGAATTATTTATGCTATCAGTTTCCTTTGATTTTTCTTCCTTATTTCCTTATTATGTCTTACCAAGGTCCATTTCTATATGGGTTTTGCATTTTAAGTTTGGGGAAAAAAAACTATTACCTTTGGTGAGGGCTTTTCATTTTTATGATTTAAATAAAATGCACACAACTCTGTGTGTGTGTGTGTGTGTGTGTAACTTATTTTTCTGGTTACAAAAGGTTTGCTAAAAAAATTAGATTTATATTTAGATATTTTGTTATTATTATTATACACGGAATATTTTTGTTTGTTATTTATATCTTGACCCTATTTCAGGCCACTCTACTCAAATCCCCAACTTGTTCTAATAGTTCTCTCAGTTTCTAATTAATTCCCTCACATTGCCTGAGTAGATAATTAAATTACCTGGAAGCAGTTAAAATTTGACCATCTCTTTTCATGCAAAGCTCTGTGTATTGCTTATGTTTCTTATCATATTACATTGGCTGAAACCTCCAGAACAATTCTAGTTCATAGTGGGGAGAGAGGGTGTCTTGGGCTTTGGAATTTCTTACCCAATACTCAGAACTCTCATTTTGTATGAATCAATTATATGATTACACAACTCCTGGATCATGATTGGCTTCAGCCAATTACACTCCTACTTCTCAATTTCTAACCTAATTTTCTGCTAGGATTATCATGCGACAGTCTTAACATGAAATTTCAAAGTGTTTGGGGGAAAAACTTTTGCTTTTCTGGTAAAGGTGGGCTGCTTTCCTCTTCCCACTTCTTCTCTCTGTGGACAACTAGGAAATACCTTGAGCAGCCAACTTAAGACCAAAACACAAAGGTAATAGAAGTGCAGAGGAATTCATCCTGACATGGCTGTGCTGTTGAACTGTTACCCACATGCTAGGGCTAACCTTCTGGAAGGATGTAGGGGACACAGGGAAAATAATTAAATTGTCCCAGTAATCCCAGCCTTTCCAGTTTTCCCGTACTAAGCCATCCTAGTGTATATTCCCAGCCAACCTACCATCTGACTGCTGAATAGTGAGAAAGCCTAGACAAGATTAGCTGAAACTGGCCCAGATCGCTAGAACCACCCAGATGGCCCAGACACTTGCGAGAAATAATAAAGGGTTATTGTTTTAAGCCACCAGTTTTACAGGATTGTTTGTTATGCCACATTACTGGTGCAAAAGGTAAATAATCCATATACCAAGGCTCCTCCATACATACTGTAGATTAACTAAATCCTTTTAATGTGGCATTGCAAAAATGGACATCATGTCTAATTGGCTTCATTTTCACATATAGAAAGTGTTGAGATATAATTCTCTCAAAATCAAAAAGAAATTGGTATTTTTCCACAGGATATAATGTCCAAATGTCTTCAAAAAGGAAGAGATGAGTAGAGGCTGATGTGATCAAGAGACATTTCATGAAACAGGGAATATCTGAAACTCTCACATTGATTAAAATTACCTTGATCACATTTTTAAAAATTCATTTTGTGTGTATGCAGTGCATACTGACTCTTTGCTATTGGCATTTTCTTTATATCTTCTAAATTAAATATCACTACACAGGTTTTTGGATATAAAATGCAGATTGAAACAATAGCCAGATAGTTTACTCCGTTTATTTCTTCATTGTTATCAATTTTTTCACGTAATATATTTGGAGAAAGACTAACAGTGGATTTCAAAGCACAAAAAGTATAAAAGGTGATCTGAAAATTGTAGTATATAAGAAACAGAAATAAAGATAGTGAATGAAAAAGGAAGTGGAAATGAAGCATACATTTTTAAAATGGTACTATTGTATTCTGTGCAATGAATAGGAAGAGACCATGAGTTTAGATTTAATCCCTTTTTAGTACCCAATTGAAAAATTGTGAACTTGCAAACCTGAACCAGTTACAAAACTCACCAAGACCATACCGTAGCTGATGTAGAATTATTCCTCTCTGGGACAGACTATTTGAATCTCCCCTCCCAATCCAGCCACTCCCTCCAACAACAATAACAACAAAACTGGCATGTGAGGGAT
>NW_012138191.1:2261186-2309948 GCF_000956105.1 Propithecus coquereli | reverse complement strand
CAATAATTTTGAATTGGTGGAATTGTGGTCCATTTGTTTCTTGAGTGTTTTATTAATTTTTTTTTCATCATAGAAAAGAATGTGATTGCACATATCCTGGGAGTAAAAATACAAGGAAATAATCTCATCTAAGTTATTTCTGATGTCAAATCACACAATCCAGAAGTCAAGCTATAGTAAAACATAAAAAGAATAAGCTTTATTAAAAGCCACTCTAAGTTACAGGAAATTGCAATTAGGCGGGTGTATTACTAGACATTTCATAAGACATTTCCATGAGATGTAAAGGCAGATTTCCGGCCTTTTTATGACCCAAGTACGCTATGAATACACGATATCTTAGTTAACAGATTTAAAGTTAAAATATGTTAATAACGAATGTTATTAAAGTGTGTCCAGTCTGTTTTCACGGAAAATGATGATGCAAAGCAGTGTGGAATGAAATCATGTATCTGCCTTGGCCAAAGGTTGCAGAAAAAAGGTATAGTGATATACAAGAACATTTAAGGCAAGATTCTGTCAATAAAATCTGTTATAAGAATTAAATGGCTTTGCGACATCAAGGGTAAGTCAAAAAACATTTCTCTAAATTAATGTAACATTGCCTTTTGTGAAAATTTAAAGTAATTTGCAGTGAGAAGAGACAGCAGGGACATGAGTCATTGTACATATGGTATGAATATAGGAATGTTATTTATATAGAGATAGAGATAAAGATATATAGCGGATGCTTATCCATGTGTGCATACGTACATCACATCCTCTCTATAATCACATTGCATGTGTAGTAAATGTAAATATATGCTTCCCCATATGTACAACATATCCATTGTTCAGAAAGAATTTAAGACAACTGAAGATATTTCATAGTTTTATAAATAGTTTATTTGAATATTTTTTATGACCATGCCAATAAATAGACAAATGCAGAGACCAATATTGTCCACATCTTATTCTTACTAACCAGATTTAAGAAATAATGTTGGCATTTGGATACATTGATATCTGCTTTCACATCATTGTGTCTTAATAAATACAATGGGTAGATACAGTTGATGCCATCCTTTCTCTCCATTCCTTTTCAGAAGTTATGTCTACACTGAAATTGGTGGATATCATTTCCATCCAGGGTTTTATACTTTTGCTACCTCTGTGTGTGTCTGTAAACAATGGTATTTTTCATTTGAAAATATATCAGCATCATGTATTCTTATGCAACTTGTTTTATTCCCTCAATATATGATTGTTTCATGATATTCCATTATATAAACAGTCCACAAATTATTCATCCATTGACTTACTAGTGGCATTGGGTTGTTATTAATTTGTTGAACTTTTAAATGATGTAATGCATACCTTTTAATAGGCCTTCTGGAGCAAGTTTGAAAATTTTTCTATAACACATAAAGTAAAACTGCTACACCCATTAACTAGAAACATCTTTACATTTATTAGAAAGTTCCATACTATCTGCATATTGTTATTACTATTGTGGGAAGGCATATTATTCTTACTATTTGCTTTTCCATTAGAAGAAAATGTGAAAACGATTTCTTCACATCCACACCAACACTTGCTGTTGGTTTTCCCAGTATACATAGCACAAATATAGGGAGGATGTTATTTCTCTCTCTGTGTATTTGTGTGTATGTGTATTTGTATGTATACATACACATACATACACATGATTTTAAGTTTTGCCAGGTGGGTGTGATACAGTTTTAACAAGAGAAAGGTACAGGATTTAATGAATATCAAATAGGAGGTGACATCTTCACACTCTATTAAATTGTATTTTTGTCTAGATTTTGAAATAGCTTATACCAATTCATTGGTAAATTTTTAAAAATTAAGAAATTGAGACTTATCTAGGGCCACACAGCTTTTCTGAGTATATTTGTGTCATGGTCTGCTTGTCCTCGAAGCCTGTTTGTTTTCCACTACCTTGGTACATGTGTGTCACACTCTAGTTTATGAAATACAGTTGACCCTTGAACAACACAGGGTCCACTTATATGCGGATTTTCTTCCACCTCTGGCATCCCCGAGACAGCAAGGCCAATCCCTCCTTTTCCTACTCCTCTTCAGCCTAATTAGTATGCAGACCATGACGATGAAGACCTTTATGATGATCCCCTTCCACTTAATGAACAGTAAATGTATTTTCTCTTCCTTGTGATTTTCTTAGTAACATTTTCTTTTCTCTAGCTCACTTTATTATACGAACACAGTATATAGTCCATAAAAAATACAAAATATGTGTTAATGGACTGTTTATGTTATCAGTGAGGCTTCTGGTCAACAGTAAGCTTTCAGTAGTTACATTTTGGGGGAGTTCAAATTCATACTCAGATTCTTAACTGTGCATGGGGACAACACCCCTAACTCGACACTGTTCAAGGATCAACCGTACTCTCATGTATCATATTTACCTTGCAGTGAAGATACTTTATTTAGACTTAAAACATGTGTCTAGTGTAAGGCTTACAAATGTTACCCTTTTATCAAATTTTACAGAATACTAAAAATATGTGAACCCCCTTTTTTTAAAAAAATAGGAAAACAAAACTCAGTGATATGAAGACACTAGCTCAGGGAAACCTAAGTGATAGATAAAAGATTTTAACATAGTTCTGTTATTAAGTCTATTGCTGTGAGCTTTTAGTTTACTTATTGGTTTTGTTTTGATTTGAATGAGAAAACTAAGACAATAATGGGTAAGGACTTTGTCCAGGGAAACATTGCTTAAAGGTGAGTGTAAGTTAAGGGCAAGTGGATAGGGAATAATTGGTTTTCTAGGTCAGTGGCCTAGAAAAGTTGAGTCAGAGTTTCAGACTTACAAAAGAATTGCAAGATTCCCTACATGACTGCAGAATTTGAGGAAGTAAATACACCTCATAACATATTTCTGATGTGAAAAGAGAAAGGCATGTGATTAGATCCAAACATGATATCACAGATTGACCCAGATATATAAAAGAAAAAGCAAGGCACTATTTTTTTCCCCATGAAAATCATTACAAAACCATCCCAGTTACCAGACACCATGGTAAATTTCTACGTGGCAATTTGCAATTTATTCTTAACTCTGAGTTACTAAAATTTTTCCCACATGCAATTTGGATGTGGGAAATTTAATGTTTGGCTACTCAATGCAGAAATCTCCAAGAATCTTTGTGTTCACACTCATTTTCCATGACAGAACATAAGGTCTTAACTATTAAGACTTCTTGGGTAAATAATTAAGAATGTGCATGAGTAGCAATATAGCAGAATTTATAAAAGTGCTGGTTCTGGAATCCCAGTGCTGGATGCAATCTTGGCTCCAACACCCACAAGCCTCGAGACCCTGGCTGGTTACTTAAACTTTTTCAGCTTTCTTTTCCCCATGTGTAAAAGGAAGATTTTGGTGGTTCATATTTCATGAGGATTAAACAAAATTAAGCAGATAAAATAATTAGCAAAATGCCTACCACCTAATAAGCATGTGATGCATGTTAAACATTGTTATTATCATTTAGATCTACATATAAACATGGCATGGCTTTAAATAATACTATAATACGCACACACAAATAACCACTAGAGTCCATAAAATCACTAAAGAGAGTTCAGCATGCAGAACTATGAACCACACCTTGGCAAAGCCCATATAACGGATTCCTAGAGAAAGAAGATAGTGAATGTGTCAAAAGTTTTCAATTTCAAAGAATTAAAAAGTTTCCAATGGCAGGAAATCTGTTTGGATCAAGATGATAAATTGTGTCTCCTTACTCTCTTCCTATACTACGAAAATAACATAAAAAATGTAAAAGGGAAAATACATCAATAATAGGCATAGGAAAGGAAAAGAATATCTTCATTGGGCTAGAAAATTTTGAGAAATTTCTAGTAGATGGAGGATGGCTTGAAAACAAAGGAAATAATGAAACAGGGAAACATATCCCAAAATATAGGAACCAGAAGGTTATAGGGATGGTGAGAGGAGTATTTCCTAAAAAAGCCTTAAAAGAACCTCCTAAAATTCAACAGAAATCAGAGTGGCTCAAGGATAATTCTTAAGAGAGTTAATTAAAGACTGAGTTTGAAAGAGATATTCCTTATCTATTTAAACACCGGTGCACAGAGGGAAGTAAAACTCAGTGGAAATCAAGCAGGGGGGAGTGGGGAGGAGGAAAGGGGCTAAAACCTACCTAATGGGTACAATGAACACCATTTGGGTGATGGTCACACTTATAGACGTGACTCAAACATTACAAAAGTGACCCATGTAACCAAAAACATTTGTTCCCCCTTAATATTTTGAAATAAAAAAAGAAAGAAAGAAAAAGCAGGAACTGTTTAGAGACAGCACTGTTTTCCTCCTGCACAGAGTCCCTTCTAAACAAGGATAAGAATCAGCCTGAGGTAGGTCTTTGTCATGAGTTTTAAGACTGAAATGCTGAACAGAGCTTGAATGAACTACTTACAGCTTTTTCTCCTTCAGAATGAAGCTGTTACTACCACTCTTAATTTGATTGTTCTGACCTAGGAGACTTAACAGAGTGATTATTGGCCTAGAGAGCAGTTAATGTACAGCCACAAGAAGGAGTCAAGAGCACCCACACCTAGAAACAAAGCTACCTGCACCCCATGTTCTGCTGTAGGCCCTGCCTTTCCCCCACAAGCCCAATTACAATGAGAAACTGAGTCCACCAATGCGCAAATAGGAACATTCACTGGGTTGAGGAAGAACAACCCAGCGACCTACTGAATTTCAATCCTAAAACAGGTATTTGATCAGATATCCAAGAATCACTAAGCATTAGAATAAAACAATTACTGTCAAAGAAAGCCATCATCTTCATACAAGTTCTTTACAAATTAGTCTTGAGAGTTATTTAAAAGACTATTGCAAAACAAAAAAAAAGACTATTACATTCATTAAGAATAGATGAATTATGACCAAGAAACAAAACATCAGCATTCTTAGAGGTTATATATATGCATGTGTGTCTATATCTGCATACACACACATGCATACGTATAAAATTACAGAATGCTATATAGCTTGAGTTGCAGAAATGACAGTGAAATAAGTCAGGAAAGATATTCTTAAGGAAGGATGAAATTTAAAAAGTGGAATTTATGAGATAAAGCTAATAGACATGAAAAATAACATCTTCCAACAACTGTTTAATAGGAATTTCAAAATGAAAGAAAGAGCAAAATAGAGCCAAGAAAATTGTCATTTTAATAAAAAATAATTGCTAAAGAAACATAGCTCCATATTAAATCTTTAGAATATAAGGGTCTATCAAAATGAAAACAATAAATTGTCTCACCCAATTTGACATCTTGCACAGGCACACCTCCTTTTATTGTGCTTCACTTTGTTATACTTCATAGATATGGCATTTTGTACAAATCGAAGGTTTGTGGCAATCCCACATCAAGGAGATTTGTTGGCACATTTTGTCCAATAGCACTTGCTCACTTTGTGTCCTTGTGTTACGTTTTGGTAATTCTTGAAATATTTCAAACTTTGTCATTATTAAATCTGTTATGGTGATCTGTATCAGTGATCTTTGGTGTTACTATTGTAATTATTTTTGGGTTCCATGAACCATCCCATATAAGATGGTGAACTTAGTCAATAAATGTTGTGAGTGTTCTGACTGTTCTACCAACCAGCCGTTTCCCCATCTCCCTCCCTCTCTTTGGGCCTCTCTATTCCCTGAGACACAAAAATATTGAAATTAGGCCAATTAATAACCCTGCAATGGCCTCTAAGTGTTCAAGCAAAAGGAAGAGTCACATACTTCTCACTTTAAATCAAAATTAGAAATGATTTAGCTTAGTGAGGAAGCCATGTCAAAAGCCAAGACAGGCCAAAAGCTAGGCCTCTTGTGCTAAACAGCCACTTTGTGAATGTAAAGGAAACATTCATGAAGGAAATTAAAAATCTGCTCAAGTGAAGACACAAATGGTAAGAAAGCAAAAACAGCCTTATTGCTGCTGTGGAGAAAGTTTTAGCGATCTGGACAGAAGATCAAACCAGCCCTGACATTCTTTTAAACCAAAGCCTAACCCAGAGTAAGGCTCTAACTCTCTTCAGTTCTATGAAGACTGAGAGAGGTGAGGCAGCTGCAGAAGAAAAGTTTGAAGCTTGCAGAGGTTGGCTCACGAGGTTTGAGAAAATAAGTCATCTCAATAAGATAAAAGTGCAAGGTGAATTAGCAAGTGCTGATGTAGCCGCTACTGCAAGTTGTCCAGATCTAGCTGAGCTAATTGATAAAGGTGGTGACACTAAATGACAGATTTTCAGTGTAGAAGAAACAACCTTCTGTTGGAAGATGCCGCCTAGGACTTTCCTAGCTGGAGAGGAGAAGACAAAGCATGGCTTCAAAGCTTCAAAGGACATGCTGACTCCTGTTAGGGGCTGACACAGCTGGTGATTTTAAGTTGAAGCCAATGCTTATTCATCATTCCAAAAGCCAAGGGGCTCTTAAGAATTATACTAAATCTATTCTGCCTGTGCTCTATAAATGGCACAACATAGCCTGGATGACAGCCCATCTGTTTACAGCATGGTTTACTGAATATTTTAAGCCCACTATTGAGACCTATTGCTCAGGAAAATAAAAAATATTCCTTTCAAAACATAGCTGCTCATTGACAACGCACCTGGTCACCCAAGAGCTCTGATGGAGATGCACAAGGACATTAATGTTGTTTTTATGCCTCCTAACACAATATTCATTCTGCAGCCCATGGATCAAGGAGTAATTTTGACTTTCAAGTCTTATTATTTAAGAAATATATTTCATAAGGCTACAGCTGCCATAGATTGTGATTCCTCTGATGGGTCTGGGCAAAATAAATTGAAAACCTCTGGAAAGGATTCAACATTAGGGATTTATGGGAGGGGGTCAGAATATGAACGTTAACAGGAGTTTAGAATAAGTTTATTCCAGTTGTCATGGATGACTTTGAGAGGTTCAAGACATCAGTGGAGGAAGTCACTGTAGATGTGGTAGAAATAGCAAGAGAACTAGAATTGGAAGTGGAGCCTGAAGATGTGACTGAATTTCTGCAATCTCATGACAAAGTTGAACGGATGAGGAGTTGCTTCTTGAGGATGTGCAAAGGAAGTAGTTTCTTGACATGAAATGTACTTCTGGTGAAGACGCTATGAACATTGTTGAGATGATAAAGAATTTGGAACATTCCGTAAACTTAATTGATAAAGCAGTGGCAGGGTTTGAGAGAATTAACTCTAATTTTCAAAGAAGTTCCACTATGGGTAAAATGCTCTCAAACAGCACCACATGTCACAGAGAAATCTTTCACAAATGGAAGAGGCAATTGATGCAGGAATCTTCACTGTTGCCTTATTTTAAGAAAGTGCCACAGCCACATCAACCTTCAGCACCCACCACCCTGATCAGTCAGCAGCCATCAACACAGAGGCAAGACTCTCCATTACAAGAAGATCACAACCCCTTGCTGAAGGCTCAGATTAGCATTTTCTGGCAAGAAAGTATTATTAAATTAAGGTATATACATTTACAAAGACATATGCTGTTGTATACTTAATAGAGTACACTAGAGCATAAATATATGTACTTGGAAAAAAGTGTTCCTGTGACTCACTTTATTGCAATGTTCGCCTTATTGTGGTGGTCCAGAACCAAACCCACACTATCTCCAAGGTACGCCTACGACTTCTAATGAATATAAATTTCAAGACATGTCAATAATGATAATAAATTTTTTAGTTTAACCTAGGAAAACAGAACTCTGAACTAAGAAAAGCATATGTACAAGGAAACAAGTGAAGGATAGAGGAATATGCAACCTTAAAATATGCACTTTGGCATAAAGATTATTTTGAGCTGAAGGCAATTGAGCACAAGCAGATACCAAAAAAAGCTCTCTACTGTCCCTTTACTTGCTTAAAAGTAGCACATAAACTTAGAAAGGGCTTCCTCCTCCCCTCTCTACTAGGAAGGGCAAAAGTTGATCACAGAAGACAAATGTACACACTCATCAGCACAGAGAAGGTACCAGAGGAAGCTACACAACAGGCTTTACTAACTAACCTTTATCTACCATTAGTTTCGTAGTTTTTCCTTCTTACAATTTGTCACCCTAGAGACCCAAGATTCTTTTCCTTTATTTTGTCACTTCTCCAAAAAGTTGAAGATGCTGTGTAAGCCAGAGTTCTAAGCCACCTTTTTGAGAGTTACTCACTCCTTGGATATCTCCCATGTATATGCAAATGTACATGTTAATAAATGGGTTTGGATCATAATCCTGAAAGACACATTTCCCACTGCTATAATTCTGAATGTTGAAATCCCTAAAGATCAAAATCCCTAACATCCTGAAAATCACAATCACAGGATAGTTGCATCATGTCAGGTGGGACAATTAACTTGTTACTGTCTTTATTTTAAACTAAGAATGGTTTTAAGGAGATGCATATGGGTGCCAAGTTGACAAGGGGTGGACTTAATTTTTGGTGTTGATTTAACTGGATTAAAGAATACCTAGAAGCAGTAAAGCATTATCTTGGGTGTGTCTGTGACAGTGTTTCTGGAGGAGATTAGTGTGTGAGTCTGAGTGGACTAGGTGAGGAAGAGCTGTCCTCAACGTTGGTGGGCACCATCCAATCAGCCATGGGCCTAGAAAGAACAAATACGGAAGGAGAACTGGTCTCTCTCTCTCTGAGATCTGGGACAGACTTTTCTGCTGCCTCGGACGTCAGAACTCCAGGCTTTCCGATCTTTGGACTCTAGGACTTACATTACGCGCCCCGGGTCCTGGGACTTTCAGCCTCACACTGAGAGTTACCCCATCAGTTTTTCTGGTTCTCAATGTGAAAACCTTGAAAATTCCTCAGTAAATGAAGACATATTCTTTTTGTATACCTGCATTTTTGAAAGATAAAATGTCTTGAGGTCTCAGCTCTTTGGATGACTGCACATGTAGTGGTGACCAATTGTGTTTGATCAATGTCGTCAAGATATAGGTTGTCTTAGTATTTCAGATGGTTGTAGTTATAAAGTTGGGTTCACACAATTACCATAGTGATATCCATTTATACATTTTTCTTTCTGATTTATTTCTTTATGAATATGGTTTGTCTTCTCTTAACTGTTATACCCATGTGACTGTCATTAGTATACTTGAGTGTTTATGCTTGCTAAAATATGCATGTTATTATTGCCTATGTTATCGCATAAATTGGCCTATGAAGTGTTCTGTTGTGCTTTTATGTTTTTCAAATAAATTACTTTTAAAAAGTGTAAATAGACCAGGCATGGTGGCATGAGTTTGTGGTCTCAGCTACTTGAGAGGCTGAGGTGGAGGGATCACTTGAGACCAGGAATTCAAGGTTGTGATGAGCTGTGATCCATCACACCGCTGCACTCCAGCCTGGAAGACAAAGCGAGACCCTGTCTCGTAAAAATAAATAAATAAATAAAATGTACATAAATGTCTTTTAAAGAACTTTAAAATTGTTTTTTTCCCAGAATTATATTTTTGGAATTTTGATCTTTGGGGATTTCAACATTCAAGATTATGGCATTTGGGATTATGTCTTTTGAGATTATGATCGACTCCTTTAATAAACTTCCATTTCTTTTTCTCTTGGTAGTATGAACAAAAAGGGTAATAGTGGTGACAATAAGAGAATTCAAAGTCAAATTTATTGAACAGGTTAAATATGATATAATATCAGGTAAAGATGAAATTAACATTTTTGTCACAGACCAGTACATACAATTCTAAGCTAAAATTGTGAAAATCTGTATAAATATTGATTTATACAAAAATATGTTATTCGAATGTACTCCAGAAGAAATAAAAATATGAATAAAAGAGAAGGAATTTCTAAAGTTTCCAAAGAGATATAAGGAGACTTGGACAAGGATTTCTATTAACGCTGTATATGTAGTGCCAAAATATTGGTCTCTCAAGAGGAGATTGGATAAATATGTTTTGGTACATTTAAACAATACTAACATGAATAGACAATAGATAAATGTATAATGTGGATATGTATCAAAAATATGTATCATTCCATATAGCAAAATATATAGAACATGATGTCATTTGTATAAAATGTTATATATATAAAATAATTGTATACATATCTATACATTTTTGTAATAGTATAAAAATGCATAGAAATTATAACCCCCAATTTCATAACAATATATATTACTGACAAAGTGATAGAATTTAATTTTGATATTCATGGGACTTCATGTATTTTCTTTTAAAAATCCTGAAACAGAAGGATACAATGTTAAGATTTTATGAAGCTGATTCATAGGCATTTTGTTGTTCTTTTCTATTAAGATTTGTAGGTTTAAAATATAAATAATATCCACCCAAAGAGAATCAATTATAATTTATAAGAGTAGTAATTCAGTAAATTGACAGATATAAGCACAACATAAACACAAATAATGGCTTTTTTAATATGCAGAAATGGCCAATTAGTAAAAGTAACAAAAAATAATTTACAATGGAAACAAACACTTGAAGTATGAGTAATTACTCAAACAGAAGTTTATAGCAAATTTAAAAATACACATTTTTATGAAAAACATTTATTTTAAGATAGGAAAAAACATATATTATGAAATGTTCAATTTTTATCTAAATAAATCTATGGACACAATGCAACTTGAAAAGGTTTCATTTCCTTTTTATGGAATACCTAATATTTTCTAAAATAAATAAAGAAAGCAATACACAGTAATAACAATCATATTTTCAAATGGGTTTTATGCTTTTAATATAATTGATAATCAAATTCTAAATTTATTTTTAAAAATATGAAATAACAAAGACATTATTGATAACTATATGTGAGACTCGACTTACATTTGTATACATTTGAAAAAGTAACATTGTAATTGAGAAAATGTGTATTGGTACCTATGTACACAAATAGAATGATGGAACAAAAGCAATATCCAAAAAGAAGACCTTTTGTCCTAATTGGAAGATTGCCTTTACTCATGGAGAAAATATATATATTTTGACACTATACTGAAAAATAAATTTCAAAGGGAATAACTGTAAAAGCAAAATATTTTGAGTAAATTAGGTTGATATATAATATAGAGCAAAAATGTAAGATTTGCCTTTGATTTTACAAGATATTTTTCCATTGTAAAAGGGGTAATAATAAGATACAAGAAAAATGTTGGATTTGGTGGTAGAAAAATGAGGAATCAAGGGGGTTCCTTTTAACTACAAAGCCTTTCTTTCCTTATTCCCGTATTCTATCTGGCCTCAAAGTTAGAAAACACAGTCAAGCTTCACATCTTCTTTCTTCTTCAGTCATATGCCTGAACTAGCAGGAACCAAAGGTTAGAAGCCAAGGATATTATTGATCCACAGCTCATTTGTGAACTCTAGAGCTGATAATTGACTGCCTATGACTCACAAGGTATCAATAGTTCTTGAATAGTACTATCTCTCATTTTCTTTTAAGCCAAATTTGACTTGTTTGTGTAAGGTTTTTAGTTCAGGAGCTTTTGCCTAGTAAAACGTTGGTTAAAAATCATAACTGGCCTGAAAATGACTTTATATCTGATCTAGATCATATTTTTTAAGGTTCAAATAAGTTCAGTTGAGCTTTTTTGGTTTAATTGTATACCTTGGCAGGTCATGGTTTTAGCCAGACACAGAAGCAGGGATATCCAAGTATATGAAGAAAACCCATTCCCTAGTTGTTTATGGCCGATAGTGATTGGGTAGGATGAGAAACCTTGCAGGAAGATTTCCAGACCAGAGAGGTTTGCATACTATTCAAAGAAATACTCAAACCTTGTGATGTTTATCTATCTCCACAGGTTAAACTTCTTGGATTCATTCATCTCCAATGATGGCATGCATTCTACCCAATTTTCCTATGGGGTTTGTATGGAATAAGTTGTTCTTGGTACCATTTCTGCAATACTCTGCTTGGGAATAAATATTTAGACAAAATAAAAAATGAGGCTTCCATCAAAGAGTTTTAAGAGATGTTAGCAATATATGAGAAAGAGGCCACCATCTTTTGAAATTGATATCGACGTTGTTTTTCTAACATGATTACATCATTATCACTGAAATCTAACTATTTGCCAGCCTCATATTGGATAGTAGAGGGTCCAATTCAGGGGTTACTATAGCCCTCTCCACTTTACAGAGATTGCCTTAAAGTGGTTTAGGCATATGAAAAATTATCTAACCACTTTATGGTTTTTGATCTAACCAGTTGATTACTTTTCACTTTGTATTCTATAATTTTCAAAGAACCAAGAGACCCAGGCAAACAATAACTTCCATTATCAAGAATAGAGAGTTAAAACAAATACAATTGGTTGAGACATTTTGAGGACAAAATTCTAGAGATGCTGGTCCAAGAAGTTATTTGATGACCTATCCAATTAATACATGTGTTCAAAACTTTTAATCTTCAGTCACCGACAAAATGATGCAGGCAAGTAATTTTTGTAATAAATTTTCTTTTTAATCAATTTAAGTCTGATAAATACTTGGGTAAAATAATACAGAAATAACATGCCACTCATGCTCATTATAAAGTTTGCTATAATTGCTTTAAAAATTATTATTACTACTAGGATACATTCAGATTTTGAGTTATTTGCTTGAAAATCATTTAAATTTTAAATCTGTATCTTTCTTCTCTGCATTTTAAAATCCTACCTATTCTTAAAGGCATAGTTCATAATCTATCTTTTTCATTGATTCCTCTCTAACTTCTCCCACCTACAATAATTCCTCCCTTCTTTGAACACAGGCCCTACAGAGGCCGAGAAATCTGGGGCAGCCCTTGCCCCTTGTTGGTTGAGAGTAACTCTTGGGAATGTCAACATCCTGGCACCCCCATTCTGCTACTGGTGGATCAGGCATGCTCCTGAAGCCAGAGGCAGTCTTCAGGCAGAGAGACAGGTTTAAAGCAGAGCAAAAAGCCCGTGCATGCCAGAATCCTATACAATCTCAAGGAGCTCAAGTGGCCAAGGAATACAGGTTGAAGAGCCTTCAACAATTTCTTTATCTAGTAGTAGTTTACATAGAGTAAAATCAGCAGAGAAATTTTTTTTTGGCTCCTATAAGATAGTTGCACCTGAAGAAGTGCTTAACAAATAGAGGACAGAATAATAGAAAGATGTGTGTGAATATTTAGGAAAAAATATTTCTATTGTCACATAATAGTTTTAGAAGGTAATAACAAGAGACTCCCATGTCTATGGACCCTCCCTTCCTTTTCTTTTCTTTTAAAAATATTCTTCTTAAATATTAATTAAATAATTAAGACTTAAGTAATGTTTAAAATATGCAGAAAAGACAAATGTAATGAATATTCATACCACTTTTGCCCAGATTTAACATTCCATAACATTTCTTTCACGAAGAAACCTGATAACAGCATGTGTAGAATCACATTGCTATGTAGAATAACAGTATGCAGAGTCTGAAACTCCTATGCATTGCTGTTAAGAGAGTAAATTTGTTGATCAGTTAATACCAATTTGATGGTGAGTACATGTGGTGCTTGTCTTTCCATTCTTGGGATACCTCACTTAGTAGAATGCGTTCCAGCTCTATCCAGGAGTATACATGCACATATAAGAATAACATCTATTGGATGTTGGGCAGGGGGGAGGGGGGAGGAGGGAGGAAGGGACGGGTATATGCATACACAAAGAGTGCAATGCGCACCACCCGAAGGATGGACATATTTGAAATTCGGACTTAGGGGGGAAGGGGGGCAAGGGCAACATATGTAACCTAAACATCTGTACCCCTGTAATATGCTGAAATAAAAAAAAAAAAAAGAGAGAGTAAATTTGTACGCTTCTAAAGAAAACTTTGGTGAGACCTACTGAAGTGAAAGATAGATATGAAACTATTACCCAGCAGTTGCATTTCCACATGTTTGTATTAGAGAAACTCTTGCAAATGCTTACGGAGAAATATTTGTAAGCACCATTTGCAACAATAAATTGTAAAATAATACAGCTGTTGCTCCATTGGTTAATAGATAAGTAAATTATTTTTATGCATATTATGGTCCTTTATTAATTTTATAAAGGGAAGTTTCACTTTCAGACATCAAGTTTATGAGATTCGTTCATGTATTATGTGTAATTGTAGATCAATCATTGTCATTACAGTATAATATTTCATTGTTTGAATTCCTATGATTTAGTTATTCATTCCATTGTTGCTGAATTTCAGGATATGTTCAGTTTTGAGCTATCATGAATATCAGCTGTGAACATTCTAATATACATTTCTTACTAAACACATGTACACATTTCTGTTGTGTGCACACTTAGGAGTGTAATTATGAGACATGAATATGGTCCTGGTCAGTTTTATTAACAACCAAGTGGTTTTCAGATGTAGCCAGATATAGCTACATCAATTTGCCCTCTCAGCTGTGTATGAAAGTTGTGATTGCTCTATATCCTAGCCAAACATTCGAGAGTTTTTTTTTTTTTTATTTTCTATTTTTATTTCGGCTATTGTGATGGATTTGTAGTGGTATCTCACTGTGATTTTAATTTTATTTCCTAATGACTAAAGAAGCTTCAATATTTAGTTTTTCTCAACCAAGATATGCCTTGATTTTATTAAGTTTATCAATTATTTCTGAGCAAAATTATGGGCTAGCAAATATTCAAAACTAAAACCTCATGTGGAATAACATAATTTTTTTTCTAGGTGAAGTGCAAGGGTTAAAGAAAATTTGAAAGTTTGGCCTTACCACATAATGTTAGCAACGTTTTCCAAAACCAGTCTAACACAAAAACAACAACAGCAGAACTGTTATGGGCCAGGCACTGCCCTAGGAGATAGAGATATAATAATTGAGAAATGCACAGCCTTTGGCTGCTGCCGTCTCAGAGTCAAGTAGAGAGAAAATCAAGTGAATCCCAGATATCAAGCAAGGGTTAATGCTAAAATATAAGGTTTTATAGCATTCTATGAGTGCAGAGAGAAGGAAGCTCTAACTCTGTGTGGGACAAATGTAAAGTCTGTGTGGGGGAGTGGGAAGAAGCTGGGATGCCACCAAAGAAGTGATAAAAAAATCATGCTGAATAGCGAAGCAAGAGTAGAATTTACTAGGCAGAGAGTTGGAGAGAAAATTGTTCTAGGAAAAATGAATAGCACATATAACCAGAGTGAGACAAGGGAGAGGAAATTTTCTCCTGGAAAGAAGTAACCAGCTTGGCTCCACTCAAATACGAGGTGCCATGGGGAAATGATAGGAAATGAAGTGATGGGAACGGTGTTAAGTACGTGAAAACCCACACTGATTTAAATGTCCAAATCAAGGGGATGTGGCCATTCTCCTATAGGAGATATGGAGGATCAATCAATGAGATTCATGCCACACAGGAAGTAAAGTACAGCGGCCTTTGCTCTAAGAAAATCTGTTATTTAAAATCCACATCTGAATAAGCATATTATCAGGTTATTATTCACGTAAAAAAATCAATTTAAAATAGATTTGCCACAGATTCCATTAAAAGCAAGTCTCTTAATGACCTTAAGGTGTGAATTTCTCATATAAGTTGCCAGGATGACGTCTATACATTACTATTGCCTTTGTCTATTCTTGCAATATGTGTCTAAAGATTAGAATCCTGTTTTGCTTCTCTTCCATAAATCATACTGGAATACCATTACTATAATATACAGATTTGCTTTCTTTACAGTGGATAAGGAATTTAGACACCAGTAAAATAATATAAGTACCAAATCCTTCCATGATTAAATCACTTCCCCAGTTTTTTCATAGTTGTTTCATCTATCCTTACTTTAATAATATCATTTTAATGAACTCATATTCATGGAGTTTTTCTGAAACAATTTAAATTTAGTTTTGTAGAAACAACATATATCCCTTTATTTATTTAGCGGAGTAGGTAATATTTAATTCAATGACAGAGCTACAGTAACGAGTGCAACTGGTATGATGAGGTTTGAGAAGACACAGCTAAACCGGAGGGATTGAGTTAACATTGGGAAATGATAGATGTGTTAATCCAGCAAGCAGATGTAGATACAGCAAGAGGCTGACTTGAGAAACTTCCACTATCCTTCCTTTCCTTGGCTTACCTACTACATACCTTAGCTATAGTCTTTCTCCTTTAAAGGAATGTGATCTCCCACTACACCCCATATTCCCCCTTTCCCATCTTTGATAGTTATTTTTGTTTGCTTGTTTTTTTCCTTTTTCCTGTTGATTACCTTTGGAAAGTACATCTAGGTATTACTGTTAACAGAAAACAAACCCAAACTCTGTAAAAATAATTTAAAGAGGTTTATGCTGACCTGAATATTAATGACCAATGGCCTGGGGAATCATAGTATCAAGAAGTTCTAAGAAAATGTTTCCAAGGCCAGGTGTGGTGGCTCATGCCCATAGCCTATAATCCCAGCACTTTGGGAAGCTGCAGTGGGAGGATTGTTTGAGGCCAGGAGTTCTAGACCAGCCTGGACAACATAGCAAGACCTCATCTCTACAAAAAAAAAAAAAAATTTAAGTTTCCCAGGTGTGGTGGAGTGCACCTGTAGTCTCAGCTAGGTACTGAGGCAGGAGGATCATTTGAGCACAGGATTTTGAGGCTACAGTGAGCTACGATTATTCCACTGCACTGTAGCCTGGGTAACAGAGTGACATCCTGCCTCTAAGAAAAAAAGAAAAAAGAAAGAAAATGCACCTGAAATGTCTAGGTTACAGTTTGGTTTTATACATTTTAAGAGAGGAATTACAGGTAAAATCATAAATGAATACATGGAAGGTACGGAAGGAGGTCAGAAAATTTCACCCCTAAATATGACTCCTTGGTATAAAGAGTATTTTGAATTAAAGGCCCTTGGAGATCAACAGGCATAGGAAGGAGCTCTGCCTCTATCTGCATAAAAGGAGAGGATCCCATGAAAAAGAACAATTGCCTTTCCTTCCTCTCCCTGTTATCTCAATATATTGCAGAAAAGATCACAAATGCAACCAGACCAGGAACAATCCATTTTAAAAATAATACCTGTCTCTCACGTTAATTTAATTTCCAAAGAGAATCATTTACAAGTCAATCTGTTTTCCCCCATCCATTCATTCTCCCAGGTATCTATTCATCCTCCCTAGTAACCATTTATTGCATTCAACAGAATTATCTATATTCCTCACCTCCCCATCCACTCTAAAATGAGGGTATATAAACTTCCAGACCCCATTGGGATATTGGGTAATCACCCTGTATTTCTCCCCATGCACACAGTAAATAAATTTGCAATCTCTTTCTCTTGTTAATCTGCCTTTGAGTTGATCTTTCAGCAAAACTTCCAGGGGTAAAAGGGAAGTTTTTCTTCTCCCCCACAGCATATATGAGTTTAGCCCACAAAGGCTGGACATCATCTTGAAGAGGGCAGAGGTCTTACAGGTTACATATGTTCAAAGATTCTTTGATTTGTAATTGGTTAAAGAGACAAAGCTTTGTCTAAAGCCTTAGAGTCAGTAGAATACTTGAGTTAAGATAACGGGGTCTGCTAATCAGAGAGCAAGTCAGGATATACTCAAAGTGATCTGTTAAGCAAATTGATGGCTTGAAGTTTTGATTTAATCTTTGCCTTGTATGGCCTTAGGTCCTGTTAATAATTTAGCATATTATTGTCACAAAGAGTCTGTTTTGCCAGTCTTACGATCTCCTTTTTAGTATTACTGCTGGTCAATTGTTGTGTCTGAGCTCCAAAAAGGGAGGGAAGTATAATGAAGTGTGTTCACCTCCCCTCCCTTCATGGCTGGGAACTCAGTGTTAAGGTTTCTCTGGGGTCTCCTTGGCCAAGATGGGTCCATTAAGTTGATGGGGAGCTTAGGATTTTATTTTTAGTTTACATTACTACAGCTTAAATAAAAAGAGTTGAAATTTACCCTTCTGGTCAATTAATTTTTCCAAGTCCTAACAATCTCTTTCTAGCTTATTGAAACTATCCCTCTCTATCATTGATATCTATAAAGTCATTCTTTTCTATTATAAAAAGTGACCTTATCTACCATAATTATCATTTTCTGTTTTTCTTATCTGCCATAATTATCATTTTCTGTTTTTCTCCTCTAAGTACTTCTGATCTACTATTTGTGAAGGACAAAGTATGTTCTTTCTTAATGTTATTGATCATATTCCACAGAATACTTGAAACTGGTGCACTTTCTTTTTTCATTCAACTAGTATTTATTTCTTATGTTTTTTAAATTGACAAATAAAAATGGTATATATTTATCATGTACATGATGCTTTGAAATATGTACACATGTGGAATGGCTAAATTGAACTAATTAACATATGCATCACCTCACATACTTATGTTTTGTGGTGAGAACACTTAAAATTCACACCTAATGGGTACAATGCACACTATCTGGGGATGGACACACTTATAACTTTGACTGAAATGGTACAACAGCAATTTATGTAACCAAAATGTTTGTACCCCTGTAATATTCTCCAATAAAATTTAAAAAAATCTACTCTTAGCAATTTTCAAGAATACAATACATTATTATTAACTATAGTTAACATATGATACAATAGATCTCTCGAACTTATTCCCCCCATCTAACTGATATTAACTATTTACTATGGAACATGCAGAAAATATTAGTATAAAGTAAGTCTTTTAGATAGAAATTAGAGCAGATTTGAATAAAGTGTGGCATTTCTACATGTACAACGACAAATGAAAGCAACAAGGATTGTGTGAGAGCACAGAAAATAAAGTAATTAATTTTACCTAAGGAATAAAGTTGGGAAAACAAGGACTCACAGAAGAATTTATATGTATAGTATTTGTCAAATTTGGTAGTGAGAATGGAGGTAGGCTCTCCCAGGTAGGAAGAACAGCAAGGGTAAAGTCAAACAAAAGTCATGGCAGGGCAGTTGTAATGAGCCCATTATGGGATATTCCCAGAAAGCTAGAAAAGTCTACCAGAATGCTAGGAATGTGGTTACGAAAGGCTCTATTTGCATCTTTAAGAAATTAATGCTTTCTCTTGTAGGCAAGGAGAAGTTCTTATAGATTTTAGGCAAGAGCATTATATAGTAAACATGGTTTTTTAGGAAGATAGCCATGGTGACAGTGTAAGGGATACAAAGAAAAATAATGGGAATACTACTAGAATGAAGGCAGTTAATGGTCAAAGAGACACAATAAAGAGATCACAAAATGTGAGGAAAATTAGTATCCTGAGCTAGCATCTGATGCAGGGGGTGTCCCAATGAAGGGAGGAAAGCGCTGTGAACTCACCAAGTGGGTTCTTGGCTTTGTACAGGAAAAGAATTCGAGAGCAATCCAACTATGACAGAATTTTTTTTTGAGATAGAGTTAGACAATAGATCCTATTCCACAGATTGAGTAATGATCCTCTCCTGAGCAGGAGAAGGAGTCCTAATGGGGCAATGGTAATGTTTTTAAATGTTCAAAAACCCAGTTAGGAAACAGCCATATATGACCAGCATAGCCCTGTGGTCAGGCCACAAATGTTAGTAGTAAACTGCTGTCACAGAAAGGTAGGCACAAACAGTTTGTGAGGCATCAGGCTTAGTAATTCATCCAACCTCAAGTGGTCCCCAGCTGGTGACTTCCTTGTTCAGAGCAGTTAGGGTCAGGTATTGACCAAAATGGCTGCACTCAGGTTCTCTCGGCCTTGTTTCCCTGCCTTATCCCTATATTATATCGACGCCTCCTTTATCATTTATTTTTTCCTTTTTCCTGCCTGGTGAGTAGTTAGAAAGTGATGGGATTCAGTACATGCTGCCTCAAAATATGGCACCTTGGCATTTAAGGAAACGGCAGAAGCTAGAAGGTCTCTCTATCCTCCCTGATACAAGCCATAAAAAAATTCTCTGACCTTGTGCTGAAGTAGATCAGAGGACTCTTGTTCCAGAGGTGCACTCCCTGTATGCAGAGAAAAAAGAATGGTCTTGTTCTCTGAAGGTACAGGGACACTGAGAAGAATCTGAACAAACAAGCCTTGCTAAGGTCTCCCAGTTTGTAATCATGAGATCATATCCCCTTGTCCAATCACACTTCTGCCTGATCATCTACTCTTCATCAAACTTAACAACAATGCACATGTCTTCCCATTTCTCTGGATCTTCATTCCTTATGAAGGCTCCCATGTCACATGACATTTAAATAAATTGTTATGCTTTTCTCTTGTTAAGCTCTCCTTTTATTACAGGGGTCTCAGCCATGAACCTAGCAATGCATAAGGAAAAAAAATATTTTCTCTCCCCCAAAGGTTACTATTCAGCCTCCTCACACATTCGTGCAGTAAAGTTAAGGATGAAAGTCATAAGTAAGGATCACAGGAAAGGTGAAAGGGATTGCAGCACTGAAGGCATCATGGAACTGCTGTATCAGCCCCGGATTCTGTAGGAAAATTAAACTCTGATTTGATTTAACTATGCTAGCTGGATGTTTGTCATATGCATCCAAATGCAATCCATGACTGTTACCACATGCAAGTGTCTCTTTTGCTATAAAAAGTCTTGTTTCTAAAAATGACAAAAGAATTATGGCAAGATCCAGAAAAGACAAGTGGACACATAATGCAAAATCCAGTTAGTCAATGAAGAGGGTAGTTGAATGTAATCAAGTGATAAAGATAATTAGTAGCAACTAGGGATATAAAACATCGGAATAGAGAGTACAATTAAAAACGTCCAAGTCATAAAGGAGGAAAATACAATACCAACAGAAGCACATGGGCATCCAGAGACTTGTTCA
This sequence comes from Propithecus coquereli, assembly GCF_000956105.1. NCBI lineage: Eukaryota > Metazoa > Chordata > Mammalia > Primates > Indriidae > Propithecus > Propithecus coquereli. The sequence goes on along the minus strand of NW_012138191.1, from coordinate 2,289,131 downwards.
TGGTGGCAAAAAAAATAAAATAAAATAAAGTAACTATAGAAAGTAATGATGTGTTTACCCGCGGCTCCCGTTGGTTCATCCTGAAAGTATGTAATGCCCGGGGTTTTGAATCTTGTTCTGAAATTTCTTATCAATTAACTGCTATCTCGTACTTTCAATATTGCAAACTTAGAGACGGTAAAATTTTGCTCCTTAATTAATTATTTTGAGTACATCACTTTATAATCACCTGGAAGATTTACAGTTAAATAGTGAGATGAAAAACTTAATCAGACCCTTAATATTAAGAAATTTCTTGTTATATTTGGTGTGATCTGTACGTTTTTACAAAGGGGTTTGCAATTTTAAGAGAATCTCATATTTTAGAGTATTCAGAAGATTAACTTTACGATTTCAACTTGATATATTCATACGAGAATTACGATTTTAAATTTAAAGATGTAATACAACTTAATTGTTTGTAAACAGTAGCAGAATGATTAAGATTACCTAATTCACCAGATTTATAAGTTTGAGCTACCAGATCCCAAAGAGTTATTTCAGAACTTAGAAGGATTTTGCTTTAGGTTGTCAAGTTTGTCCTGACATGCATTAGAAGTTCTAAATGAAATTGAGTATATTTGAGAACTTATGGTAGTTTAAAATACTTACAGACATTTAATTTAATGGGGCTAATCATTATGGATATTTAAAATAACAAAATAGAATTGACTATTATAAATTAACAAGTGTAAATTTTCAACAAATAGCTTTATTAATAAAAATAAATTTTAACATTTGAACTTGATATTTTGAAATTTAAATTTAAATTTGCAGCCTTAGGTAATAAAATATAATTTAGAACCAAAATAATTATTAAGAAGCCATTTCCATACAGTAGGCTTGCCACAGTCTTTATAGAGATAAAATAGGGTTCAAAAGAGAAGTATCTTATGTTATTTTATTTTAACAGGGTGGAGGCAACATAGACATGTTTAAAGAAGGAAAAGAAAAAGCTAACAGAAAAAAAGAGATTAAAGGCACACACACACACACACACAAACATACACAAACGCATTGCCTGTTTTCTTCCCTACATGATAAAAATATAAAATAAACGTCTTGAATTAAGCATCAGTCATTGTGTCTAGAGATAACTTTTGAGGAAGCATTAACCTAACTCTAACAGGAGATGGCAACTTAAGTTAAACTGTAAATGGAAGTTCTGATTATTTTATTTTTCTAGTTGGAGCTTACTATACTGGATGCTGAAAAACTCTCCCTGAAATCGTTTGATGATCTGAAATGTTGATTTATTCAGGCTGATCATTCTGAAAGTCATTTCTTGCATTCTTATGTATTCTAGAGATACAGAAGCATTAGGACAGATGATTTGACATTTATAGATCAAGAATGTGACTTTTAATAAAGATAAAAAAGATTCTCTAATATCTTCTTGATTATTAATGTCACTTATGTAGACTAGGCAGAAAGGAAAACAAAATTGATTTCACTGATTTTTGTTTATATAAAAGTATATTTTCTCCATATGTGAGCTATCTGCTAAAAATAAAAGAGATGTTGAATTAGACAGACTATCTAATCTGTCTAATATCATCTCCCCAGATGGCGAGATAGTATCTAAGAAGATATTTTTTTCCCTTTTCTGTACTTTCTTTTAACTGACACTTCTTTGTCAGATGAAACCACACTACATCAAGGAGAATTAGAAATGTTAAAACAAAAGAACAAAGAGAAAGATTCGATTTTTTTTTTTTTTTTTTTTGACCTCCAGTCTGTGCTCCTACGCTTCCGAAGAGAAGGCTCTGGTGGAACTGAGTACGGAGCAAATAGAGAAAGAAGGGGAGATGACAAATCTGCTGTAGTTCTCCCTCCAAACCCAATGCATGAGGTTTATCTGGGTTGATAATGGTCATGCTTGACCTTAGAATGGTGGTCTTTGAGCTTTAGCATGTGTTAAAATTACCTGGATAAGACAGAAGGCTAAGCCTACCCCCAGAATTTCTGAAGTAGGTCTGGGGTGGGACTCAATAATTTTCATTTCGAATCAGTATCCAGCTGATGTTGATGCTACTAGTCTGTAGACCACACCTTGAGAACCAGTGATTCAGAAAGAAGGGGAAATAGGCCAAAGAAAAGAAGAGGGTTTGATAAGTCAACTTTCAGATGAAGCCTTTCTCACGGCTAGCTCTGGAAAGCTATGTAGAAAAGCAATCAATGCATGCAGATTACATCACAGACAATCAAATAAGAATTTACATCATCTGGCCAGAGAAGATATCCTCTAGGTTCCTGGGAGTGAGGGCTCATCCAGGTTGCCACCTCTCGGCACATGGTTCTTTCAGTAAATGTACTTGGTCCTGTTTTGAGATTTTGCTAAAGCCCATGCAAACAGTCTCTTGGGAACTCAAGATTTTTAAGGATCTAAGTTAGTGGTAAACACCTGAAAGCAGAGGATGGGGCTGTTGATGAACAGAGGCATTGATATCAACGTGGAAAAGAAGGTCTCAGCACCATACTCGGATATACCAGATGTAGCAAATCCTCTCCCACTGTACTCCAAGACTCCTTTCATGATTTCAGATACCATGATTCTACATCTTTTTTATAAATCTTCTAATCTTCTTTTTCTCCTTACCTATGATTTTCCTTAACCTATCCCGGTGCTTTTATAAAATCCACCCCTTTTTTGGAATTAGCCAGAACCATCCAAATGTCCTTTGAGTAGAGGGCACTGAGAATGACCAATTCCAATAACCACCACCAGTGTTTGCCATGAACACATTTCTAAACCTTTCTCTATCCTATTGCATTTTCTTCTTCAAAGTTTGCATTAGCCTGGAGAGGGTGCTCCTAAAAATTTTCAAGTCTACAGTGTCCAACATGGTCTTTTGATTTTTATCCAAACATCCTCACCCGTCTTGATCTCCGGGGAAGACACAATCAATTCACTCCTGCTCCACAGATGTAAAAGAAAAAGTTATGCCAGGGAACTCTCCATGCTGTTCCATCTGGAGCTAAACGTAAACACAAAATCTATGTTTTATAACATCTCCTTCCAATCTCCTGACAACTTGGATCTGGATTTAACATGCGGACATCAGTCGGTGAGCAAATCCCGATGGCCTATCTGGCAGTCATTGTCCTGCATAAAAGCTAGGAGGGAAAACAGGCCACGAGGGAGCTGTGCTATGTCAGATCTTAGCCCACCCCTTAACCTGGGCCCATGCCATACAACTTGCATCTAAAGAAAGAGCCTGATCCTGTGACGATTCTGGAATAAAGAGAGCAAACATATTTCGATTTGTAAACGTATTCATGACTTCTGCATGGGAAGGTAATTATCACTTTAATTGAAGGCTAAACCATGTGGGGGATGAGATATATTCTAGGGTTTGTGGTCTTTATGCAGCCTTTTGGGACCACCAACATTGTAATTACCATATTATCTGATCATACCATACAACTAACAATGGTCTGAGGAATGGGGCAATGTATAATTTTTGAAGTGGCTCTCTTTTATGCAAGGGTAAAATATGGGAAGAAAGAATACTTTCTATATGGTAAATGTCAACCATCTCCATATAAAAATGTTTTTTTGTATGTATATGTGTGTTTTATAATAAAGAACTCTTCCAGATAGGATTACTGCATAACACATCACCCAATAACACAATAGCTATATTATTATGCTCATGAGTTCTGTGATTCGAGAGTTTTGTAAAAGCATATTGATGATATAGTGTTTCTGCTTTGTGATGTTTGGAGTCCCAACTGGGAATCTTCAAACGCTGGGGGTGACTTGATGGCTGGCTGCTTGACTCATCCATCTAAAGATTTATTTATCCACCTGTGTGGTGGCTAATATTGGAGGTGTGCATTCAGCTGAAGTTATCACTGGAGCACCTACACAGGCACTCTTCGTGGGGCTGCTCAGCTTTCTCATATCATGGTGGTTGTGTTCCAAGAACAGGTGCCCAAAAGAACCAGACAGAAGCTGTATTGCTTTATACGAATTAGCATTGGAAGTCACATGGCTTCAATTTGGTCAGGAAAATAGTCTACCCCCAAAGAATTCCACCTCTCAATGGAGGAGCGTCCAATTGACGCTGCAGGAGTATGTAAGATGGGAAATATTTTGCAGTGATCTTTGGAAAAATATAATGTCAAGGGACCATCTCACTTCTCTGAGTCAGACTTGCTTTTTGCTGTTTGGAGGAATTACTTCTCTAATCTCAGAAGTTATTAAGTATCTCATTACTGTGGCATGACGTGTTTCATTATGAAGTTAGAAACCTTACTTCTGAAGTTTAATTCACTTTGCAGGATGCAGTTGAGATTTCACATGATAGATTCTAGATGCCATAAGGTATATCTTAACAGAAGAAGAGAAAACCTATTTTAAGTAGAATAGAGTGGAAGTCGACTCAGTTTGGTATCTCAAAAAATGGAAAACCTTCATGACTTCTCTGGACCTGTGGTCCATGCATTTAATCTTGGGCTAGCAGGACAAACATACTTAAGAGGAACAGATTGGGTTGAAAATTGCTTTGCCTGACTGCTTCTAACAGCTGAAGGAAAAAATATTTTATGATAAAGGCACTTGTGAAACTAGAAATGGGTCCATTTCTACCCAAGTCTGTACCATTATCTGATAGGCTTGGATGTTTCATAGAAATTGGACAAATTGTCCATAAACAGTTGCCTTTGCATCTGCTGCCCGGGTTCAATCCATGACTGTTCCCCATGTGAAAAGTACCCCTAAAAACCCCAAAGGTATGAAGATTTTGAACCTGGGATTCCTAGGTACAGGCTTTGGACTCACTTGCATCTCTTTGCTTCTTCCCCAACTCTGCTAATGATTCTAAGGCTCCTCACCTTTCTGTGAACTTTATTAAAATCAATGTGCAGGAGTGAGTTGGGCCCTTTTCCTGAGTCGCCCTCTCCTCTTTCAGTAGCCTAGGAGATGAGACAATGGATTAATTGAGGTAGCTACCTGCATTCGGGCCCTGCACGAACCTATCTCTCTGTTGTTTTTGGACTGTAGTCTAAGTAAACTGCCTCAAAAATATTTTTTCTGAAACTTTTGCCAATATTACAATTTTCCACCAAGGCTTTTGAGGAAAAAGAAATCCTCAGTGTCTCGTTCATAAAAAAGCAAATATAATGCACCAGGCCCTTTATATATTATATTTTATAATATATTTATAATATGTTATGTATATAGTACTTTTATATATGACTATAATATTTATAACTATATATTACACATTTGCTCTTCTTCCATTAAGATACACTTTCTAACGTCCAGTGTGTCTTGTGGGATCTTTATCGTGTGGTCTAAAGCAATTCATCCTTCAGAAATCTTCATATTAGGAAATGCCATGCTAAAATAAGGAAGTCTTTCTCTCTCTCTCTCTCTCTCTCTCTCTTTGTCTCTCTCTATTTGTGTGTGTGTGCGTGTGTGTGTGTGTGTGTGTGTGTGATGAAGTAAGGAGAATAGCACCCTCCTCCTCTATGATGAAATTAAAGTTAATTCTAGGTGATGCTCTTCAGTGAGGAAAACTGACTTCTTTTCCCTGCAAAACAACTATTTCAGGAGGATATAGACATTAAACCTGACGCCTTTGCTTTCTTTATGCATTTAATGGAGAGTGGACATTTGGATTGGGATACAGAAGATATAAATGCTTCTACTGTTTAGAATAAAGGTTCTTAAACTTAGGGTGCATCAGAATCACCTGAAAGTTCATTAAAATGCAGATTGCTTCTGGGGATTCCATATTCAGATACTGTTCTACAGCCTTGCTACCCAAAGGGTGGTCTTTGGACCAGCAGCATGGGTAGTCACCTAGGAGCTTATTAGAAACACAAAATCTCAGGCTCCAAGCTAGACTTGGAAAATCAGATCTGCATTTTAACAAGGTAACCAGGTGATTTGTATCCACATGTAAGATCGAAAAGCAGAAGCACTGGTCTAGAATAGTAGTTTGTAGCCATTCCTTCTTGTTGCTATTCACGAAATAGGAAATAGGTAATTTCCAGGCAATTTCTACTCACCCCACTTAAAATAGCAAAAAGAAAAAAGTATGTCCTACATCTAGGAATTTAGTGACATTATTATAACAACTGCTCTAATTTATAAAATTCATTGCTTTAGTATTAAATGATTCCTAATATATCTCATGATAATTTCCAATACCCTAGTCAAAACCTATAAGAGTTCTGGGGCTTTCTTTTCTTCCAGAGCAGAGTTGACAAATGATGATGAACAGTACTGATTCATAAATTGCACTCGGAATAAAAATGTGTGTGTGTGTGTGTGTGTGTGTGTGTGTGTGTGTGTGTGTGTGTATGTAAAAGATCAATAAGTAAATCCCTGGAAATGTCTCAGTAGAAAAGTTTGAATTCTACCTAGATCAACTGAATCATCAAAAAATGAGGATAATTATCTTCACTATTGCATTAGATAGAATGTCCAGTGAAATTTCATGGCAAACTTAGCTGGGTCTACCAAAAAAAAAACACAAAAAAGCAAGATTTATTTTACTGAGATAATTTGGAAAATATAGTCAAAATCTAGAAACCTTTTAATACAAAACTTCTCTTGCTTGAATATGTTTTTATTTTTTTAAGGAGAGCTTCAATAAAAAATTCAATGCAGCAGACATGTTTACAAGTTTATGTATATGTGGGAGTTGACAGGGAAAAATGTATAATTCTAAACATTTGGCTTTAGGAACTAAAAGAAACATTTTTTTCTATTACATCAGCTGTTTACTAGACTTTTTAAAAAATACATTTAGAAGAGTTCTGATTCAGAGAGATGCTCAGCTCCCATGTATAATATCCTTTTTTCCCCAAACACTGTTAATACTGTAGAAAAAAATATTTTTAAGTCCTGGGAAATAGAGACTCTCAAATATTGAAGAAGTTGAGAATTTTTTATAATATTCAATACAAGTGAAATCAGATTAAAAGAAAAATCTCATAGGGCTGAAAAGTCTGCTATCTCATAGAGATTTAAAAAGTGACTTTTCCCAAGAAAGCCTGTGGAGTGGTGCAAGAATATACCTAGGATAGCAAGGACTAGAATCAGAAGGGAAAGTGCTATGTGCTAATTGGACCATTGTCCCCATTCTACGACTGAAGCTGTTTTTCTCCACTATAAAATTCGGAGAATGATTTTCTAAATGAAGTTTCTCTATATTGATATGTTTCAACTTTTATATCCATGTGAATCATCTGAGGATCTTGTCGAAAGACAAATTCTGCTTGAGGAGACCGGGGGTGATGCCAGAGATTGTCCTTTCTAACTATGTCGCAGATGATACCAATGCTGGTGGGCCATGAACTGCTTTTTGAAGCCTAAGGTCTACACCAGCAATAACCAACTAGAAATTATAATGGGAAAACAATCATCTTATTCACAATAACAAAAAGATCTGAGAGTACGTGGAATAAGTCTAACAAAGAATTCACAAAATGTAAACAAAAATTATTTAAAACTTATGAAGTACTATTATCAAAAATTAGAATAAATGGAAAGCAAAACCATGTTGATGCATGGGATAAGAAAAACATGCTAATTTTGTTGATAAGTTCCTTTATATCCCCACACTCAATGACTTGAATTACTTATCTGGATTGGAAAATATCTTAACTGGATCTTTCTTTGGTGCTCACTATTAAAGAAAAACAAAGAAATACAGGAAAGAGTCACAAGGGAAATTTTAAGTCATAATTTTCACCATAATTTTTAATTAGAATATATTTTTTTCCAGGCTATATGGATTATATGGTGGTATTCTGCAAAACTCAACCATTATTACCCAAAAGGGAGGTAGCTATCTTGATGGTATTCTATATAATATTATTCTTTAAAAACTAGTTTTAATAGTAATTAAAACTTATTAATAGCTATCAGTTGATATCTCAGGAACACAGACTTGGAGCTTGGTAATGTGGTTCAAATAATGAGTATTTGCGAAATTCTCTAAGGCTTCTCCTTTTCTACTCAGAAACATATCTAATTTGGCATTGAAGACTAGAAAGTAGAAAAGTTTTCATATGCTCATAATAAAAATATGGAAAGCCAAAGGGAAGAGGGTAATTTGAGAATTATGCCCAGGGCCCAAGAAGGACTCGTATGGGGTCCTGAAAAGACACTGGAGTTGGTCTTGGAGACCCGAAAGCATTGCTTAGACGCTTGGCTTTGCTTCTCGATAGACGTGTGATATTGAGACATGTTCATTACGTCTCCCTGAGATTATGAATTTTACATATGTAGGCTGCACCAATAATGTATCCCTTACAGGATTGTCATAAATATTATATCAGGTAATATGAAAGAAGGCCCCTGAAAAAGTCTTTGGAAAGTAGATGGTGTTCATAAAATATTCACTGTTGTTCACACAGGTTCTCTTTCCCCTTCTTCCTCACTAAAGTGAAAATTTACTGAAGTAGAATTGAATTGTGCATTACGTTTAAGAATGTGACACTCAAATAAAAAATAGCTAATATTTGCCTTAACATTTCTAACTGGCATTTGAGTAAGTTAAACAAAACCTATCTCCAGTGGGAGGAAAATGGGTGGAGGTCTTTGATGAGGGTAAATCTGGGGCTACATGCTTACTCCCCCAGGGTTGTTAAAAAAAAACTTGATCATATTTCCTTGGATCCTCCTTATCTTTGTATCCACATGCTTCATGTCAGGCAAAGAACCCACCATCGATGGAAATTTCGTCAGCTTGGAGGGTCTTCACTAGAAAATCAAGATAGCACCATTGCCACTTGTCCTCTGCTATTCCTTGACTTCCGTTTATTATACATTTTACACTCAAAAGAAATTGCCTACAATCTAATGTCTGTGATCACAATAAGCCTTTAGAATGACGCTATAAAATTTATAAAAAACTCGTGTGTGTGTGTGTGTGTGTATGTGTGTGTCTTTTATTTCCTTTGATCAATAAATACAAAGTCTTTAGAATTATGAGGTACTGGGGAGAAGTGAGACACTGATACAGTGAAAAAACATTTTTGTTTTGTCCATTGGTGTAGGAAAAGCAAGTATTATTACTTACTGGTGTTGGTAGAGACTTCTGCTCCTGAAACTGCTCTTGTAACTGACTGACCTCTCCATTGCATTCACGCTATTCACCCGCCACGGCACTCCATTCCTCCCATCCCCTTCTTGCTGAGACTCTCTCCTCAAAGACTCCCACCTCAGTTCTCTCTTCTGTCCCACATCTTATGTGGATTAGTAGGTGTGTAATTCATTTCTCTTTGCCGTGAATGTAAATGCAGTTGCTTCTCTGGTCATCAAAGACATTTGTCAGGAGCTGGTATTCCAAAGTCTGGTTAAATTAAAGACTTATCTATTTATGTTTTAAATCCATAAAAACGCATATTGATGGTTAGAGAAAAAAAAACATGTTTACAATGTGTCCACTCGTGCTTTTGTACCTCAAATTCCACAAATAGGGATGCTAATAATATGACATACTTCACAGGGATGTTGCGAGGGTTAGAGAAGTTGGTATTTATCGGGCACTTACAAGAGCTCATGGCTTGTAAAAAGTGCATGTGCGCAATCGTCATTATTGCAAAGTATAACAGACCAGACTCCACGGAGTGTCACAGGTGGAATAGGTCAGTTGGAGCGTTTGTACTCAACATGAGAGAAGAAGAAAAATCATCAAGTCTAACAAGCCTTGCAAGTGAAAGTCACTCCCAATTCCAGAAGGATAGGTCATGGGGAGAAAGTTTTAGAAATACAAATAATAGAGCGAGCTTATTCTGCCACCTCATTACCATGGGGACTTAAACTTCTGACAGCATCCCTTTAACTATGAAGCATAATGTTTGGCACAGCCAGCCTTTCAAACACTAGTGCAGAATCCGTGACTTATTAAGCTCATTCCTGCCTGAAGGCTTTTCACTGGCAATCTTGTTGTGTCCATGGAGATGCCAGGGATATATCTTTCAAAGCATATTTCCAGCTTCTGCTAATAATTTTATGGCATCTGAACTGTATCCTCTGAAAGAATATAAAACACCTTGGGCTTAATGTCAGCCATCATGCAAATGTTCTCTTCATGTTTCAATGACAAGTATTTACACCTTGTCCCATCAGATATTAATAGAAAGCTACTTCGGAAATAGATATGTGAATTCCTAAAGGGAAACTGAGAACAAGGACATGAGGTGCTGTGTAATAACAGTAGGTAGATGACACACTTTAAGGATATATACACTGAAGCTGGGTGTGGAGGTGTGCAACTGTAATCCTAGCTACTTGGGAGGCTGAGACAAGAGGACACTTGAGTCCAGGAGTTCCAGACCAGGCTGGGCAATATAGTGAGACCCCATCTCCAAAACAAAAAGGATATATCACTAAGCAAATTATTTTTTAAGTATCCTTAATAAAATTAGGTTATATTGCATCATGCCCTCCTTATATATTTTGTTTCCTTCACCAAACTTTACTATGGTAGTGGAGCTAAGCATGAAGATGTTCAAAGCACTTTTCTCCAATATTTGCATCATAATCCGAAATAGCAGATCATTCATCTGGGGAAGTAGGGCTAGGAAGAAAATTATTTTCTTTGGTTTGATGACCACTTATATCAAATTGTTAAAACAGCTTTTTCCACTTATGTGCAATTAAGAAAAAGTTTACAAGATAGCTGTGTCTAAGTTGAAAAGTTTTTAAACGTAATGCATGTATTTGTAAAATGTGCATATTGGGGCAATCTATTGTGGGAATGAGGCCTGGTCACAAAGTGCCCCGATGTAAACTTGAAGAACAATTGTTTAGGAATCTGCTACCCTGACTGCTCAGGACCAGGGACAGGAAGCAGCAAAACCAAGACTATAGAGCATCTTTCTTACTTCTGATCCTACACAAGTAGTCTCCTTTTTTTGGTAAGTAAGCTATGTCATTGGAGAGCCAGCATTTATTTGTTTTTTTATTTGCCTTTTTGTCTTTCAAATGACTTGAATCTTAGCCTCCCACTCATGTTACTATTATTAATCTGGCTTGTAGAAGAAAATAGATCTTTTGGCAAAATCCATCTAATAGATACCCACCTTACCAAAAGATATGGTATTTGGGGTCGGGCCTTATATAAAATTGTCAATTCTTGTGAAATTAACATTTCAGAATTAGTTAGGGGACAATATAAAGGGGGCCAAATAACAGGTTTAGGCTGGATATTTGACAATACAGGCACACAGGCCACAACTCCACAGATGAGGCTATGCCCATATATCATCTGAAAGGCTCACTATACCTTCTGGAAATCAGGCCAGAGAATGTGGTTACAAAAAAATACCAGTGGTTTTGTGGCACCAAGCTCCTTATCTAAGGATAAAAAAAAAATAAAATTAAACCTTGAACTTGGATATCATGCTGCTGTTATTTGAGTGGTAGTACTTGTATATGTCCAACTGCCATAGTTAAGCTCAACAGTAATAGGTCTCTATTAGATTTCTCTAATAGGTCTCTCAAATTATAAAATTAATTATCCTTTTAGAAATTTTAATGGCTACTGACACTTTTTATCATAAACTGAACAGAAATGATGCTGCTTAGACTATTAGAATTTTACCAGCTGGGTTATAGATAAAAGATTCCTTTGGATTTCTATATGGTATTTTTGAAGTCCTAGCTCAGAGAAAATAATGTTATCAACATGATTAATATCTGTACCAATTAAACTATGTTCATGTTTCAGTCATTGCTATGGGGAAGGAGGTTGGGAGGGGAAAGGTTAGGTAGTTACAGGACTAACGAAAGGCTGAAGAAGACATTTCCAAGATTTGTTCTCAGTAAACTTGAAATGGAAATTGGGGAAAATCAACTATGAAAAAAGCAATTAGTCCATTGGGAAGTCATTGAGATTTACCTCCTTCTGTGAGTCAGATCCTCTAGGGAGCCATTATCATTTTCTCCCTCACCCCATAAAACTATATAAAGAAAACACAAGAGATTTTCTGCAGAGACTCCCGGGAGGAAGTCCCATGGCTCTATGTTGAATGTGATTACTGTAAACTTCCTGAGACATTGTCAGTCTTCCAGGGACAGAATTAATCCCTGATGGAGATTTGTGCTGGACTTTATATTGTTTACCCTGGTTTTGTTTTTTGGAAAAGTCTGTGGATCTCAGATAATATCATGGGACTCAAATTCACAAATTTCTCTAATGCCCTGGCTACACAACTGCATGTTGAAGAGAAGCATTGCTTTGTCTTTGGGGCTATTCCCCCTTCTGTTGCCCGAGGGATTTGATGACTGTATCATCAGTCAAAGGATCCCCTGTTTTAAAATCATAGGGAACAGTGAAAGTGAGAGTTGGAAAAACCATTCACTTCAGTTTCATTAAACAAATAATAATTGTGTACCACCTATATGCCCCAAAAATCTTCCAGGTGCTTAGAATCCAGAAGTGAACAAGCAGACATGATCCAACATGGATTTTAAAATGTACATCAACTTATCTTCTTCATTATCCTCATTTTTAGGAGGAAAATTGGTATTCATAGAGCTTAATCACTATCTTTTAAAAAAATTATCCTTCATCAAATACCATCAAATGTTTTTGTTGGGTATTATTAAAAGATAATTAGCTCAAGCAAAAAAATAACAGAATCAAAACCAGTCAGAGATTCAGATATGTTGCATGGTAAGATGTGAGTGAAAACAGAATCTGTTCCCATCTTCATCACTAGCCATGTTAATTATCTTTCATAGCTTCACTTTGCCCTCCAGAAAACAGAAATAATAAAGCCTGCTCTCTCTATACTTGTCACAATATTGTTAAGTGAATTACATCATGACCCATGAACGATCAAAGCTTTTGACTTCTTAAATCAAACATAACCTGTATAATTTTGAAGAAAAAATGTTAGCCACCACTGTACCAAAGTTAGGAAGCACGGGATTGTATTATTTTCAATCTAAAGTGATTTAGGATATAGTTTATAGCTTCCCATTCTCTCCAAAGAGTAAACAAGCAATTACTTAAATATCATTGCAAGATTTTTCTTGGGGGTAGAATAAATAAAGCGCTCTGCAACTATTCAGTATTTTTTATGCCCCACAAGAATGACATGTTGTAATTAATTCTTGTAGTGTACTTTCTAAAAATAGGCTTTGGGGGATTTTTGTTTAACTAATAAAAAGGAAACATGGTAAGGGAAAGGAGAGGAAGGCAGTACAATCCACATATGTGGACAATTACTTTAAAGGAGACTTGATTGTCTTAATGTCTGATGATAAAATCCTCTAGTAGCCATGCACAGAGGCACATCCCTTTACTGCCCTGACAAATGGTCCACATCTCACAGTCACTAGGAAAGGCCTCTGACATCCAGTGTCTCAGCCAGTGTCCGTGACTAAACTTTCCTTAAACGTGAAAGAAAGATAGCTATGCACACTCACTTTGTAACTTTATTGTTCTGTGGAAGTTCGATTTTTACCAATTCTAAGGTCATCAGTTAGGCTTTGGGACTTGAGTTTATCCTCTTTTCTTTTCTTTTTTTTTTTCTGAGACAGAGTCTGGCTCTGTTGCCTGGGCTAGAGTGCCGTGACGTCAGCCTAGCTCACAGCAACCTCAGACTCCTAGGCTTAAGCAATCCTCCTGCCTCAGCCTTCTGAGTAGCTGAGGCTACAGGCATGCACCACGATGCTCAGCTAATTTTTTCTATATATTTTTAGTTGTCCAGCTAATTTCTTTCTATAATTAGTAAAAACAGGGTCTTGCTCTTGCTCACGCTGCTCTCGAACTCTTGATCTTGAGTGATCCTCCCACCTCGGCCTCCTGAGTAGCTGGGACTACAGGCATGCACCACCATGCCTGGCTAATTTTTTCTATATACTTTTTTTAATTGTCCAGCTAATTTCTTTCTATTTTTAGGGGAAATGGAGTCTTGCTCTTGCTCAGGCTGGTCTCGAACTCCTGAGCGCAAACAATCCACCCGCCTCGGCCTCCCAGAGTGCTAGGATTACAGGCGTGAGCCACCCACCACGCCCGGCCTATCCTGAAAGTTGCTGAAAGCAGAAAAGGAAACAAGTATGAGCCTTCCATTCTAGGCCAGATCAATTCTGTTCTCTGACCGTTGTCTTCCTCATCCCCTATAGAGTATAAAGAGACTGTCTTCCTTATTATCGCTGGTAAGAGATGTTTGCTTGTAGGTAGTATGATAAACCAAATATTCTTTTTGTCTAATAAACGAGTGAGCAGGTGAGACAATTAATATTCTGCTCTCTTTATGCATGTGGAAACTAAAATACAATAAGATATTCTCTGAAATTAGGATAGATGGATGCATTGGCCTCATGGATACCTACTGATAGATGAACCATACATGCTTGGGGGTTCAGAGTTAGGTCAAATAATCCTCCAAAATATTATCTCTTCATCCACAGCTTATCCAAATGATCTGAATTTCAACACCATCCAAAATTTCAACTGACACTCGTGTGAGGATTTACTTTCCCATGAGATTTCTCTTTCTACTCTCAGCCAGAAATGTTCCACACACTTTCTCAAGTCATATAGCTGACAGGTCCCAAATGGACTGGAAAACAAAAAATAAAAACAAGAAAAAGGAAAATAGCAATAAATTCAATGTGAAATTTAGGTGTGGAGAATTAGCTTCCCATGTGAATACTGCAGATCTTCACATACTGTGCTCTGGTGAATCTGTAAAGGACACTATAAATGTGGCTACTTTGCACGTTTAATATAAGTACACAGCAATATAAGTACTTGTCACAATGTACTTATATTGGAAAATAGTATTTTACTCATTCTTGCTGCACTGTCCAAAATCTAGGTTCAACCATGAAATTAAAAAAAAAAATAGGAGACTTGGACAGGTTGGAAGAAAAAGCCACAGGGATGAATAAGGCCTGGAGATTTAAATCTAGAAGGAAAGATTCAAAGAACCAGGACTATTCATTATGGGGAAGAAAAAAACTGAGGGCAGCTGAGTAACATGATATGTAAGAATAAATGAAATAAAACAAAGATGAAAAAATATCCCAGGCAAGAATAGAGAGCAACTGTGGTTCACTTCTCCTGAGATCAAAACCAAAGGGAAACACAGTAAACTGCTCTGAGAAATTTACCGATCTTCAACTGGTTCAATTTCAGGGTGAATTACTATGGGAAAGTGTATAATCTCCTCTCTGAAAATCTCGATTGAAATATCATTTTCTATCTGACATCATTTAAATATGCCTTATCTTGATTTAAGAGAATGAGAAAGAATCCTCAAGATCCCTTACTGTTAATGAATTCCAATATTCTGAGCATTTCCTATAATAAGAACAAATATAATCATCAAGAAACCTTATTTATAGAAATTATCATGTTTAAAGAGGTATCCTATAGAGAAATCATGATATACAATGGAGAATACAGCTAGTGATAGCTAGAAAATTCTGCACCAAGAAAGGGACATAATGTTCCCCCAAATCATTTTTCAGATTCACCTTCCAATTTGCTGAAGTTGTCATATTTTTTTAGTTTTAATATAAAATGTGGTGATCCACACAGACACATATGCCTGTCTTATGAGACTCAATGCAATTAAGTGAGAGACCTTAAAATGACATTGGATATGGCGACGATATTTACTGTTCAATTATTCCTCAAAAGTCCATGAGCTTCTTCACATTTCATAGCCCACTTCTCTTTTGTGGGGTCTTGTGGATGGTTCTTGTCAAGAACCTATGAGCAGAAGTGACATGTCTCATTTCTAGGTCAAAATACATAAGATGAGGTACAATTTCTTCACATACCTCTTCTATGAGGCTGTGGTTCACATAGAAACCACATGCTAAGAAGTCAGCACTGTAAAACAGGTGCTGATTGGATCAATTCATTGCCAGAACTGCATTGTTCTTGGTGTGAGCAACAAATAGAATTTGAAAAGTTGGGTTATCACCTTCTTATCCTAATGATTGCAATAATGTTTGATATAATAATTGAGATAAAAACACTTCCATTGTATTCTTAATTCTCCCAGTAGGCACTCCTGTAAAGAAACAGCATCACTAATTTTTGGCTAAGGGTGATGAGCTGCTGTTTTACCTACTGATTCATGGAAACTTGAAATTATTGTAGCCCTACATGCTGATTACACTTAAGATGGAGAATTTTTTTTTAAACCATGAACATCACATGATCACATGATCTAGTTAAACAATTATAAAAGTGGGTCCACATGAAAACACATCCCTCCACACACACAAACACACACATACACACACACATAAATAGGATCTTACATTTACATAATATTAAGGAAATATTGATGATATTTATGCATTTTTCAGCATTTTCTCCTTACATATTATATAAACTCATTAAAGCAAAGAATCATTGTGTACATGTGCACACACAAACATAAGTTAGGAATTGCATTATTTTATATAACAAACATTTAACATACTATGGAGGTAAGGAAATGGATTTTATTTTGTTATAATGGAAACATTATTTAAGCTCTTTGAGGCTCAGTTTTCAGGAATAAATAATATGCAGAGAATTGTGAAGCACTAAGAGTCTATTTGAGTAAAATTAACGTGCATCCAGTTTTGTAGAGTAAACAAAGTACTTTCTACCACCAGCATCACTGCATCTCTTTAATTCTCACAATTCCTTGAGATAAGGATCTTTATCCTCATTTTATAACAGATAAAATAAAGCTTGCATAGTGAGAAAAAGATGGCATTAGAATTCAAATATAGATCTAGATCTGTTCTTTATACTGTACTTCTACCATGCAGTAAAAATGTTTCCCTTCTGAGTTACCAGGGTCCTGGCAGAAACTCATTGTGAGCTCAAATAGAGGTAAGTAATTGGAATTTCATAAACAGGCTATATGAAGCTATATATATGTGGGTAAGGGAAACCCTGGGGACAATGAAGCACCCAGGAGGTTTGAAATAGCAGGGAGGCCTTGAGATCCATGAGACCGGAAGGGACAAAGGAGGGAAGCAAAACCAGCAAGAGCCTCCAGCTATAAAGAAGACACCCTTGCCACTCTTAACGTCCTTGATAAAGAAATGACCACCACCAACCTGTGTTCTCTCTCTTCTCCCCATTGAAGATTTCTCACCAGTGGTTTCCATTGCTCAAACCCAACTGAGGACAGAGGGTAAGGGAGCCTGGTTTATGCTGTGGCACACAGAAAGAGAAGGGGGGGAAGTGGATCTGGAAGGGTAAAAAGAGATCATCCAGCCTACATGCCAATCACTTTCATAGAGAGAAAAACCACTTGGACGTACCTGTACTGGGGAAAAGAAAAATGCTATCTAGAAAGGCTGCCTTGAAGTGTAATTAAAAATGAAATTGACTCAGAAATGAACCATTTCCTATGCAAGGGTTTTTCACATATTAGTCAGAGAACACAGCTGGGTATGAAAGAGAAGAGCCTTCTAAATTTGAGCAGGTGTATGATTCTGGTGAGGATAGGGATATGAGTCAGGAAAAACAGCTGAAAGAAAAGAAAAATGATGAATGAGGAGAGGTAAGGAAGTGAGGCAGAGTTTGGTTGCATGACTCGGAAAAGACAGGCAGAAGGCCGCCGTGATCATGGTGGAATGACAGCTGGAGTTAAGACCCTGTCAGTAGTAAGTGCACATAAAAGTTTTTTTTTTTTAATTTTTATCTATAGTTTTGTGGAAAGATAAGTCTGTATCTATTAACCATATTGGGGCATGCTGGCTTTTAAAATATTAAGAATAATGAGTTGAGTGAATTAACTGTACTAAGTCACAATGAAGGTAAGCAAAAATTCTGTAGTACATGCATTCTCTCTTTTCTCTATTTCTCTTTAATATTGCCCAGTCCATGAGGATATAAGATGAAGAGATTCTGTTAAAAAGAGAGAAAGACAGAGAGAGACGAGAGAAGGGGAGAGAGAAAGAGAGATCCTTTAGCAAAAATCTAGGGATTATAAACATGAATTAAAGCTTTGACTCAATTGCATGATATCAGACTATACTGAAAAAGTGACAGAAACTACTTAATTAAGCACTTAAGCACCTTCAAAAAATAATCGATTGGACTAAATCCAATATTATATTCATTATATTGAGGCAAGGCTCAGTGCTGAGTACCTAGTCCTTTGCCTTTAAAAACTAACCACTTTCTCATATGTATATATGAAAAAAATCCTCACTGTACATGCCTGCAAGTTTTGGGTCAGTTTAAATTATCCTCCAAAATTTTCCTGGTAATCCAAACTATATTCAAATGATCTGAATTTCATCAGCCACCTCATATTCCTCAAATTAACTAACATATTGTACCTTCTTTGAAACACTGCTGGATATTCTCCCAATAAGTGATCCTGGTGGCTCCTGCCCTCCTCCCCTCCCCCTCCTCCTGCCTCCCCCTCCTCCTCCTTGTCTTCTTCTCCTTCTCCTTCTCCTTCAGCAAAACGTTCAAGAATTTAGTTTAACAAAAGACTGTTCCTTTTAGTATCTAGTGTCATTCCTTCTAGTACCACCTTGAGAGGAGGAAAGTGTCATACTCAGGGGAGCCATGGAAGAGTTGTGTTGGGGCACAGAAAATGATATCCCAAAATATGATGCTTTGCCATGCTGAGTGCTTTGAATTAAGGAAAATCGAAAGGAACCTCAGACACAAGCCTCAGAACCCAGTTCTCTCTCTGACCTTCCCCTGCCTCCCACTTCTCTGATATTCTTTCTCTCTGAAGCATCTGGAGGGACTCTCTCTAGAATATTCTTATCTAAGAAAGCATCTTTCCAAAAGAAATGCAATTGTCTTAAGACTCTCTCCCTAAGGATCTCATCAAATAACCAGGAAAGATTAACCACTGGAGAAGAGACTGAAAGTCATCATGACACCCAGGCAGACTTTTCATCCGCTCTTCTGAGGACTGCTCCACAGATCACCTGGGGGGCTTTATCTGTGTAATAAGACAACCTTCTTTCACACCCCTCACCTTCCCACCACCTTCCCCAGAGCACTGAAGAAATTTGTCCCAGGTCATCATTCCTTGGGCTCATTCATTTCCCTTGAAAATCTTTTCACTTCCTTCACCTGTCTTCGCTTCCTTGTGCAGTAGGATATATAAGCATCTGGACCTCATTGGGTTATCACGTAATCACACTCCTGTGATTTTGTCTTTCTTACGCACTTTAAATAAATTTTGTATACCTTTTTGTTCTATTAATCTGCCTTTAGTCAGTTCATTTTCAGTAAACCTTCAGTGAGTGGAGAGGAAGCTTTCCCTCTGCCCCTACGTATTGGTAGGGAGGGATGAAAATAAATCCTATTTCTCATTTTGGTTGAGGGTTTGTTGGATGATCTAGTTGCACTTGCAAGGCAGAGGTCATGACCCAGGAGTGAGGTTCAATCTTTAGACATATTTGCTCATCTCATGCTCTAAACATTGAGTGGCTTCACACTCAACCCTCATTTTCAGCTTTTCTTGGTATATTGCAGATTTGGCAACAGCAGGCCTGCATTCGTGATATAGCAACCCTGAGAAATATTTGGGTAGAGCTGTGATTTTTAGATGAGGCATGTGTTCTTTCCTTTATTCTCTCCTTTCAATCCTTCCATACTAATGGTCTTACTCTGCTCAAATTCAATTCTATTTTCTGCAATAGTGGTGACATTTGATTTTGTCAACAACAACCCAGTCTATTGTGATGTGTGATGTATCGTAATTACAAGATCACATAGTGGACACATTCACACTTCCAGGGAACCCACAAAGGGTTTCAATACAGAGTTCTTTAAGGTTCCCTTTAGACCTAAGTAAACTATTGCAGTGCTGCCCAACAATCTTGACGGCCTACCTAGGAAAAGTCGGACATAGTTGCCTAAACTATTGTTGCTGGTTTTAATTTTTATTTTTTACTAATACTTTTGTTCTTTCAGTCTACCACGGAAGTCATCTGAGCAGGGAGTTCCATTTGAAATCAATGAATGATCCAAAGACAGGATGAATTTATGTGAGAAGCAGGCCAGCTTTTACTGTGTAAACAGTATTACCAAATATTGTTTTCTGTTCCCAAATAATTGTTGCTCAATTAAGCATCAAAGTGACAATAGCCATTTGGCTGTCATTTGCTTTGCAGAATCATCTGGCTCCATGTCTGTTCATTGTATCTGGGTGTTCCTGTCATCTTGACATTCAGGCCAATCCTGAAGTTGCACAATGCAAGTTGAGGAAGTAAAAGAACCACACCACTACTTAAATTGGTTGATTCAGATTTCTTCCGATCCATTATGGTTATTTGTTAGGATTTTCCATGGCCTGGGGTCTTTTTGCTTTGTCTTTTACCATGGGCCAGGGTTGTAAGGATGCCTTTCAAAATAAATTTAAGGATGCATCAGTAGCCACATTAGAGGCTACTAAGAGTTCTTACACTATTTTTCATGCTATGGATCCATGTCATCAGATAAAGCCTGGACCTATCTAAGAATAATTTTTTTAAATGCATAAAATAAAGTGCAAGAGATTACAAAGAGAGCAATTATAATGAAATGTAGTCATCAAGATATTAATATGTGATATTATTAAAATGTTATATATATGCTTGTTTATTCTTATTTATTAATATATTAAATATAAATGTTTTAAATATATTATAATAATTATCATAATTTCAAAGTCTGGATGTGCTTAATGATACTGTGAGATATTTGCAACAACCATCCTATGATATGACAGAATCAGGGGTCCTTTTGATATGTGTTGTTTGCAGCTTATATTAAAAATTGAAGGAAATGCTAAATATCAGAGTATGATGAAAATATATATTTTTTCCTATGCAGGTTCATAGAACCTTGAATTCTATTCACAGATCCTTTG
Source organism: Propithecus coquereli (assembly GCF_000956105.1). Classification (NCBI taxonomy): domain Eukaryota; kingdom Metazoa; phylum Chordata; class Mammalia; order Primates; family Indriidae; genus Propithecus; species Propithecus coquereli. Next base: position 2,268,263 of record NW_012138191.1, on the reverse strand, counting down.
GTGGTCCATGGACACCAGGTTAAGAATATTCAAGTCTAGATTAATGCTATAAAAATTAAACATCTCTACTGTATGAGGTCCCTTTGGTGGAAAGAGAAAACTAATATGGGATCACTTTGGAAAACAGCTCAATCCATTGAGCCATCTAGATATTAAAACGTATATTAATGCAATTTCTCAATGATAACGTCAACAATCCCATCAACTATTTAGCAAGGACAAAGAACTACTACTTAAACTTCTTATTTTTCCATTAGTGGATTGATCTTCTTACCACTGAACTGGTTAGTGTGTTGGTCTCAAGGAAATAGAAATCAGTTTTCTAAACAGAACTCGCTGTTGGGTTTAAGGAGTAAGTGTAGAACTAAAAACAGACAGCACATAGTCCCATCAGTCTAGCAAGCAGGCTTCACGTGTTCAACAATGGACAACCTTCAGCCGGCTTTTACTTTGTACGTATACTGTAGTAATGTTGATGTGTGTAGGTACTCTTTGCCTGATGAGGGAGAAAAGCAATTCCAATCAGGAATTTCAGTTAGTCATTCTCTCTCGCTTTGCTTCCAGTCCTTGACTCTCAGCTCTCTGATTTCTGAGTTCCTGCCTGACTCTAATCAGGACAGACTGGATGTGAGAAGAGTCCAGGAGAGGCCTGGTAGGAGAGCAGCAGTTCGTATTTTGCCTGTGCCGCATATGAATAAATTGTACACTACTTAAGAGCCTGCGAAAGAGTTAAAAATGCACCCTCTATGGAAAAGAAAAAAAACCTCAACAGATGTTTTTGAATAAGATCTTCCCAGACAAAACATTTTTAGAACAGTTACTCACCATATCACAGCATTCGATAAATGTTTATTATTATTTTTTCTCAATAATAACAACAACTTGTTAAGATGCTTTCCAACCAATCTGAAAGCTAAGCTGAGGAGGAAGGGGACGCTTGTCATTGCCTCCTCTCCTTTCAAGCCACCACAAATATTATGCTCTTGCTATTTTGTTTAACTTGGGCCGAATTCACTTCATAGAGTAACAGAGAGGGAGAGTTGGGTCCATTAAGAATAAACTTCAAAAACCCTCCGGCTTTGGGACTTTCTGGTGTTATTCTGCCTCAAACCCAGAGGATATGAAAGATGGGAAGATTAGTGAGGGTTTTGCCCTGGCTGTTCTTTTACTGAATTGCTTCGTAAATGCCAATTGAAATAATTATCAAGCCATTACGATGATTTGCATTAAAAATGGTAACTTTAGCAAGCAGCCCCTGTGTGTGGAGGAGGGCAGTTGGGGGGTAGCATGTAATGTTATGAAAGGCCCATTGAAGCCATACCAGCTTCCTGGCTTCCCGAGGATTACCACACAGTAGTTCACAAAAAGGTTATTCTTCCAGCTCTATTTATACTCACAGTACTTACAGTGCACGCTCCCAGCACACCCATTCCTGGTATTGATTTGTGCCCGTGCCCAAATTATCATCTGGCACAGACAAGGCAGCAGCTTCTGGAGATGGTGATGCAATGCCTGGATCGTGGCAGAACAAAGAAAGGGCCTCTTCTTATCAACGCTTCCCTTTTCTGCTAACAACAACAACAACAAAAAAATACCAGAGGCCCTGGGTACCATTTCCTACTTTTTAAATCTTTTTTTCTTAACTGTCTCATTAAAAGCCGGTGGCTTACGCTCCATCCTTTTTGAGAGTCTACTTAAAAGAACAAGGCAGGATATTACAGGGATCAAGTGTTCATTTCATTTACCACCTTTTCTCAGTGAGGAAGGTAGTTACCTTGCAAATGGGATGATCAATATAAAAATTTGTAAATAATGATTTGTCAACATCTTACATTCTACTGGGTGAAGGGTCTGATGGAAGAGAGGAGAGTGTAGTGTCTGACAACTGCTAACACCACAGGTGACAGTTCTGAAAGGTGTGGGAGAAGGACACAGCCACGATGAGCAAACAAGAGGCCCTGGAGGCTGTCACAAAGGCCATGCTTTAAGCATTTGTTGAGGGTGATCAAAAATGTGCTGTGGAACAGTTCAATCAAATGGGCATCACTGAATTCTCAAACTTTAGTATGCTCCAAATTTCCCAAGGAGATGGTTAATTATTTTGGCTTATAGACTCCATCCCCAGAGAATCTGATTCAGCAAATCTGTTGTAAACCCAGGAATCTGTACTTTTAATAGGTGTCAGGGTGACCCTGATGTAGGTGGAAGAATAAACGCTGCTCTTAAGGGTAAGCTGAATACAATTGATGTTTGAACATTTCGTGAGAAACCTGTCCAAAGGCAAAATTACAGAAAATTTGGTTTAAAGATCTAATTGGCTTTTATTTGCAATTCTAGAATTGGTCAATACTTCATCCCATAAAATACAATGAAAGTTCTGAAGAGCTAAGCAGAGGAGGTTGGATTTATAGCAGAAAAGGGCTGAAAAAAGCAGAAACAGAAAACAAAAAGCATATTGGTCATTTCAAAGTTACTTTCCTTATAGGGTAAAAAAAGAGGGGAACTTCCTTGTTACACTGACTCAGATTGACTAGAATATCCTGGTGTTTTTGGAAAATTGGACCATTTCAAAGTTCAGTTTGATTACATGGCACTTAGCACAAGTGACCCCATTTTGGTTTGGTCTGGTCTGTTGGGGTGTGATTCAGGAGACCATCCCAAAACAGTGGCCTCCTATGAACTTTATTTAATAATCCTAAACAAGAAAAGCAAATTGTAAGTGCACAGCTTACTGGATTCTCAAAGGGTAGACATTTACACTATCCAGCAACTGCATTAAAAAGAGAATGGAAAACGCTTTGAGGACCTTAGAAGCCCACCTTGTACTCATTTCTAGTAACTAACCCCACCAAGAGGATCTTGATTTCTACCACCATAAAAACTTCTATCTGACTCTAAACTTCATATAAATAAAATCCTAAAGAAGGTACTTTTTATATCTTCTTCTATTCAACATTATATTTGACAGATTTACCCAAATACTGGGTATAGTTATATTACTTTCTTTCTTAAAAACAAAAAAAGATATTTTCTTAGCATTCACTTTGAGACAGGTCTCCTAGGTGCAAGCCCTTGAGAGCTTTTTAAGCTATTATTTTTAGCTTTTTGATATTGTTCACTTTTCTTTCAGTAATGAGTCAGCTAGTTGATTCCAGGTGTACAACCCGGAACCCTCTTGAGACATGCCAAAATTAATTTTTAGTCATGTGTTGTTTGTTTAATTAAATCTTCCATAGAAAGAAAAAAAAAATGATTGACTGGGAAGACAAAGTAGAATAGACTTAAGGAAACAGGTGAATTTTAAGGAAATGTCTGTGCCTTAATGTCTGTTTCTAAGTTTTCATCTGAGGCTGCTCCATGGAAAGCACAATTTTGTGGTTTTTGGATTTTGGAGATTAGATTCCGAGTGGCTTTGGATAGCAGTTCTCAAAAGACAGGGTCCTGCTGTTTTACGGGCTCCAGAGTATTGCATGTGTACCACACCAGGTGGCCTCAGCTCGCCAGCTTCATTCCTTAGAAACATATGGTCCAGAGACGATCTACTGTTTAAAATCCAAACTTACCATTCAGTATGGCAATTTTCTCCAATACATTCTTCCATCAAATCAGGTGTATTTAATGATTACATCCATGCTTAAGGTGCTTATTGTTCAGATCAGCATCTCCAAGTGCCACATGATGTCTGGGCTCTAGCACATGCAGTGGCATGTTCTGACTTCCGAGTGCATTGTTCTTTAGATTGATTTTCCCATGAGATTTCTAAGAATGGTCTGGGAGTTTCCATTGATCAAGTGCTTGGTTCTTCTCATCACTGTTCTTTATTTGAAAGTACATTGGAAACCAAAGCCCCCTCTCCCATATTTTATAATTAGTTTTGGTATTAAGAACTCAAAGAATGGACCACACAAGTTGAAAGAAAGGAAGATGGAAAAACATTAAAATTCAACAATGTAATTTCTAGACCACCCATATTAGAATGCACAGTAAACAATAGACCCTTTTATATCTTCTTCCCTGAGATTCTGTTCAAATAGAAATACATTATGTACCAGATAGACTGTATATTTCCTAGGCATTCTGTCCACCATGCTTCTAGATGATAATGCTTGATATTCACTCCTCAGTGATTGCACCAAAAGACTGAAAATAAACTATCGTGCAGTGAACAAGTGAACATGTTGAGTGTCAGTTACAGATCCTCTTGTCAGAGTACCTTGACATTTTTCTTCAATGGTTTTGACTTTCTTGGTGATCCTCTGTCAAAGTTTTCATTCTCTCCAAAATAGACCTTGACTTAAGAATTTGATTGCAAGTGATTTGCTAGGGAAGAGCTCCCAGGAGAAACCAGTATAGGACTTAGGGGAGCAGGACAGAGAAGAGGAAGGAGTCAAGCATTGCTTGATATTTCAGACATAGTCTGAGACCCTGAGGAACTCTGGAGTGTAAATAACACCTCAGGTACTTTTGAGTTCTTCAATCTAATGAGGCGATTCCATTGTCCCAGGTAGTCAACTGAAGATCAAGAAACAGAATCTGGAAGATGGATTTATAGAGCTGGCAAAGGAATTAAAGGGGATCTGAGCAGGGCACCAAAGTATCTGGTATATGATTCAATCATTGTTATTATTCCAATAGTGATAACAAAACAATGGTATCTCCATAATTTCACCAGGATACCAGAAAGCATAACTTTACTTTAGGATCAATAGAAAATATGGATGGTTCAGCTATGATGTATATAGTCAGATAACCCAGAATTAAAGCTGATCTGCCATGTATTATACATCAACGTGCCATGATGTTTCTTGGAATTAAATTACAATCAAAGGATCTGAATACTAGAAAAAGAACAAGACTATCTGAAAGAGGAAACAAAGATTTTAGCCAAACAGAGAGATCAGAATTCTAGTGGTGGTGTTTCCTGCTTCAGTCTTTTAGGTGGATTTTGAATTGTTTGAAGAACTCAAAGACATTTGAACTTTAAAAGACTGAATACATTCTGTCACAATGTTTATATTTCCATCTTCATTCCTCATCATAACATGTCAGTTGGTATTACCTGGAGACATAGAGTTTAAATTGCAAATAGGGGCACTGGACAAGCTACTTTCTTTCCTTTATACCATTAATGTCTTCATTGATAGCCAGGAGATAATACAACTTAATTCCCAGGATTTGGGTTATGATTAGATGAGTATGTAAAATATGTACCAAAGAGTTTATTCTATCATAAGTACTCAGTAAAGTATAATTATTAATATTAGTAAAAGTGTCAAAAACTGATATTTATATGGCCACTCTTCTAGTTACCATTGCTGGATAATAAAGCACACCAACACTTAGTGAAGTAGAATAATCATTTTGTTATGATCATGAATTCTGTGGATCAGGAATTAAGACAACATAGCAGGAATGGCTTCTCTCTGCTCCGTAATATCAGACGCCTCAGCTAGGAACACTAGATTTCCTGGGGTAACCCAAGAGCTGGGACTGGAATTCTCTGGAGGCAACTTCGCTCACATATGCTCATCTGGCAGTAGATGTTGCCCGTAATCTGGATGTCAGTTGGGGCTGTCAGCCAGAACAACTCACATAACTTTTCCATGATCTGGGCTTTCTCGCAGCATGGTGGGCCCTAAACAGTCAGACTTCCTAGGAGGCAGCTTAGGGCTCTAAGGCACAGTATCCCATCCAAGAAAGCCAACGGTGTATCATCTTTTCTGACTAAACCTTGCAAACTATACACAGTCATAGCTCACTCCATTACTAGTGGGTTGCAAATCCATCCAGACTAAATGGAGGTGTCATAAACTGCACTTGTCAATAGAAGGTATATCAAATAATGTGAAGCCATTATTTTTTAAGCACCAGATCCATAATAAACTAAATGATAGTCATTGTTCTCTATAGCTGCATATGTGTAAAGAATGCTTATTGTATAATTTTAGGTTGTACCTCAACAATTTCTAACAATGCAAGACAATCAAAACAATTCAGTGGCTTACAGTCCCAGCATCCTGGCAGGCAACGCCACTCTTGTTTAGTTCTCTGGACTCAAATATAAACTCAGCCAAAGGACATTTTACTCACTGATGGGCTCTCGCCTAACATATAGAATTTCTGATTTTCCCACTAATTTACAGAAGGTAAATGGTCCATAACACATAGAATTTCTAAGTGAAAGGTGTGCTTCAATAATTTCATTTCCCTGAACATTATTGGGTAAATGAATAAACACACAGTTTTTTTTTTTTTAGAAAGTAGTATTTTCCCTGCTGCATTCCCTGAAAAAACACTTTCTAATGACATGGCAATAGTTTTTTGTTTTTTTTTTAATGCATGCATATCTAATAGATTTCAAAAAACTATGAATCTGAATGAAGTAAAGCTAAATTGGATTATTTATTGCAGGACATTTCAAAATATTTTATTTGGTCATGAGCAATATGAAATTCCAAGTGGTAGATATAATTTTCAGCTTATTCCAAATTTATTTAACGAAAGGCAGAGCTATTGTTTGACAGAACAAGCTTTGTGAAATGCCAAATGAGACAATTTGTATGGACCATAAAGGAGTTGACTAAAGAGGACAGGCTTTCCAAGTAGGGAAAACTGTATCTTTAGCCCCCCACCCCCACATATCTAATGAGATCAAGACTACTAATTGTGACACAGGTTACCTGGTTGGTAAGGTTGACAAAATTGGATGCTTGCTGTCGTAACTTTTGAAGTGTGAGTATATGTGTACGCTTCAGCAGTTTTTATTGGCAAAATCTGTAGGATTTATAATGTAAAGAGAAAAAAGTCCATTTTACATCATCTGTTCCCCATTGCTTTTTATCCTATATTAAGTCCATTTTTTATGTTCCTCAAGCCCCATTCCCTTTCCATTTCTTCTCTTTCCAATATATTAAATATTAATTAAATGAGCAATGAGGTAATCAAGGTAGTAGAACACTTAGAAACAACTGGAATTATAGCTACCAAATGACACAAAACATCTAAATCATTGACAAACTTATTAATTGTTGAACGGCAACAACAACAAAAATAGTGAACTGGCTAGGGCAGGGGTTG